>NW_027523660.1:1051570-1402093 GCF_052094955.1 Ictidomys tridecemlineatus | reverse complement strand
GGAGAGCTTTGCCCAAGTTTGAGGAACTCAATAATACCTAATCTTTTACATTTAATTCAAGCCTTCCAGCTTAGAAACTTTACCCTTTCAACATAGCAGCTGGAGGGTCTAGCAGATGTCTGATACTTGAGTCAAAAGCCCAGGAGAGAAGTCTGGGTTGCCAACTGAGAGTAACCAAGCTCCCTCCAGGTAAAATGAGAAGAGATGGGTGGACAGCCTCAGATATAGGGCATGTGAAAAGCACCAGCTCTCTCTCTCTCTCTCTCTCTCTCTCTCTCTCTCTCTCTCTCTCTCTCTCTCTCTCTTTCTCTCTCTCTCTCTCTCTCTCTCTCTCACACACACACACACACACCAAAAAAAAAAAAAAAAAAGGTATTCAGGAAGATGAGGAGACCGTGAGACATCCCATTGCAGTGAGCATAAATTTGAAGTCCTTCTTGGGCCCATAGGGCCCAGCAAATTCTGGCCTTCCCATATTATCTCATCCCTTGCCCTTCCAGATCTGATCCATAACCTTCGTCTCTCCTTGGGTGCAGAGAATATTTTCCTTTTTGCTATGGCTTGCATATGTTTGTTCCTCAGATTTCATATGTGAAAAACATAACCCCCAACTCATATGTCGATGTTATCCGGAGGCGAGGCCTTTAGAAGGTAATTGGGATTATAAGAGGTCATGAAGGTGAAAGCCTTAATTGCTTTATAAGATGAGGGAGAGAAACCCCATTAGCTTTTGCTGCCTCTCCATATTGTGATGCAGCACGAGGCCCTGGCCAGACGCTAGCACCATGCTCTTGCACCCTGGCCGCTGGAACCCTGAGCTAAACAAACTTCTGTTCTTTATAAATTACCAAAGTTTAGTATTTGGTTATAGCAACAGAAAAGAGACTAAGACACCTGTTTTATTTTTATTTAATATTTTTTTAGATGTTGGTGGATCTTTATTTTATTCATTTCCTTATATGCGGTGCTGAGAATCGAACCCAAAATGTGCTACTACTGAGCCACAACTCCAGTCCCAAGACACCTGATTTAGATCTGCTCCTCCCAGGCCACCACCTCCTAGGGCAGCCATTCTTGGCCACCCTATCTATGGCGGCTCTCTATGCCTCCTGACTACCACTTCATCCTGATGCATTTCCTTTGGCTCTCATAGCACTGCCTGAATCCTTTTAAATATTTATTTGCTTATTTGTCTCTCTCCACATCCCCCACTGAAATGCAAACTCCACCACCAGGACAATGACCTTGTCTGCCTTGTTCATCTCTGTATGCTCAGCACCTACCAGAGTGTCTGGCACCCACCTGCAGAATGAATGAAGGGACCAGAGAAGGGTGCTGCTCCCAAAGCCTAGAGCAGTGGTTCTCTCTCAGGGCTGCTGCATCCAAGTCACTCATGAAGCTCTGTGAGCCTACAGATGCCTATGCCCTACCCCAGTCTCAAATCTATCAAATTAGAATCCCCTGAGAATTGGCAAGTGTAAAATGATCCACTTTGGTATCCTCAGATATCAGGCAGGGTCAAGGACAATTAGAGAATTTCAAGATGCATCAGCAGTGGCAAAGGAAGAAGGGAATTTCAACAATGAAGGACTGACAAAGCACACACTTGAACACCTTGGGGTGAAGCTAGTGTATTGGTCTGTTTTCCATTACTAAAATGAAACACCGGAGGCTGAGTACTTATAAAGAAAAGAGGTTTATTTTGCTCATGGTTTTAGAGGCTGAAAGTCCATAGAGCATGACACTGACTCTGATAAGGGCTCCTTTCACTATATCCCATCATGGTGGGAACCAGTGGGCAGGGGAGAAATCACATAGCAGGAGACAGCCAGAGTATAGGGAAGGACCCATGTTTTGACTTCCTATATGCCCAGTGCTGAAAGGTCCCCCCACCTCTTACCATTGCCACACGAGCCTCTAGGGGACATATTCAAACTGTATCGAAGCCATAGCAGCTGGGCAGTTTAAAGTCTGGGGGATGCTGTTCTGGAAGAAATAACAAGGGGTGCCTTCCTGAGTCGACCTCATGGTCTCCTACCCCCAGTGCCCCGGATGTGGTTTGGGGGATTTATTCCACTCCATTCTCAGTCATGAGGTTTGATACGGCTTATCCATCCAGGGCGGGCTCTGACTCGTCCCAGGGATGTGTTCACCCCCTACAGCATTTGACTTGTGAACAGATCAAAGCCAAAGGTGTCCAGGATGCATTCTCAGGATCTTAAGTAAAAATATTGTGTTATCAGCTTTTTTGTTACTGAGACCAAATACCTGACAAGAGCAAGTTGGAGGAGGAACTATTTATTCTGGCTTACAGATTCAGAGGATCCAGCTCATGGTCAGCTGACTCCGAGGCAGAAATATCCTGACAGAAGGACTTGACTGAGGAAAGCTGCTGAGCTTGGGGTAACCAGGAAGCTAGGGGTGGGGTGGAGTTGGGGGACCAGGGCCAGATACAGTCCTCAAGGGTGACTTCCAGCCATCCCCCACCTGCCTAGTTACCACATGGTCCATTCCAATGATTTATCCATCAAATGGATTAATCCACTGGTGAGGTTACAGCCCTCATGACCCAACCATCTCATCTCTTGAACTTTTGGGGGGCCACCATAGATCCAAACCCCAACAGATGTCTTCTATAAATTCCCGGAAGAGATTCTTCCTCTGGAGGTGGTGGTATACGAATCTGCAACCTGGACTCATGGCAGTCATTTTGCTGCCACAAAAATCAGAGAGCAGTTTTGTGCGTTTCGATCCTTCTCAGGTAAATGAGGCCCCACAGAAGGGAGAACCGAGGGAAAAGGTAACTGGGGCCTTGGTAAGAGGAGGGATCCATAGGAACAAGCCCCATTTGGATCCAGTTCCCTGTGAATGCCTCAGTTCCATATATCAGTACATTCTTCTTATGGATTACCATGGTTTAGATAGGTTCCCCTCTGCCCAGGAGTTCATCTGTTGGAGGCTTGGTTGCCAGTGAGGCCATGTTAAGAGATGATTTGACCTCTAAGAGATGAGGCCTAGTGGGGGTTAATTTGGTCACTGGGGTCACTTCTCTCAAAAGGGAGTAATAGAGTTCATGAGGGTTTGTCCTGTTGGTTCCCTGTCTTGTGATGATGTGATGACTCCTTATTTTATGGGCTCCCACCATGATCCATCTGCCACAAAGTCCTCACCAGAGCCAAACTGAGCTTGTGCCACATTGTTTGGAATTTCAGCCTCCCAAACTGTGAGCTAAGTAAACATCCTTTCTTTGCAGAGTATCTTCTCTCAGGTATTTCATTATAGTAACAGAAAATGGCCTCAAACATGGTTGAAAGAATCGTAACTCATATAACTAAATTGCATCTGGTGAGATAAGGGTGAACTGGGATTTAGCTTATTGGGGTCCAGACTCTTAAACGGATTTTATTGAGCAAAGGTGTGAACCCAAGCCACAAGAATTCAGTTATTAGAATGAAGTAAGCAGTCACAGATCTATTAGCAGCAGTCAGTATGGGTAAAAAATTACAACCTGACAGTTATTTTAGATGGTTAGCCCTGACCCTAAAGTAGATTTGATTCTAGAAAGTGAATCTTTTACAACTGCCCAGCATAGAGAAAGCTTTGTAGAAAGAGACAGTCCGTGAAGTCTTTAGCCCACATGCGTACACATGGATACTGAGATGTTTTGTAGCCAAGTGGCCATGGTAGTCTTAATAACCAAAGATGACTTTTTTTTTTTTTTTTGTACCGGGAATTGAACTCAGGGGCACTCAACCACTGAGCCGCATCCCCAGCCCTATTTTGTATTTTATTTAGAAACAGAGTCTCACTGAATTGCTTAACGCCTCACCATTGCTGAGGCTGGCCTTGAACTTGCGATCCCCCTGTCTCAGCCTCCCCAGCAGCTGGGATGACAGGCGTGTGCCACTGTGTCCGGCCCAAAGCTGACTTTTGATTTCTTTGGAAGTCTACATGAGAATGAGCAGATCCACCACATCTCAAGCTACTGTGGCCATGAATAGACCCTTCCATTTTTTTTTTCACATCTGAACATCCTCCATCTCTTTCGGGTTGTTCCTTGTGTTTGGGTATTTATGCTTTGATTCATGCTAACTTTGCATATTATGGAATTAATCTGTAACAAACACCACTGTAAATAAAAATAAGTATGTGGCTGAAAGAGAAAAGAAAAATCCAGGAAGGAAATCCCAGTAGGTCCTCACCAATTCCAGTAACAATGGACTGCTCACTACTCTTATTTTCATGTAAGTTGAAGATGCACAAAATTCAGGGACTATTCTAGGGACTCCAATCATTAAAAAACAGAAGAGACAGGCTCTGGTGGCCACGACCCAGGGGTTGTAAATATAGCATTCCACTTTCCAGCTCTGTAGCCAAAAGAATATAGACTTTGGAAACAGATTTAGGTTCAAGTCCAAGTTTTACCACTTACTGGCCATGTGACAAGTGATTTAATAAATCTGAGCCTCTCAGCTCAACTGTAAACATGAGCACAACAAAATCGACTAACTTGAGGATTAAATGGACCATGTAAGTGAGAGGGGCAAGCAGAACTCCCCAGCAGCTCCAGGTTCTCCCATAACAGAGTGGTGACCATAAGTTCAAATCTTATGTTCTCCACCGCTCCATCCAGATGAACCCTCTGGCTCTCACAAATATCAGTTTCTGTTCCTTTTCTTTCTCTCTGGTTTATGGCTGCATATAAACATAGAAAAAGCACCCAAAATTTTAATTATTTTCAAGCTGAATAGTGGGATTGTAGTATTTAAATACTGAGTAGATTTTTCTCATTGGTATCCCACTAACTGCTTTTCAACTATTTTGAAGTATAAAGTAGATATATTTTAAGTGTACAGTTCAAGGATTTTGCATTTTGTTTAGAGACAGGGTCTTACTGAGTTGCTTAGCGCCTTTCCATTTCTGAGGCTAGATTTGAACTCAAGATCTTCCTGTCTCAGCCTCCTGAGCTGCTGGGGTTACAGGTATGTGCCACCATGCTCAGCTTAGTTCAAGGATTTTTGATAAATAAATATACTTATTGATCACAGGTCAAGATAAACTATTTCCACCTTTCCAGAATGTCCCTAAATGTCTTATTGCTGTTAGTTCCTCCTAAGTCCTATCTCAGATCATCACTGATGTAATTTCTATCATGACAAATGACTCTTTTCTAGAATTTCTTTTTTAAAAGAACCACTTTTTTAGTGGTTGATAGATCTTTATTTTATTTATTTATATGCGGTGCTGAGAATCAAATCCAGTGCCTCACACATTGCAGGTAAGTGTGCTACCACTGAACCACAACCCCAGCCCCTCTATTCTAGAATTTCTTGGTATAGATGAAATCATGTTGCATGTGGTCTTTTGTAACCTTTTGTTTGTTTTCTCAGTATAATTTTCTTTTTTTTTTTGTACTGGTGTTTGAGCCCAGGGTGCTTTACCACTGAGCTACATCCCTAGCACCCCTGCCCTTTTTAATTTTATTTTGAAACAGGAACTCACTAAATTGCTTAGGGCCTTTCTAAATTGCTAGGACTGGCCTTGAACTTGTGATCCTCCTGCCTCAGCCTCCTGAGTCACAGGATTATAGATGTGTGCCACGGTACCCAGCAGCCTCATGTGATATTTTTGAGATTCATCCATTGTTGTGTCTGTCAGTAGTTCATTCCTCTTATTAATTAATAGTGTTATTCATGCCAGCCATGGTGACACATGCTTATAATACTAGCTACTCAGGAGGCTGAGATGGGAGAATGGCAAGTTCACTAAGCCTCAGCCACTTAGTGAAACCCTGTCTCAAAAATAAAAAATAAAAAGGACCTGGGTGCAGGGCTGGGACTGTGGCTCAGTGGTAGCGCACTTGCCTGGCATGTGTGAGGCACTGGGTTTGATTCTCAGCACCCCATAAAAATAAATAAATAAAGGCCTATCAACAACTAAAAAAAGTATATAAAAAAAGGACTTGGGTGTAGCTCAGTTGTAAAGATAAAAAATGAAGGAAATCTTGGGTATAAAAATGAAGGAAAAAGAAAAGTGAGTAGTATTTCATTGTAGGAATCTTCCACAATTTTTTAAATCTGTTTATCTGTTGATGAGCATTTGACCTGTTTTCAGCTTTTGAGTGTCACAGATAAAGATGCTTGACATTTTTGTAATCTTTAATTTCTCTCAGGTAAATATCTTACCATAGAATTACCAAATCACAGGGAAAGTGCACATTTAAAGTTTTGAAAATTTATCCAAAGCATCAGTATATCAGAATTCCAGTTACTTCACATCTTTGCCAACACTTGATATTGTCAGGCTTGTTTAGTTTTAGCCACTCTAGTGAATTTGAAGTGGAAACTCGTTGTGGTTTGCCACTCAAAAAAATACTTAAAATTTACCACCTTGACCATTTTCTGTGCTTAGTTCAGTGGTATTAAGTATCTTCACTGGTTGGGAATCATCACTACCATCCATCCAGAGAACTCTCTTCATCTTGCAATTTTAAAATTGTGTGTTCATTGCCAAAGACAAATAATAACAAATGTAAAGATTTCTCCCTCACTGCCCACTTCTCTTGGTGCTGGGGGTCAAATCCAGGGCCTCACCATGTTCTATCACTGAGCTACACCCACATACCCTTTACCTGATTTTTCTTATCATCCTAAAATCAGGTAACACCCCATTTAGTAAAACAGAATGAGTATTTCAACTAGCAGCAGCGTTGGTTTTTATAGACAAAAAGGCTGGAGAAATAAAAATTAAAAATTTTTTTAAAATGCAGAACAAAAAAATCAGACTGGGTCATTTCAAAGTTACTTTCTTTAGAAGATGGAAACAAGGAGAGAGAACAATGGAAAAACAAATGATTGTTAATGCCAGGTTGCTTCGCATTACTTCTTTTTAATATATATATTTTTTAGTTGTAGATACACACAATATCTTTATCTTATTTATCTATTTTTATGTGGTGCTGACGATTGAACCCAGTGCCTCATGCACTCAAGGTAAGTGCTCTACCGCTGAGCTACGACCCCAGCCTTTGGGTTCCTTTTTGTGGTAAGGATTAAAGCAGAGGAAGCTTCATGCTCATTGCATTCTCTCCTAATTTCTCAGAAGGTCAAACACCACTTAGTTTTAGTTTGGGGTCAGGGAGTTTTAGCATGAGTGACTCCATGTTGATTTTTGGTCTGGTCTGTTGGGACCTAGCACATGAGCTTAGTCCAAAACAGTGGCCTCCTGTCATTTTTATTTAATACCTGTAAACACTAAATTTGTCCTTCATTTCTCAGCACCTCATGGCAGCCACCATTTACTTTCTGTCTCTCTGAATTTGACTTACTCTAGGGACCTCATACATGTGAAATTGTATGGTATCTATCTTTTTGTGGCTTATTTTGCTTAGCACAATGGCCTCAAGTTTCATCCTCGTGGTAGCAGGTGTCAGAATGCTGGATAATATCCCGTCTTATGTGTGTATCAATTTTATTTATCCACTTACATTGGTCATTGGCCCCTTCTGTTTTGTTTCTACCTTTTGGCAATTACGAATAATGCTGCTATGAACATAAATGTACAAATATCTCTTTGAATTTCACCTCTCAATGTTTTCAGGTCATGTGCTCAGAAATGTAATTCTATTTTAAATTTTTTTTAGAAACTGACATTACTGTCTTCTCTAGTGACTGCCCCATTTTATATTGTTACCAACAAAGCACGAAAATTCCAATTTCTCCACATGTCAACATGTGTAGTTTTCTGTTTTTGTGATTGTAGCCGTCCTCAGGATATGGGATGGTGTATCATTGCAGGTTTGATATAGATTTGTATTCCCCTTAATTCTGAGCATCTTTGTTTTTGTTTGTTTGTTTCAGTGATGGAGATAAAACCCAGAGCCTTACATATGCTAGGCAAAATGTTCAAACCTCTCTTGATGTGCTTATTGGCCATTTGTATACCTTCTTTGAAGAAATACCTATTCAAATCCTTTATCCACTTTTAATTCCAGTTCTTATTGTTGTTGTCGTCATCATTGATGGTGCTAAATTTTAAACTGTGCCTCTCTTAGTAGTGTTATTCCATTTTATAATTGAAGAAACTTTGTTTTCTTGTATGTGAGTGTGTGTGTGTGTGTGTGTGTGTGTGTGTGTGTGTGTGTGTGTGTGTTTTGCTGGAAACTGAACCCAGGGCTAAGCATGTGCTCTTATCCTGAGCTTTATCTCCAACCCAAGAAATTAACTGTTCTGGATGGTCATGTGACCATGATGGGACTAGCCACAGCTTTGCTCATCTCACCAAAGGTAAAGATAGATAAGTGAATAATTCATTGGAATCTTGATTGAACATATATACCAAGGCCAATGGAAGGGTGACAGATGCTGAGGAAACCAGGTTTACAGTTCCATGGGGGACATGAATAAAGAGGCAACGATAACACAGTGTGACAGGTGTCATAACAGGCAGGAACCTGATGCCAGCAAGGTGTATTTGGGAACTGAATGCAGTTTAGTAGCCAGAGCCCTGATAGAAGGACTAACTGGAGATGAGCCTAGAGAGGGGGATTGGTTTTTAGCTGTGAACAACAGAATCCTCTTGAGCTTATTCACCCAGAAAATAAATCTGTAAAAGAATATTAGGTAGTTTACATCTCCCAGAGGGCCAGAGAATGGAATATGGAGGCTGCAACCAGAAACAAAGCCCCCCAAACCATCCCCAGGACTCTCAGCAGAGACTCCATTGTCACTGTCCTGCTGGCCAAGACACAAAAGCTCACCAGCTTTGGTGACCACTACTGCTGCTCCCTAGGAGCTCTGCTTTCACCCAGCTTCAGGTGGACTCCCTGGAGTGCGCGCTCCCTGGCATAGCCCACTTCTGAACAGAGTCTTGCATGGCTGTGTCTGATTGGTAGAGATGAAGCTCGCCAAGGGCAAGGGAGGTTGGCAGAGGGAATTTCTCAGGCTTATATCTTCAGTAGGCAGGACCTGTTGGAGAGGTAGCACCTCAACCCTAAGAAGAGGTTTGCTATAGTTTGGATCTTGAATGTCCCCCAGAGGCTCAGGTGTGGAAGGCTTGGTTACTACCCTATAGCACTACTGGGGGATGGTAGAGTCTTTAGGAGGTGGGGCCTAATGGGAGAAAGTTAGGTCATGAAGTTTTGCCATTAGGTAGAATATTTGGACTCCAGCCCTCTTCCTGTCTCTCTTTTATTTCCTGGCCAGCATGAGGTGATAGACCCCCTCCACCATGGGCTCCTGCCATGATATACTATGTAGCCACAAGTTCAAACCAACAGGACCTAGCAAGCATGAACTTAAGCCTTGAAATCATAAGCAAAAATAAATCTTTCCTTTTTATAAGTTATTTCAGGTATTGTTTTAAACATTTTTTTTGTAGTTGAAGATGGTCAGCACACCTTCATTTTATTTATTATGTGGTGTTAAGGATCCGGCTCAGTGCCTCACATGTGCTAGGCAAGTGCTCTGCCACTGAGCCACAACCCCAGCCCCCTATTTCAGGTATTTTTGAAAGGTGGAAAGTTGACTGACAAAAGGTTTAAAAAGTGATATATCCTTTTTCTTTTTTTAATATTTATTTTTTAGTTGTAGTTGGATACAGTACTTTTATTTATTTATTCTTATGTGGTGCTGAGGATTGAATCCAGGGCCTTGCACGTGCTAGATGAGCGCTCTAACACTGAGACACAACCCCAGCTTGATATGTTCTTTTTAAAAAAATTTTTTTTTAGTTGTAGATGGATGTGATGCCTTTATTTTATTTATTTATTTATTTTTGTATGCTAAGGATCAAACCCAGTGTCTCACACATGCTAGGCAAGCGCTCTACCACTGAGCTACAACTCCAGACCCTGGTGATATGTTCTTGCATAAAAATTTGTACACAAATGTTCATTGTTCACAGATGTTTAACTTTGTTTGCAAAAGCCCCAAACTATAAATATTCCAGATGTCTATCAACTGGTGAATAGTGAAGCCACCTGTGGTCCACCCATATGTGTTGCTCAGCAATAAAAGGAACAAATACACAACAATACATAATAACTTGGATGAATCTTCAAGATATTATGCTGAGAGAAGGAACCCAATTCCCCCAAATTATTCCCATACCATATGACTCTATTTCTGTAACATTTTGAGATAGCAAAGTTTTACAAATGGAGAACAGAGGGTATTTACCAGAAGTGATAAATACCAATCTGATAGTGATAGGGAGAAGGGTCACAATGGGAAGGAAGAGAATGTGGTTACAGAAAAGTAAGGGATCCTTGTATTGATGGAAATGTTCTATGTTCTGAGTGTAGAGATGGGTACGTGGACCTACACACATGATAAAAAGGTATAGCACTAAACACACACACGTGTGCACTGCTTTGGTCTGAATATGAGTTGTCATTGGAACTTAACCCCCAAGGTAATAGTACAAAGAGATAGGTCTTTTTGGAGGTGATTCAGAAACCTCAAGAATGGGATTAGCTGCCCTTCATAGATGAGCCTGAGAGAGCAAGTTCAATCTTCTTGCTCTTCTGCCTTCTGCCAACCAAAGACATAGCAACAAGGCACCATCTTGGGAGCAGAGAGCAGTTCTCACCAAGCCAGCACCTTGTTCTTGGATTTCCCAGTCTCTGGAACTGTAAGAGGTAAATTTCTGTTCTTTATAAATTATTTAATCTGAAATATTTTGTTATAGCAGCATAAACATACTTGTACCCCCATGCAAGCATAAACATGTATGCATCAATGCATCCAATTAAAACTGGGAAAATGTAGTACAACTGGTAGATTGCATAAATCTCCATGTCCTGGTGGTGATATTGTAGTATTAGATGATGTTACCATTGGGGAAAACATACATGGGGCCTCTCTATATCACTTATTACAACTACCTGTGAATCTACAATTATGCCCATAGAAAAACAGAAAAAAAAAAGCAAAAGCATTGGGAAGCCAGAAAACACTAGGGGGTTGGGACTTTATTTTAAGAGCTGTGAGCAACTATTGAGGGATTTTCAGCAGGTGTAACACACGTCTTCGTTTAGCTTCTATTTTTTAATCCAACGCTAAGTTAATATTATCCTGGCCTAACTTACAACTGTGACATTTAAATTTAAAATAAAGTGTAAAAAAGATCTATCCTTTTTTTTAGCCTCTCATGATTTTCCAGATTTCCCAGGAAAGCAATTTTAGGCCCAGCATATGCGCTCTGATTCCTCCTGAAGCAGAAAGAATAAGGAAGGATCCTTTATTTTATTTCTTCCACAAATGTAAGCATATGCTATGGGTCAGACTCTGTGCCAGGCACTGTAAATTCAGTGATGAATAAGAGACAGTCTTACCTTTGAGAGGCTGCGTTGTTAATCCCTTGGGGGAAAAAATAATGGCTCTAATACAAAAGGGATTTATTTGAGCCTCATATAATCCAGAGTCTAGGGATGAAGGTGTAGAGTTGATACAGTGGCCTCAGATGTTATGAATGTCCCAGGCTCCTGCTATCATTTTGCTCCACCATCTTTAGCACGTCTTCCCCCTCAAGATCATTGTGGGTATCTCAATTCATCATAAGGAGTGTATTAGTCCATTTTCAGTTACTATAATGAAACACCTCAAGGCTGAATACTTTATAAACAAAAGAAGTTTATTTAGCTCATAGTTCTGGAGGTCAAGGGCATATCCTGATAAGGACCTCAGGGCAGATGGTATTTCAATGGTGGGAGCACCACCATTGATTTAGTATATCTGGGATGGGGCTGGAGAATTTGTATTTATGTTTTCAACAAATAACCTGCAGTTCAGGGGAGCTCATTTGAGAATCACAGCTATAAGTAACAGGGGGTGAGCAGAAGAATTCACATAAGGGATTCAAGTTATCAGTTTTTTTTGGTGGATCACTCATGGAATTAACCTAAGGATGGAGTTATTTCCTACAGAGGTTAAATCCCTCAGATATAGCAGCTCCCTTTTAGCACAGCCTTACAAGGAAGGCAGCTGCCCTTAAGGCTAAAATTATACTGTTCAGCACATATGGTGTCTTTGTCTGTTTTCTGTTGCTATAACTGAATACCTGAGATTGGGTTATCTATAAAGAATAGAGGTTTATGGTTAATAGAGGTTCTGGAGGCTGGAGAGTCCAAGAGGATGGTGCCAGCATCTGCCTAGCATCTGATGTGGTCTTCTTGCTGCATCATAACCTGACCAAAGGCATCACACGGTGAGACAGAAGACGTGGGCTTGTTCTTTCCTCTTCTTATAAAGCCACTAATACCATCATGGGGGCCCTATCCTCAGGACCTCACCTCCTCCTAAATACCTCCCAATGCCTCCCTCCAAATACCATTAACATACGATTTTGGAGATTATGTTTTTAGCATACAAACTTTTGGGGCACACATTCAAACCATCACATACGGTGTTCAGAGGGTTCAGAGGACTTGGTCCCTGTTCCATCTCTGTGACCATCTGGCTGTATGGACTTGGAAAGAGGTGTTAAACAATCTGAATGTCAACTAGGACATCAGTAACAATAATTAGTACCAATTATTGAACAATTACATTGATCCTTGTTTAATACAACTTTCCTAAAAGATAAATCCTGTTTTCATTTTACAGGTAAGAAAATGAACTTTCAGAGAGAAAATAACAGGCTCAAGATTGTTAAGACTAGTAAGGGGTAGAGTTGAGATCCCAAACCATGGATTTTACTTTAAACTCCAAAGCTTATGCACCTAACTACATGATTTCTGAAAGTGGAGCTTACAAATATAGTCATTGGAACTTCTGAGTTGCCTATGAGATCTTTTTTAAACATTTATTTATTTTTTTTAGAAGTAGTTGGACACAATACCTTTATTTTATTTATTTATTTTTATGTGGTGCTGAGGATCAGACCCAGGGCCTTGCACGTGCTAGATGAGTGCTCTACCACTGAGCCACAACCCCAGCCCCGTCTATGAGATTTTTTTTTAATTTAGTATTTTTTCAATATTTATCATTAAAGCATTGATATAAGCAAATATTGGGTCATGTGGACAACTTTTCTAGCTGATTTCAGGCCTGGCATTTACATTGGCCTTGGAATCAAGTAAAACAATTTTAATTGTCCCAACTAAATGACAGAAGAACACGGTAGTCTTCATTTATGAATGATGTACCCAGCAAAGAGCAAATTCCCTGAAGACAAAGTATACACAGGAAGTACATGAACAAAACAGAGAGGAGAGGTGCAGAGCTCAGTTACCAAGTGGCCCAGGGCAATAAAAAAGAAAAAAAAATACAGCCACAGGAGCCCAGGTCAGTGAGTTTCACATCCACATAATGAATAGCTAT
This sequence comes from Ictidomys tridecemlineatus, assembly GCF_052094955.1. Classification (NCBI taxonomy): domain Eukaryota; kingdom Metazoa; phylum Chordata; class Mammalia; order Rodentia; family Sciuridae; genus Ictidomys; species Ictidomys tridecemlineatus. Next base: position 1,388,771 of record NW_027523660.1, on the reverse strand, counting down.
TTAGTTTCACAGACCAGCATCATCTGTCATATTGAGTTAATGTTCATTTCAACAGTGCAGATTTGGTAGTGTTACTTGTATTTAGCTTGCAAATGTGTTTGTGTTTTATAGTGGCTTAAAGCTGCAAGCCTCTGAAGAGTTTATTGTTGGTTTTATGATGTACATATGTGAACAAAACTAATATAAGTCAACTCTTGGAGTCCAAGGGAAATTTTGTTTTTTAATGGGGGCCTGCAAATTGCTTAAAAATTAAGCCAGGGTTTGGGTTATAGACAACAAAAACTGTATCTGGTTAATATAAGTGGAAATGGAGTTTATTTGGAACTTACTGGGTAGCTGAAGAACAGATGAGAAGACTAGAAAACCAGACTCAGCAAGTGGTTGGGAGGTTAGATAGCGTAGTCTATGCCCAGAGTCCCCTGGTATAGATAAACTCCTGACTCCCAGCGCTGAGTCTCCATCTCTGCCGGTGTGACAATTCTAGGACTCGATGTCATAACCACCAAGCCTTAGGCCATTCCCTCAAGAGTTAAGACCCTGGGCAAGAACACCAGGCTGGCTGAGCCTATCTCTTAGCCCCAGGGTAGGACTTTCTGGCTCCTTTTGGCTTCTGTAGACACAATTCATGGAGAATATCCCCAGCTAGAAAGGGAGGCTAGATACTGGGGAACTAAGACCCAGCCCTGTCCTGTGGACACACCCTTCTATAAACCAGAAAATGGGACCAATTTCAGAAATGTCAGCATTAAAGAAGATAACCTCATGGACAGCAACTATGAAGTCCTGTCCACAGGTTTGCTGGTCACTGGAGCAGCTCCATTGAGGCCCCACTGTGATCAATGAAGGAAAGGCCCAGACCCCACACGGGTGTTTTTGTTTCATGTCCCACAGTACAGTGGGTATATCAGGAGGGAACCACCCTGGCAATTGAACAGGCCTGAGAGACAAGGCGCCATTTTGGAAGCAGAGAGAAACCCTCACCTAACACCAGTGTCAGCGCCTTGGTCTTCGGCTTCCCAGCCTCTAGAACTGTAAGAAATACATTTCAGTTCTTTATAAATTACCTAAATATTTTTATATTACCTAAAATATTTTTACCTAAACTATGTCTTCCTTGAAAAAAACCAAATTCTTCTTTCTATTTAAACCCACTTTTTTTCTGTTATTTACAAAAATCAAGCTAATGAAAGGCCTCTGGCTTGGGTTTTGGAGAGGAAATTTGGAAAACAGTGTTTCTCAGAGCAGTGTTTTTGTTGCTATCCTCCTGGGCTAATTGGTTTTGCTCTGAGCATGAGAGATGGGAATCGTTTGTCCAGGTCTTTGATGGCACTTGCTAAAAATGCCATCCTGCGGTGCTCCACATGTGGCTGTAATTAACTGTGTAGAAAACCTGCTGCACCAGGAGAGAACCCTGTATTCTGTGCTCCGCATTACAAAACGGTTCCCCTTTCTTATTTTGGTCGAAAATCCTCCACTTTGAAGGTGTTTCATTTTGGGAACTGCACAGGAAGTTCCTGATGGAGCATTGCTTTCTTTGCAATAATTTCTGCACCGAGAAATAGGTTTGTTTTTCTCCCTCCTTCTCGAGTTACACAAAGATGTTGGTGGAAAAACCACTCTGCTGTGTGACCTGCCCTTCCCCCCACCTCTCTGACCTCATCTCTACCATTATTCCCCCACTCCCATCTTAGTCCAGAAGCTCCAGCCTGCTGATTGGTTTTGGGTCATGCCTCTGGGCCTTTGCACTCGCTCTGCCATCACCTGCCACAGCACAGTCTTCCCCCCATGGTACATATGTGATTTGCTCCCTCAGTTTCATTAAGGTTTCTGCTCAAATGTTGCCTTGCTATAAAAGTCTCCTTACTTCTAGTAATTCCATCCTCCACCACACTGGTACTTAACTCATTCATCTTGTGCTCCTGTTTTCCAGGGCACTTGAAACACTATCTAACCGTTTGTTTATTATCAGGCTTCTACGAGAATGCGATACGCAGGAGGCACAGACTGGCTATTTCTCTGCTCATCATCACTACCCAGCACATAGTAGGCATTCAGTGAACTGTGTGTTGAGGATGGGGTTGTAGTTCAGAAGTGGAGCGCTTGTCCAGCCTGCACAAGGCCCCGGATTCAGTCCCCAGTGCTGCAGAAGAAAAAAAAAAAAAAAGTCCGAAAACTCAAAAACACTGTGTTAATGAGAGAATTCATATGATAGTAAGAACTATCATTTAATAAATGACAAATGTTATCCATAATAGGAGAGTGAAGTTATACTGATGTAGTAAAGTCACAGAGGTCTGGTGGCAATGAGGAGGCCACTGTAGGAGGAAGTGTCAGGTTCGGAAACCACTGGGCCGAGGAGAAAATGGAATATTTATTTATTTATTTATTTTTCAGATTACTGAAGTGTTTATTGTTCTTTAAAAAGAAGCCTTCATTACACTGATACTCATTTTCAATTTGTGGTCATTCTGCCCTCTTTCAAGACCTTTATATGCCAAACTTTGGCTCATTATAGTTATTATTAATTTTCTCAGTTTAGTTAATTAAAAGGTAACATGTTTATTGTAGAAAATAAACAATAATATATTTTAATGTTAAACTGTTTTAAGATTAGTTTTTAAGTAATTAGCAGTATGTCATTCCATAAGTTTGGACATTTTAAATACATTTATGTTTAATTTAAAATTATTATGATCATCCAGGTGAGCAGGGCAAACCTATGATCCCAGCTACTCCGAAGTCTGAGGCAAGACAATTGCAAGTTTGAGGCCAGCCTGTTGGTGAGTCCCTGTCTCAAAATGAAAAATGTAAAAAGAGTTAGGAATGAAGCTCAGTGGATTCTATTCCCAGTACTAAAAAAGAGTTTTTGTTATGATCATCTTTAGAAAACAAAATATGTTGAAATAATCATGTCACAAGCATTGATATCAGATAAAAGAATTACAAAATAAAATGCAAAATTAACAAGGACAAGCCATTTTCAAACTATCTTTTCAATTAGAAATTAAGGGTTTAAAACATTTAATTTTCATCTATCACCATCATTGTTATATACTCCTTGTAATTAATTGAATTTGAATCTGGATCGATTGCAGCAGACAACATTTCTTCCATTTCTTCTTGGGAGAAAGGCTCACCTTCTTCAGTCATATATTTGATGAGTTCTTCCTTAGTAAGAAACCCACGTTTAGCAGAATCTAAAACCTCAAAAGCTCAAAGAAGGACATCTTCTGGAATTGGTCTATACCTTCTTTCCAGAAGTACTTTGGTCATCACTGGAAGAAATTTTTCATATCGAATATATCCAGTGGGTTCTTCTTCTTCTACCTCTGCAAGCAGATCATGTAGCTCTCCTTCACTAGGGCAGCATCCTAATGACCTGATAATTGTCCCAATTTCTCTCACATCCACTGTATTATTCGACTCATGGTCAAACACTTCAAATGCTTCTTTGATTTTTTTGTGAAATTCTGCTAGTGCTAACTCTTCCTTGTCTTTATCTTCCGCCATCTTGATGCGGAGCCGGTCGCCTGGGAGATGCCAGTCGTTAGCCTGGGTCGCCCTCCTTGGGCCCCCGCGACGCCGGGAGCCCGGGATGGGGGAGGGGAGAAAATGGAGTATTTAAATCTTCAGTCTTGACTCCTCTGGATCCCTGGCTCATGTCTCCAACTGCCTTTCCCACATCTGCTTTTGGATGTGTCATGAGCAGCTCACACAATGTGTATGCAAAGTGGAACTCTTAGTTTTCCCCTACCTGCAGTAAAAAATCTGCTTCTTTCTCAACTTTCCATTTTGGTTAATGACTACTTTCCACCTTTGCTCAAGCCAAAAGCCAAATGATCATCATAGGAGCCTCACCTCACGTTCCTTCAATCATAATATGCAACCGACCAGAGAGCTTGATGATGCTCCCTGACCCAGCTGACCAGCTGACCATCAATGATCTGTGTTCTGTTTCCATAGCACAGAGCTGTTGACAGGCAGTAGCTGCCCACAAAGAAACCACATCTCCTAGTCCCCCTTTATTCATGTGAGGCCACTGGACCAGTTCTCACTCATGGAACAGAAATAGCATGTGTGCAACAACCTGGCCCATGTGGTTAAGAAGCACGTATGTCTTCTTCACACTCTTTCTCTGGCTGGATAAAGAAGACTCTGGGGCCCCAGAAGCTGGAAGAGTCCCAAGATGCAGAATCCCTGAATCCCTGAGTTACTGCTTGGAGGAGAGCCACTGTCTCCCCAGAGTCACCTGATTAGGCTTGATGTAAAAACTCATCAAGATTTTAGAATTCATTTGCTGTGGATGCTGGCAATACCTTACTAGATCATCTACCTCCAAAATAACTCTCTAATCTGTCCACTTCACTTTAGTGATCTTCCTCTCATTTTGAACCACTGTCCTCTCTCTCCTGAAAGAATGTAGAAGTGCAACATCTCCCTGCTTTTACCGGCCATCAGAGATATATTTTTTCCTTTCTTTCTTTTTTGTAGTACTAAGAATTAAACCCATGAGTACTCTACCACTGAGTCACCCCCACCCCAGCCCTTTTTAGTTTTTGGGATAGGGTCCCGCTAAGTTGCTGAGGCTGGCCTTGAATTTGTGATTTTCCTGCTTCAGAGAGGTTTTTTTTTTTTTGTGTGTGTGTGTGTTTGTGTGGTATCAGGGAATGAACCCAAGGGCATTAAAACATTGAGCCACATCCCCAGCCCTTTTTATATTCTGTTTTGAGACAGGATCTCAACAAGTTGGTTAGGGTCTTGCTAAATTCCTGGGGCTGGTTTTTTAAAAATATTTATTTCTTTGGTTTTTAGGTAGACCCAGTATCTTTATTTTTTTTTATTTTTAAATTTTTTTTTACTTTTTTTTTATTGGTTGTTCACAACATTACAAAGCTCTTGACATATCATATTTCATACATTAGATTGAAGTGGGTTATGAACTCCCAATTTTACCTCAAATGCAGATTGCAGAATCACGTCGGTTACACATCCACAATTTTACATAATGCCCTATTAGTAATTGTTGTATTCTGCTACCTTTCCTATCCCCTACTATAACCCACTATCTTTATTTCACATTTATGTGGTGCTGAGAACCGAACCCAGTGCCTCATGCACGCTAGATGAGCATGCTACCAATTGAGCCACATCCCAGCCCCCTGGGCTGGTTTTGAACTCGAGGTTCCCCTGCCTCAGCCTCCCGAGCTGCTGGGATTATAGTAGTGCGCCAATTCACCAGGATCTTACCACTATTTTAAATGAGGTGTTTTTTTTTTTTCAGTGCTGGGAGTCAAACCCCGAACCTTGTGCACACTAGGAAAGCATTCTCACCACTGAGTGACAATCTTATCCTCTTAAAGGTTATTATTAACTAGGCATGGTGATGCATGCCTATAGTTTCAGCTACTGAGGCAGGAAAATCCTTTGAGCCTAGGAATTTGAGACCAGTCTGGGAAAAATCGGGGGGCACTGGGTTCGATCCTTAGCACCACATATAGATAGATAAATAAAATGGAGGTATTGTGTTCAACTACAACAACAACAACAAAAAATTTTTAAAAGATTATTATTATTGTTGTTGCTCTTTTGCAGTGCTGGGGGTGAAACCCAGGACCTCACACATACTAGACTAGTGCTCTCCCCTGAAGTTAACCCATTTAACTTATGTTTCCCAGATAATGATCTCTCTCCCTACCTTCTCCCCTACATCTCCCATTAGGCTATGAACTGTGATTGTAGGAATTTGTCCTTCCCCTCTTTCTTCCTCTCTCTTCCTTTCTCCTTCCCTCTCTTCCTTCCTTGATTCTCATAGCCTGTAAGTAGCACTGTGCTTATTATAAGAACAGAATGTAAAAGAGAAAATTGAAATTCAGAGAGACCTGGCAATTCTAGTTTGAAGTGTTTCTCTCTGTGGTAGTGTTGTACTTTTCATACTCAGGAAAACAAACCAAACATGCTCATTTTGGGTAAGTTCCCCAATAGAAACCATTCTGTCTGAGAAGCAGCTAGCTAACAACAGTGGTCAAACTTGAACTGGCCTTGAATCCAGTATCTGCAACATTCTTTTCTGGAGAAAATAGCTCTTGTTATCTCTTGCGGCGGCCCAGTGAAGTTTCTCTCTAGCAAAGACAGCAAGAATATATTGCCAAACCAAATTGTTCTTTTAGTTTCTGAAGGAAAGTCTCTCATGTGAGGACAAATCCAGTCTCTGGATCAGTGTTAGATACCCATCAGAAGTCTCAGGTCTGAGCAGTCATCTGGCCATAAATCTGGTTCTGATAAGGGGGCTCATTCAGAACTATGCTGTGCCAAGAGCTGTCCCAGACAGGTCTCAAAATGGTATGTCTCCAAACCTGGGAACAGTGTCCTCAGGCATAGCTCTTCAGCTAAATCTGAAAGGAGCTCTGGGCTCAGGTTACCACCACTCAATATGGCCCCATCCCTGGACTCCATCCAGTTGAGTAAAGGATAAAATCAGAATTGGGTCATGGTGCAGGTGAGGTTCTTTCTAGACTGGAGGAAAGGCATTCCTTTTTTACTGAGTGCTTACTGTGTGCCTGGCACTGGTAGAGGCTTTTATAAACATCTGTCTAGAAATTCTGCAAATGTTTAACCTTGGGTAGTTCTGTTATATACCCCTTTCCAATCCTCTGACTGTATCCATGAAATCTGAGCAGGAGAGGATGTAGCAGCAGTCAGACCTTGGGGATGAATTCTGACCACTCAGACTAGAAATATAGCTTAGCAACGGCAATGTTTGCTCTCAGCCATATGCCCAGCGCTAAAACAGCACCTTGCACATAGAAGAACCTCAATACCTTATTGTGTTGGGCTGCTTAACTTAGAGCCTTAAAATTCTGTCTTCCTACAACAAAAGAAGGAATAATATAACCTAAATCATAAGATTCTTTAAAATTATTTTTTAATTTTTTGAGATAATTGTACATTCACACACAATCCTAAGAAGTAATACAGACAGATCCTGTTTCCTTTTTCTCCTGTGGTAACATCTTGAAAAACTATAGGACATGGATCAGTCCATTGGTCTTGTAGAATTTTTTTTGCTGTTGTTTAAGATGGGTTCTTACCATGTTGCCCGGACCGGCCTTGAGCTTCTAGATTCAAGGGATTCTCTTGCCTCCGTCTCCTAAATAGCATGACAGGTATGTGCCACCATGTGTGGTTCCTCATAGGGTTTTTAAAATCAAATGCAATTATAAAGGTGTAATGTTTAGCACAGTGCACGCATATGAGAACCATTCAAAAATTGTAGAGGATATCCTGATAGGAGGCTATCTGGTGTAGCTCAGTGCTTCGCAAAGTTTAGTGTGAATATGAGTCAGGAAGCTTATCAAAATGCAGATTCTAAGTCAGTAGGTATTGTAGGAACCTGAGAGTCAGCATTTATGCTAGGAAGTGCCTGTTGCAGTTTGTAGACACTGCTGAGGAGCAAGAATAAGAATGTGGACTCCAGAATCAGATGGCCAAGTTGAACTCTAGTTCAGTGCTTATTATCTTTAAGATCTTGGACAAGTTATTTAATGTCTCCATGTTTCAGTTTCTCCATTTGTATAATGGGGATATAGACAACCTCTAGTTTGTAGGCTGTCATGAGGCTTTATTGTCATTCAGCTCTTAGAGTGGTACCTGGAACATAGTTAAGTGCTAATTAAATATTATTATAATTTTAGACCTTTTTATTAATTGCTCTTTCATTGATATAAGGTAATTTTGAGTTTTTCCATTGGTTACTTCAGTCCCTTGAAAAAGAGAAATAATGGTCAATATATTCACATATTTCAAAATTGCTAAAAGCATTGTTTTTTTTCTTGTTCATTGTTCCCTAAACAATATAGTACGACAACTCTTTTTTATGTATTTTTTAATTTATGTATGACAGCAGAATGCATTACAATTCTTATTACATTTATAGAGCACAATTTTTCATATCTCTGGTTGTATATATAGTATATTCACACCAATATGTGTCTTCATAAGTATGACAACTCTACATAGCATTTATATTGCTTTATGCATTGTAAGTAACCTAGAGGTGATTTAAAGTAGATGGGAGGATGTGCATGGGTTATATGAAGATTTGACATCATCTTACATGAGAGACTTAAGCATCTGAGGATTTGAGTATCCTAGGGGTGGGGTGGGGAGATCCTGGGAACAATGGAAGGGTGACTGTATCTGATAACAGACTTGTGTCCAGAATATATAAAGAGTTCTTACCATTCAATAATAAAAAGTTCAATTTAAAAATGGAGAGAGAGAAAAAGAGAGAGGAAGGAAGAGAGATTATTGTTAGAATGGACTTTTAAAGTGCTTCTAGGCCCCAAATGGCAAATATCTGCTTCACAAGTTCCTTTTCGCTGCCCATAGCAGACATTATCAGTCAATCCTGACACACTACTGAGCCTCAACTGTGTCCCATAGAACTCAAGAGAGGGTTCCCAGGCAAAGCTGTTGTTCAAATTGAAATTTGCTAATCTTGCCCTGGTCCAAGCTTCTCTCAGATGGGAGCCGGACCAAGAGGTGTGAAATGAGTTCCCTGGGCCTACATTGTCACCTAGAGACCAAATATACACTAGAAACCACTGCTTTTGACTCCTTAATGCTTTCTGTGGGACAAGTTGGAAGGAAGAGAAGAAAAGAGCAGGAGAGATTTATATGAGCACATTGTAAGCAAAGGGATGTGTGTAGGAAAAAAAAATCATACTTCTTAGGACATGGAGGAGAACAATGGAAGTGTACATGTACTATGAGCATCTGATATTGGTGACTATCTGTGGTTCCTTTATCCGCCCCCGCCGGCAGTATGACATGGCAGAACTTATTGGAAAATAAACCGCAGTTGACCCTGAACAATGCAGGGGCTAGGGATGTCAACCTCCCCATCCTACCAGTTGAAAATTGTCTGTGTATAACTTTTGACTCTTGAAATAGCAACAGCAGGTGGCTACGAAATTATTACAGTGGTACAGTGTGTGCTATAGTTAATTTTATACAGTTATGATTTAATAACTGTATCTTTAATAAGTTTGTTGACATTGCTCTTGACAGAATGGTGCCATGCACCACCTGTGTATGTGTGTGTGCGTTTTGATAAATTTCAACTTTCTAAAATAGATTTGTGTATAATTTTATAGTAGTAAGTGATAAAATAGACATATATTTTATGTATTCATGGCATACTTTTTCCTTTTCTTGTTTTCCCCTTTCCTCCTTCCCCCTTTTCTTCTCCTTCCCTCCCTCCCTTTCTTTTTCTCTGTGGTTAATCTGAGAGTTTTTTTTTTCCAAATGGCTACAAATCTTGGGGTGGGGGGGAGATCTGCCTATAAATGAACCCATGCAGTTTAAATCTGTGTTGTTGAAGGATCAACTGTACTTACTGGACCATTTTGAGGTTTAAATTAGATAATACTGTGAATAGCACCTAGAATGGTACTGGAAAGTAGCAAATGCTCACTAAACATTAGGAATTATTGTTAATATTATTTTACACGACTTTCTATTCAGTACACTGTCATTGAAATAAGATCATTTCAAATTTTTCCACTGGTTTTCCATTTGGTGTGGAAAATGAAACTTCTTCACATTGCATTCACTAATGGAAGAGATGAAGGATTGTAGAAAGGCAAACACCTTATTCTTAGCTAACTGTACTCCTGAGAACCTTTCGACGTGTGGCAGTCTTGGGGCCATGCCACTCCTGCAGCTGGCAGTGGACTATGCTTCTCATTTCTGAACTATGCTTGACTCCACCGAGCCTTTGGGATGCATGACTTCCAGGCAGATCAGATGACAGCCAATTCTTGATTAGTAGAAAGAGAGGAGACAGATTGTCCCTCTGAGTAGTGTGAACCATGTAGGTATAAAAGGAGTCAGTTCCGAAAGTCATTTACAAGACCATGAAGGTACCGCAGTAGTTGTGGGAAGGCGGTGGTAGAAACCAAAAAGGGTAGTAGGGACCACAATCAGGGAGCCAAAGCCGTCAGGGATCTCCTTGGCAGAAAGAAAGAGCTGGATGGGGGAGGAGATACAACGAAAAAGAGAAAGACTGATCAACACCTTCATAGTCCATGGGTGACAGCCACAATATCAGTCCACAAAGCATCCTTTGGCCCTCTGTGTTTCTTTTTCCTTTTTTTTTCTTAAATTAAAAATGGTTAATATGAAACATTTCAAACATATGTAAGAGTAGCAGAACAGTAGAACTACTCCCCTTAGTCTCCCCACATCCTTCTCTTCATATCCACAACATGGTTTTAACGATGACCAACTCTGGGCCAATCTTATTTCTTCTTTAACTCCAGGCACCCACTTACTTGATTATTTTGATTTTTTTAAAAATAAACTTTTGGTGCATTTGTAAAAGCCTTAGTTTGGAACACAGTCTCTTCAGTAGTCTATGTACAGCCTACTTTTATTTATCTAGTGAGCTACTTAAATAGTGTTTGCTTTCTTTTTGATTTGCCAAATCTTTTTCTTTAGTTCCTTAGACATTTTTAAAAATTGTAGTGAAAGATTTAACATACAATTTACCTTTTTAATCTATCTATCTATTTATTCATTTATTTGAAGCTGGGTTGCTCAAGTGATTTTCCTGATTCAGTCTCCTCAGTAGCTGGGAGTACAGAGTGTCACTGTGTTCAGCTTCTGACTATATATATGTGTATGTATATATACTATATATGTGCGCGTATATATATATATATATATATATATATAGTTTTTATACATATATACCTACTTATATATAGTTTTTTCACAAATTTATGTTCTATTAAAATTATTTTTCATTTTATTTTTTTAATGTTTTGTTTTTTTGATTCTGGGGATTTAACCCAAGGATACTTTACCACTGAGATACATCCCCAGCTCTTAAATTTTTTTTTTTTTTTTTTTGAGACAGGTCTTGCTAAGTTGATGTGGCTGTCCTTGAACTTGGTGATCTTTCTGCCTTAGCCTTCCAAGTCTCTGGAATTACAGGTATGTACCACTGTGCCTGGCTCATTTTATTTTATTTTTTAAATATTTATTTTTTAGTTGGACACAATATCTTTATTTACTTATTTTTATGTGGTGCTGAGGATCGAACCCAGGGCCTCTCATGTGCTAGGTGAGTGCTCTACCACTGAGCCACAACTCCAGCCCTCATTTTATTTTTAATCTTACAAATAGAATCTCTATGCGTCATTTGTTAGGCTAAAGTACACTGTGTGCTGTGTTCTAATTCCAGTTTTCCTATACCTAAAACCTTTTCCCCTTCCTTCCATCTCCCGCCCCCCTCTCTCATTTTTTTTTGCAATACCAGGAATTGAACCCAGGTATAGTTTTTATACATATATACATACATATATATATAGTTGTTATACATATATACCCAAGCCACATCCCTAGTCCTTTAAAAATTTTTAAATCTTATTTTGAGGAAGGGTCTTGCTAACTTGCAATCCTCCTGCCTCAGTTGGTGGGATTGCAGGTTTGGGCCACTGTGCCTACCCCTCCTATACCTTTATAGCTAACTTTTTTTTGGTGGTAATGTGTATGTTGCTACTTTATACAACTAAAACAACTTGACTAAAACCACCATGCTTGGATGCTGCCAGAGCTCAGTCACACTCCTGCTGATGTAAGGCAAGGAGTGAGATGAATCCATGCAATGGCTGAAGACTGGTCATGTCCATGAGAAAAGTTCCTCTGTCCCCATGAGTTATTTTCAGAGTAAGGTTCACTCTAAGCAGTGATGGAAATTACAAAGGCAGCTTTAGGACCTCCGCACTGACCCTGAATGGAAATCATTTAGTAGCAAGCAAATGGCAATGTTGTCATAAAGATCAAATGAGATAATGATATGTGGGAACACTTTGTGAACCTTGGGCCATTTTTATAAATGTGCAGTTGTATTATTTTGTCATCATTATTCATTTGCAATATCTAGGCAGATTGTTTCTCTATTCCTCCTGCATAAGTGGGTGTCTATAAATTGCTCAGCAAGACTAGTCTGGAGGAGAAAAAAAGGGGAGAGGTAACTATTCCCTTGTCCTTTGCCCCTCCAATACCTCCTCAAAGGAAGAATTATCATCTGTTTTAATAGATGAGAAAACCGAGGCTTGATAACTTGCCCAAAGTTTCCTAATGAATACAAGTGGGTTGGGATTCAAATCCAGGTCTGAATCTGGAACCCTTTCCCTGTTTTGCCACACTGTCTGGAATCTGTCTCAGCAGTCCTCATTCTTTCCTTATTCTCTGTCTGAATCTGGCAGGATGAACATCTCCGATTTGTGATCTTTCTCAGAATTTCTTTTCCTATTAGGATACTATTGATGAACTTAAAGAAAGTCTAAGCAAAAATATTGGGAGGACAGGGCACCTTCAATTTGTGAATTTTGAGAGGAACCAGGAAATCCAGGGGTGGCTGTGCATGTCACTTAGGCTGTCACATCTCCAGGGCTCAAATCAGCTAGGTGGATGGATTGGAGGAAAATGCCTTTAACCAGGGCCACAAGATCAGGGCAACCTGTTTTAGTTAAACCCTCTCCTCTCACTGTAGTACGGAGCTATTCGTTCCTGTCCTACATACACAGCAGCTTTGGGATCCAATGAGGTAACGTGCTCTGGGTTGACACGATCAGATGAGGTAGCAGATGGGAAAACAGTTTGAAAACTGCAAAACATTTTTTTTTCTTCCCAGCCCTAATGTATTTGTTTTAATTGTTCTCATTCCCTCTCACCAAAGCCCTCTCCTGGGAAAGAAAGCCCTTATGATAAGGGCTCCTCCTAAACACGGAGATTTGAGAACGGCCGGGAGGTTAGCAACGTGAAGCCATGTAAAGCAAATTAGAGGAAGTCCAGTCACTATTTATTTTATGAAGTTAGCGGCTGAATATGTTAAGCAAATGTTTTCTTAATTGTGGCAGTATGAGAAAAACAATGGGGGGCAAGGGCGGCCTGGGATGGGGGAATGTCAGGCCTCCCCTCCCCGTCCCGTCCCCAGCAAATCTCCAGAGAATGACAGGAAAAAATTAAAGACAGGCCTTTTCTTTTCTTGGTCACATGTCGACGCTGCCGCTGTAATAAGAACCTGCGCCAATTAGAAACGTTCACCTCCTCCTCCCCGCCCCTCCCCGGGCCCATTTCAGAGCAGGCCGGGTCGTGGACTCCAGGTGTTTGCCAAACACAGCAAACACTGGTGTGCGAGCTGCGGAGGGGACGCTTTCTACTCTGACCTCCCTCCTTCGCCACTCGGCTCCCTCCCTTCCACACTGTTTTGATTTACTAGGACTTCCTTCTCCAGGAGAGGGGGCGGGGGACGAGAGACGCCTCTGAGCGCCTGGGTTGAGAGTGAGTGAGCGTGTGTGTGTGTGTGTGTGTGTGTGTGTGTGTGTGTGTGTTTGTGTTTGTGTGTGTGTGAGCGCGCCCGGGTGTGTGCGCGCTGTGGAGTGGCGGAGTGTAAAATGCTGTAATGGGAGGAAACCCACCGCGTCCGAGCGCCCTGAACTGCAGTGGCTCTTCCGATTCCAGGTGGCACCTGAGCGCAGACTTCCAAAGCAAGTGCGACCTGTACCTTCAGGTACGTGGAGCCGTCTGCCTGTCCCGGCCGTGTGGCTTGGGTGTGGGTGACTAACGAGGGGCAGAGGCCAAGAGTAGCCCAGGGTGGCGCCCCGAGGAGCGTGGAGCTCGGGAGGCGGGAGGCAGCTGTGCGCGCCGGTGTGGCTCGGGTGTGGACGCCGATCCAGGCGCTGCAGAGTTGCTACGCCCTTGGGTTGCAGAGTGTGAGGCTGGGAACGACAGCGGGTCGGAGCGAAAGGCAGCGTGGGTGCCGCAGATTTGATTCAATTGCGCTCAACTGGGCGGGCTGAGTGGCGGGTAAGGGGCAGCAAGTCTAGAGGCCACGGAGTACGACAGGACTGCGGTGCTGTGTCCGCGGGGTGCAGGAACCTATGGGCAGCGTGTGCGAACGTGCCTGGCCCTGAGCAGCAGGAACCTGGGCGAGCACCAAATGTTCGTTTGTGTTTGTGCACTGAAGGTGTGTGTTCCCACGGGGAGCACACTGTGTGGGCTGTGCCCACGTGCCCTTATTTGCAAGCGCCTACTCGGAGGGGCCCAGCTAATATTCTCCACCCGAGCGCGCCTGCAGTAGCTGGGTAGGTGCGAGCTGGCGCTCCGCGCGCGGCCTTCGGGGGAGGGGAAAGAGCTTCACAGGCAGCTCGGGGCCCCGGCCCCGCCTCCCCACGGGCTCACCTGGGCTTGGCCCCCACCTGCTCGTGGTGGAGGCGTGGCCTGGGCGTGGCCTGGGCGGCCCAGCGGAACTCGGGAGAAGGCGGGCGGCGCCTCATTCCAGGGATTCCTCACGCTCGGGTCCGCCGCGGAGACAGCCTGGCGCGCGCGGCCCGCGTCTGCGTGTGCTTAAACGGCAGCCGGGGGGGGGGAGCGCGGGCGCGAGCGCGCCTGTGCGTCCGCGCGCCCCCAGAGTGCTCCCTGCGCGCCTGGCGGCCCCGCCTCTGTCCCTAGCCGCCCCCTGAGGGGCCCGGCCGGCCGGAGGCGGGCGAGCCTGGAGCCGCCCGGTGGTGAGTGAGCAAGAACCGGGCGGGCCCCGAGCTGGGTGAGGGCTGGCCTGCAGGGGACCTTAGGAGTGGGTTGACCTGAAGCGGGACGGGGATGCCTTCCTTGAGGGGAGGAGGCGGCTTGTCTTCACAGGACAGCAAACGAGGCTAACGTTGGGAAGGGAAGCGACTGTGCTTCGGGAGCGGGAGATTCAGCTCGTGGAGGGAGTCCTAGGCACCGGGCCGACATAGAGGCCCCGCACCCTGCATCCGCTTGGTCCCGGCCGCCTCCAGCCAGGGCTGCGGCGCGGGACTGAGGGAAGGGGCAGAAGATGGGTAGCAGGGACCAGGCTCTTTCCTCTTACTACACTTCCCGCCTCTTGCCCCAAACAAAACTGCACACTGTTCCTGCACTGTGTGCAGGCCTCGCCGAAAAGCAAAGTTCTTTTTCTTTTTTTGTTTTCGGTAGTCTCCTTTGATTAATCACACTGAGACATTTACTTGTCTCAGATTAGGATGACAGTACTTGCTGGGGCTGTTAAGTTAGTCTTTATGCGCTTTACTGGCATGTAGTCATCTGTTTAAGCTAGATGATTAAAAAAATCGGTTTCACTTTGATCATCTGTGCTGTATGTTGCTAGTTGTATTTCCTTCTCTGTGGTTAATAGGAACCTGCAGCCTGGTGCGGGGGTGTGGGGGGAAGTGGAGGCGGCTCTTGCAGTTTTATCTGCGCTGCTTGCCCCTCTATTTAAAAGGTACTAACCCACTTTGTAGGGTTTTAGAATCTTTTTCCTAAACCCAAGGCTACCTTGACTAAGAAGGAGACTCACTTGGAACAAAGACAAAACACGATAAACGGCAGTTTGCGTGTTAAGATTTGAAGGTCAGTTTTGCGTACCAAAACTTTGATTCTTTGCCCTAGTGTTTTAAAGCCCACGGCCTTGAAGCTCATTGTTTCCCACTGTAGCTAAGGAGGAGACTGGCATGACTGCCAGAAGGGTAGAGTAGGAAGTTTGAAAGAGATCTCTTTGGGGGGGGGGCAGCGTTAAGTGGGAACCCAATGGAGTGATTTCTTTTTTTTTCTTCTTTTTTTTTTAAATGATCTTGGGGATCAAACCCAAGGCTTCATGCATGCTAGGCAACACTACCACAGAGCCACATCCCCAGCCCCCATGGAGTGGTCATGGGAGAAGTTACTTATTATCTCGAAATCTCCATGTTCTGAATTTATTTAAAAATACTTTCCTCAAAAGTTTCTTATACCCAAGACAGTTTTCTAAGGTCTTGTCTTGTCTTTCTTTCTTTTTTTTCTTTTGGTCTCGTGTAGTTCCTGTTGCATCTGGCTGAAAAGTCCCCCGCCCCATGGAAATGATGTAAACCCTTTAATTTGTTGTTTCACTTTGGCAAAATTTTAATCCCAGGCCGATTTCCCCTGCCATGCCACTGTGTTTTCATACTTCTGGGCAGCCTGCCTTTGCTTTTCCATTTGGAAGGGAATGCAAACTGATTTTTTTGTTGTTGTTGTTGATCAAAACACAATACAATTAAGACAATTCTGCTATAAATAACCATGGTCTGCATTCAAAAACTGTGAATGTTGTAGTAAAAACAGCTCTGGCTTCTTACTCCAGAGACTTGAGTTCAAGTCCCCTAGCTATGTCAGGAAGGTTTTTGGACCAGAAAGTTATTCATACTTAACCTTTGCATTTGGTTTACCTCTGTAAGAGGGTGATACTGTCTGTTCCAGAACATCACACAGTTTCAGGAATTATAAGGAATAATGTGCTTTGAAAGTATTTTGTGTTAGGTTATTTATAAAAGCCTTTGAAGATTGGAAAGAACTTCATAAACACAGTTGTTGCCACTTCCCTTGACTGACGTAGAGCTATGACTTTAAGATTTTAACAGTCTGCGCAGCTGTAATTAGGAAGCTAAAATCTTCACTTTTAAATGTTCTGTAATGTCAACTTCCTTTTAACTCCTTATTGGAGTTCATATTGTTATATGTTGTTACCTCCTACCTCTGGTGATGGCTAGACAGATCCAGAGGAAGATGTTACTTTTGTGTCTCTTCTGTGTGTCTCTTCTGGATAGCCTTGCTATGCAACTTTTAATTCACTTAATACTTAGAGTAGTAACAATAATAAATAAAAATCATCTTGCAACTTTGAATGTGACAGTATAATACGAACAGTTGCAAGTTGAGTGAAGCATAGAAAAAACTTAGTAAATTATGACTAAGTATATTATCCAGTCTGTTTAATGTCTGAGTGAGAAAAGCTGTTGCAGGTATGAGAAACTGGTGGCGGAGGAAATTGTGTGTGTGGAACATTTGTTAAGATATATCCTAAAGTTAATGAAGTCTTGGTGTGTGGGCTTAATAGAAGAGTAAAGCAAATTAAAGCAAATATTGCTAAATCAGCCTCTTACCAATAGGACCCATTCACATTAAAAAACAGTTGGGCACAGTGGTGCATGCTTGAAATTCCAGCAATTCAGGAGGCTGAGGCAGGAGAGTTAAAAATTTGAGGCCTGCCTGGGCCATTCAGCCAAGACCCTCTCTCAAAATATAATAGGGATGGGAATGTAATTCAGTCTTTGCCTAGCATTTGTGAAGCTAGGGATTTGGGTTCGATCCCTAGTACTGCAAAACAAAAATCTAGGAACTAAGTTGCCAAATCTTGATGGTACAAACTGCCAAGGTAGAAGAGGAAAGAGAACAGGAGATGTTGAAACCAGGAAAAAAAAATCATTGTATCTGGGATACAGTATAGAATGTACTTTCTGTGTCTCCTGCCTCAGGCCTGATAATCAGATACAGCTGATTCATATTTATGAATTTGCCTACTTGCAAAAATGTGTTTGAAACTCCGAAAGCAGTAATTGCAGTGCTTTGTTAGACATTGGGGAGCAAGTACATGGTGAGGAAAAAATTTGAGTGCACGTGTTCCCAGCTGAGGTGGAAAAAAGCAATATTTTGCCTCCTTCTTCAGCTCTCAAATTACATACATATAAACAAGTGTGCTTTGGGGGACTCTTTAGCACCACCTTATTTTTTGGCATTTTTATGCTTTATGCTTGGGATTTTGTTAAAAATTGCCTTTAAATGTGGTGCTGAAGTGCTGTCTAGAGCCAAGAGGGGTTCAATATTCTTGACAGAAAATTCCTGTGGGGTTCAGCATTAGATAGTTACAAGGCTGTTGTCTCTGGGTTTAGCATTATGGAATCAACAATAGATATTTAGTAAAGAATCTCTGAACAGAAATACAAAGAAAAAGGAGATAAACTGGGTATGGTGGTGTAGACTGTAATCCTTGAGATTACAAGGAGGCTTGAGACAGGAGGATTACAAGCTTGAGGCCAGCCTGGGCAGTTTGTTGAGGCCCTACACAGGGCCCCAAAATAGAAAAGGGCTGGGGCTGTAGTTCAGTAGTAGAGTATCCCTGGGTTCAATCCCCAGTACAACAAAAAGTCTGAGCAGAGACTCAAAAGAACCTAATTCAGTGCTTATGGTGACTTTATGGAATATAATTACAGTGAATAATGAGAATTAACTGTCTTTGTTGATAGGTTAAAGTTGACCTAATATAGCATGTCATGAGTTAAAAAAGTTTATCTGGGCTTTAATAGGCTGGGAGTTGAGATTGGAAGATTAGACCTGGGGTATTAGGGGAGCTTTTCCAACTTGAACCATGGTGCAAATTGATTTCTTTTCTTTCTTTTTTTTTTTTTTTTGCTGTTGAGGGGTATCCTGAGGATTGACTCGGGGGGCAGTTTACCACCAAGTTACATCTCCAGTCGTTTTTTGTTTTTATTTTGAGACAGGATCTCACTAAATTGCTGAGAGCCTCACTGAATTGCCCAGGCTGACTTTGAATTTGAGGTCCTCCTGCCTCAGCCTCTGGATTGGTTGGGATTACAGGTGTGAGCCACTGCATTCAGCTATCACTCTTATTCTTGAGCATAATAGGTCCCTTAGAATATGTGGCCCCCTCAGCACTTGTGAATAGGAAATTTAAAGTATCTAAGCAGAATAAATGTAAGAATGAGCATATCCAGAGTAAGCTACAAATGCCAAAGAATTGTTTATTTCATATGCAATACTCTATAAGACTGAGGTCTTAAAAATGAAAAGGTAGATTTCTAGTAACCTAAATATTGAGAGCAAAGCATAGTTCCTTTTTAATCTAGGCTGACAATAATGTGCCACAATGATGGGGAGTAGTAGTCTGCTCCAGAAGTCTAGACTTGGAGTTGTATTGTTAGCATTAGACATTGCGGTGTCATTGTGGGCCTGCAGTTCAGGGATTTTCCAGGGATACCTCAGGGAGATGGATGAACTAAAGCCAGTAGTAAAAAGTTATGCCAGCATCAGGCAGCCTTGCTTCAGGGTTATGAAATGTGCTGTAAGTTTGGTTTTGCAACTTTAAGCCGTATAGATGGCCCTTGCCTGGCACATGGTCAGCTCTCATAGTCTGTGTAGCAAATTAGTAGCAAACTGCATGGAAGTAACCGAGGATCTCAGTCATTGCATGGTGGCACTGCCTGCCAGCTCCTGTTGCTAGCGTCATTGATGACTAAATATCACATCCCTGCCTTTCCACAGGGCTGAGGACACCCAAGGACTGGGTGAAAATGAGCCTGGGGCCACTATATAGCCTCAGAAAACCTCAAGCAATTGAGTTAAGCGTTCATTTAACATCTAGAATGGTGTCCCTTTATTCAGCCCAAGCCCACTGAGGTCTGGCTCTCTGTTGAGGTGATGAGTGGCCAGAGCTAAGTTGACACCCCAGGGCCTGAGGTTACCTGTTCCTGATATCTAAGGGGCCCCCTGTTGGAGTGTCAGAGATTGGTGTTCCCCTAGCCTGTCCATCTGCAGAGGCTTTATGGGGAGGGGACATACCTGTACCGAGTTACCAGCTTCTTCCATTTTCTAGGATGACGTGAGGTCCATTGCCAACAGATTTGGCTCTTGTTTGGGGGCTTATGCAGGAGGTTGGCAAGCACTGAAAGAAGCTTGATTAGGGATTTTAAGCATACACACATATATATTTTTTTAGTTCTCTGGAAATAACAGAACCCGTAGGTATATTATTCATATTTTAAACATTTAGCCTGGTGAATTTTGGGAATGGTTATGTGTAGACATAAGGAGTTGGGTGTAAGCAGAAGTTGGGTAAGTCCTTGGGGCATTGTCCCTGGTGCTTCAAATTATGGCCACATGGGTCGATTATTCATGCTCAGAACATGCCCTGATGAGGAAAGCTGAAACAATCACAGATCTGTCTGTGGACACTCTTTGGTGGTGTGCCCAAAGAGTAGTGTGAATAAGGGCTGGCTTCTCTTTAGAAGGTGTCACATGATTTAAAGTTGTGGAATTCCAAGTACCCAGGTGCAGCTTTGAACTGTTATCCCCTGTTGGAGCGTAACAACAGATTTTCTTGAGTGCGACTAAGCAGGCATCACCCTTCTTCTTTACACAGAGCCTGTCCTCGGAGCCTGAGTTCTTTGGGCTTTGACTTGATTCTGCCTTTGTTGCAGCCCCAGGGATCCTGAGGGCTCTGACATTTGTGGCCCAGTGTTGTGGTCATTCATCCTCATCTCTCCATCAGCTATTTTTCTTTCCTGCTTTGGTTACTATTGCTGTGGCCCCCTGCCTGCCTGTAATTAAAAGAAAAAAAATATGGCAGGGTTATCATGTTCCAGAGAAGAGCTTGTTCCCCTGTGCCCGCTGTAGAAGCCTTTACATTATTGCTTGATATACATCTCAAGGTACAGGGAATAGCACAGGTCTGGAAGTCTTGGTAACTGAGGGAAGGTTTTCTTAGATAACTTGAAAAAATCGCACTTGTTTCCAAAAACTATTCATGATTTAAACTAATCATGCTGATTTTTACTTAAAAACAGTAAAAGTAGAGCTGGATGCATTGGCGCACACTTGTAATCCCAGAGATTTGGGAAGCTGAAGCAGGATTGCAAGTTCTATGCCAGCCTCAGCAACTTAGTGAGACCCTGCCTCAAAATAAAAAACTAAAAAGGACTGAGAATGTGGCTCAGTGGTTTAAGTGCCCTGGGTTCAATCCCCAGTACCAACAAAGGCGGGGCGGGGAGTAAAGGTGGAGGAGAGAAGGGTAAGGAAATCTTAACCAGTGGGTATTCAGTTACCATTAGCTGGGAGCAGGAAGTTTTGATTTTCACAGTAGGTTGACCTTAGGTAATAATAATGTACTATATATTTCAAAAAATTAGATGAAAGGATTTTAGATGTTTTCACGATAAAGAAATGAAAAAATGAGAGATAAATTTACCCTCATTTTTTTTAAGAGAGAGTGAGAGAGGAGAGAGAGAGAGAGAGAATTTTTTTAATATTTATTTTTTAGTTCTCGGCGGACACAACATCTTTGTTGGTATGTGGTGCTGAGGATCGAACCCGAGCCGCACGCATGCCAGGCGAGCGCGCTACCGCTTGAGCCACATCCCCAGCCCCAATTTACCCTCATTTAAACATTGCACAGTTTTATATCAGAACATCAAATGGTACACCGTAGATTTGTTCAGTTTTTATGGTTTTATGTACCAATGAAAATGTATTTAAAATAAAAATCAAGGTGTAGGAAGAATAGCATTGTATTGTGGGTCAGAGGCTTAGATTCTAGTCTTAGCTTCTTGAGGAAGTCACTTATGTTCTTGGCACCTTGGTTTTTCATCTGGAGCACAATAAGAACAGTGTTCTTTGTCCATTTGGTCTAACTCACAGTTTGTGAGAATCCAGTGAGGTCAGTTATGTGTGTTTTGAAAAAGTATGCGCTACAGTTATGTGTGTGGTGTTGGTAGAGGTAGGGTGATAGATCTGTGTCTTATCTTGATTTATAACACAGCTTAAGTTGTGTCATTTAATCTGCAGGACAGGTTTGTGATGGTAGGAGGGT
This sequence comes from Ictidomys tridecemlineatus, assembly GCF_052094955.1. Classification (NCBI taxonomy): domain Eukaryota; kingdom Metazoa; phylum Chordata; class Mammalia; order Rodentia; family Sciuridae; genus Ictidomys; species Ictidomys tridecemlineatus. The sequence goes on along the minus strand of NW_027523660.1, from coordinate 1,367,287 downwards.
TAGGCAGTGTTATTATTTACTTTAAGGAACCTAAGACCAAGAGAGGTTCAGTTTCCATACAGCTAATGTCAGACATCAACCCAAAACCTGGAATGAAATAGGCATTCAGTGGTTAATTGTTGATTGAGTAGGTGAAAGTATTATAGTGGGGCTCACAGGGGATTTCTGATGTGGCATCCTGGCTATATTTATTTAACAGATGGTAAAGCGTGAGAAGAGAAATAACACAGATGAGACATTTTTAGCAAGAAGAGCAGAGAGGAATGGTTTGAGAGTTGCATGTGAATAGGAAGAATGTCACAGGAAGTTGGTGGAACATCATTTGGACACACTTTGGGGAAGAAATGGGAGGATGTTAAAGCTACAAGAGCCATGCTCGCCTGTGACCACCAAAATCTGGTGACAGTTTGGTCTTTGTTTTCATTTTAGTTACCTTCTCGCTGAGGCTGTTGGCCAACCAAATTCACCACAGTATGGTACACATTGGTGTTAGTTGCTCAGGGGCAAGGATTTTGCCTTTGTTTATCTGTAACATCTAAACAGAGTGTTTAATAGAAATAGGAGCTATTTAGTGGAGACCTCAATTCTTGTCAGCCAAAAGGGCCATACACCCTGTTTCATGGTATGATGGTTTATACCATTGAAAGGTATTAGCCAAGGCCAAGTTGGTTCGTCCAGGGAGTGTCCTGATGGGGAGGGGAATGGAGTCTGGACTGGTGATGTAGGAGGGCCACCAGGAATTAGGGCTGTTTAAAAGCATGCTTCTGGAAGTTGGAGAGACCATCAGGTGACTCAGAAGAGTGATTGATTCCAATTGTGTTTCTGACATTTGGCCAAGTGACAGTGGGACAGGAACATCTGGTAGTTTGAATGGAATTCCTCCCGTCCCCACCTCCACTGGTGTCCAACTCTAGCCAGAGAGGTTGCTTTATATTCTCACACTCCTTGCTGAATTAGCAAAGCAAGTGGCCGCTGTTACTGGGGACCCATGGCCCGAGGCATGCCTACTGCTGTAACTTCCATCTTAGAAATCTTTGTGGAGGGCTGGGGATGTGGCTCAAGTGGTAGCGCGCTTGCCTGGCATGCGTGCGGCCTGGGTTCGATCCTCCGGCACCACATACAAACAAAGATGTTGTGTCCGCCAATAACTAATAAATAAATATTTTTTTAAAAAAAGAAATCTTTGTGGAAAACTTTTATCACATTATTCTGTTCCGTTGCTTGAAAAAACATAATCTAATGCACTCCATAATTTTTGTTTTAAGACAGGCACTCTTATCCCCTCATTGACCAAAATGGCCACAGTTCTTTATAGAACACCAAAGTAATAGTGTGCAAATTTATAGCTGACCTTAGTATTAGTGCTGAATACATCTAAATTTTAGTAGTTTTGGAATTGTTACCTCTTCTTCCCTAAGTCTCAACCTTAAGCTTTTGGAGGAGCATATTATATGGGGGATCAGACGGTCTTAGGAAAGGAAAGTGGGCTGGTAAGTCAAAATGTATGACCAGTGCCTAAGAACACACGGTAGACAGTGCATGTTGTCTTCATGGTGAGTTATGATCGTGTTTGAGCACCACCGTGAATAAAGGTGAACCCAGAAATGGGTTTTCAACACAGGAGCACTGCCACTGGGCATTTCCTGTCTTTTTCTAGAATCATGTTTGTTTCCTCTTTCATACTATTATATTCTTGGTGTTCACAAGTCAAGGTATCCTATTTTTGGTTATCGCTAAATTATAACAAACAACAGCACAGAGGGTTGGTGGGGTCGTAGCTCGGTGGTAGAGTGTTTGCCTTGCATGTGTGAGGCACTGGGTTCGATCCTCAGCACCACATGAGAATAAACAAATAAAGGCATGCTGTCCATCTACAACTACCAAAAAAAAAAAAAAACATATAAAGAAAAGGATGTTATTGGGATATCCTTAGGTCTACCTTGTAGACACTGCATAATCCTTTGCAAAAGGTCAAAGGTAATTTGTGGTTCAGGAAGGATGTAATAAACCAGACATGTCACGTTGCTTCTGTGCTTCAACCAGTCAGACCGTTGAAGGGCTTTTCACCACTTTAGTAAAACTTCAGTATTATTGTACCCTTCTTACACCCTTTCTTCTCTCTTCTTGCCTGATACCTGTTATAGTTTGGATATTAGATGTCCCCCAAAAGCTCATGTGTGAGACAAGGCAAGAATATTCAGAAGTGAAATGATTGGGTTCTGAGTGCCTTAACACAGTGAGAGGATTAATCCCCTGATGGGGATTAACTGAGTGGTAACCAAAGACAGGTAGGGTATGCCTTTGGATTATATATATATTTTTAAAATATTTTTTTAGTTGTTGATAGACATTTATTTATTTATATTCGGAGCTTAGAATTGAACCCACTGCCTCACACATGCCAGGCAAGTGTGCTACCGCTGAGCCCCAGCCCTAGCCCGGGTTATATATATTGTATCTGGTGAGTAGAGTTAGTCTCTCTGTTTCCTGGTCATCCTGTGAGCCGCTTTCTTCCACCACTCTTCACCATCACGTTCTGCCTCACCTTGAGCCCCAGGGAATGGATCTGGCTGGGTGTGGACTGCCACCTCTAAAACTGTGAGCCCTCAAATAAACTTTTTCTCCCGTAAAGTTGTTCTTATTAGGTCTTTCGGTCACAGCAGTGAAAAAGCTGACTAAAGCAGTACCTCTTATCGTTTTGGGTCTCCCCCTGCATTCATCTCTTCAGGGAAATCTTTCCAGACTTCTGTATCTGCAGCAGTGGTCAATGCCTCATCCTTTTTTTTCCCAATACATTTACCGTCCTTTGCAATCTATTTAACATACTAGGCGTATATTTTTGTTTCAACAAAAGTTATTTTAATACCTAGAAAGTCTCCTCACTTCTTAGAGCACTCTGAGAGAGCAGGTAGGGATTTCCCCATTTTCACATGACAAAATGGACTCACAGAGGTAAAGTCACTTCCCAAAGTCCACACAGTTAGGAAGTAGCTAAGCCCAATGTCAAACAGGTGTCCAGAGATAACACTCTTAAATAAATAGCCATAATGCTGATTGGCTTCTCAATGTAGTGTGACCCTCCATCAAATGCTGTAGTGCCCCACCACGCCCACATTGTCAATATATTTTATTGAGCTGTGAATATTGTACAGCATGTAAAACTCAGAAGACCTTTTTTTGTAAAATTGCTGTTATCTTCCACCTCTATTTGCTTAGTACTTTTGTGGCTAGATAATGCCTGGTCCCTGACCTTTACCTCCCACCTGTGTTATTGGACCAGCCACTGCTGCCCTTATCTCACACCTGCTCCCTACAGAAGCCTCTAGTAATTCCTCACTTTACTCCTTCAGGTCAGACCTTCCTAGGCAGAACTTCTAAACCAAAGAAGTAGCATTAATTTCCTGTCACGGGTGGGCTCAGGATCTGAGGGTAAGAGTACCACCTGCCTGGCCAGCCTCTAGCTCTTGCCCAAGTTCACCCACTATGTCACACTCACCCAGACTTAGCTTCTCACGCTTCCTCACTTAGGTGCTCAGTTCTAATCAGGCGGGGGCTCAGGCTGCCTGTCCCAGGTGCTCATTCCTATCTCTGCCTTTCCTCAGACCGTTGACCCTGTGTGACTATCCTGTGGATAAGACAGGGTCCTCGCAACCTGGAAATACACAAGCAGCAATCAAGTAGGTAGGGGGAGGTCATGGAGGACAGACAGTATCATTCTGGAGGAGGGAAGCTGGGGACGGAAACCTGTGAAATGGCTTTTTGGAACATACTCTTCTCCCCCGCCCCCCCAGCCCTAGACAAATGAAAACTAGATGTTCATAAGGGCAGCACTTGGGCTAACATTGATCTCTCCTTTATCACAAAATACACACTTTAATTTTAAGTTATACTTTCTTTTATTATCTCTTTCATTTTATTTTTGTCTTATTTTTAGTGGTCCTGGGGATTGAACGCTTGTCTTGATGCTAGGCAAGTACTTTATCACTAAGCCACACTCCCTGTCCCTATTATTGTCTTTTTAAATATGCCTATCATTATTCTGTCCCATAGACTTGTTTCTTGAAGAAGATCATCACATCTTGAAATCAGAGATTATATCTTCTGTTTCTCTCTTAAATTTTTTTTTTTTAATATTGGTACTGAGGGCTTAACCCAAGGGTGCTCTATCATTAAGCCACATCCCTAGCACTTTTTTTTTTAACTTTGAAACAAGGCCTTGACTGGTTTCAAACTTATGGTCCTCCTGCCTCAGCCTCCCAAGTCTCTAGGATTATAGGTGTGTGCCACCATGCTTGACATATCTTTTTTTTTTTAAAAAAAAAACCTTTCCCAGACAATTTTCTGAATCCAGAATTAATTGGAAAATTAAAAACTGGTATGCTTCATAGATAAGTAGATGGAAGGTATCTTGAGGATGAACCTTAAATAACTAATCTCTTTCCTACCTACTTTGAATGTAAGTTGCTTGAGGGTTTAGATTTCAGAGTATCTGAGTAAACTTAAATATCTGATCTCTTATGCCAGAATTCTAGGTCTACTTCTTTGTATCATTTGATGCATTTAATGGTTGGATATTTTGCTTCTGTGCATAATTTTGCCTCATTTAAGGCATATGTTAGTATATATGTCCATTTGGGTTTAGAATTTTGAAAGCATTATCCTTTGACTTGAGGGGGGATTATTTAAGAAATTGTGAGCCAGGTGTGGTGGTGCATGCCTGTAATCCCAGAGGCTTGGGAGGCTGAGGCAGGAGGATCGTGAGTTCAAAGCCAGCCTCAACAAAAGCGAGGTGCTAAGCAACTCCGTGAGATCCTGTCTCTAAATAAAATATAAAATACGGTTGGGGATGTGGCTCAGTGGTTGAGTGTCCCTGAGTTCAGTCCCTGGTCCCCCTGCTCCCCATACGAAGTCGTGGACTTCAATATTGTGGAATAGAATGCTTATCAGTAATTCTTTGCTCAGAATCACAAGACCCCTCCGCCCACAACACCCTGGCACTGGGGACTAAATCCAGGGTTGCTTTACCACTGCGCTACACCCCCAGCCCTTTTATTTTGAGACAGGGCAACTTGGTGATACTCCTGCCTCAGCCTCCTGAGTTGCTGGGATTACAGGTCCATTCCGTCTTCTTTGACATCCCTCTCCCATGGGAAACCTGCCAAGAGCCATCAGTTATGTCTCCTCTGCAGTTTTCTTTCATCCCTTCTCTCCATCAAGTACTCATCGCCTTCTGCATGCCTGGGGCTTTTATAGCTTGCTTTTTGTATCCATCCACCTGCTTTTAGCTTCTCAGGCTCTGCTCAGTTCTGCATAGTGCTTCCAGAACAAGTTGCATAGACTGTGTCATTAAGTTATTTGTCTGCTCAGAGATTTCAGTGGATCCGTCACACCTATAAAATCAAGGCCAGATTCCATCAATACCTGCTGTCCTTTGCCATGTGCACATGGTCTGAAGATCATTTTGTACAATATTTTTTGTGCATCTGTATTTTGGCTGTGACCCATCACATGATTGTCAGGTGTGGAGATTTGCACAGGTGGCATTATGTTGGTGCTCAAAAAATATCAGTTAGGAGCATTTTGGAATTTAGATTGGGAATATCAACCTGTACTTCTGTATTCATTCTTCAGAGGCTGAGCCGTGGTTCCCTTTCTTCTGCAAAGCCTTTCAGAATTCATGTGTATTTCTCTAGGACTTTGTTTGCAGTCCTGTTTTGGCCCTTGGCACATTTTGCCGCAGCCTAATATTGCCTTAAGTGTTCCCCAAGAGATACTTTAGGTTCAAAAAAGGGCCAGTGAAGCTGAGTGATTTTGTGTACATAAAGCTATCAGCTTCACTGCCTTTGTCCCCCGCATAGGGCACATGCAAGAAAATATGCTGTTTAACTTGATTTGCTGCAGGGTTCCCCAAATTTACCATAGGAAAACATTTTTATTCTTACCAAATATAAGCATGCAGTACAAAATGCTTTGAAAAACACAGCCGTGAATCACGTTTCTTACATACATACCTGCTCTGCAGATGGAACCTTCTTTGAAGGCAACTGGGCTTTGTTTGTTAGTCCTTCCTTTAGGTAGTCCATGTTTATTGAATGAGGTCACATGGCAAGAAGAAGGATTGGTGTTTGAAGGCCTCAAGTATGAAGATTATATAGAAAAGCAGGGCTGTCACATGCTGTAACCTGCCCTGACATAGTAGATAGTCGGGATATGGTGAAAATACTGAGTAAATGCTTCGAGTTTTCAAAGGGTACAGTTAAGAATGGGTTTTCCTCAGTTGTTGAATTAATAGGATGTGTATGTTTCTTTCCTTAATAACCGTGTGTTTAAATAATCTGGAAAAGGGAAGCTGAGCAAAAGCAATCTAGTTTTCCAGGGGTTTCTTCCACCTTGAAATCTTATGCAGTTTTTGCTTTCTAGGTAACAGCATCTCCAGCCATTCTAATGTTTTATTTTGAGGCAGGGTCTTGCTAAATTGCTGAGGCTGGCTTTGAACTTGAAATCCTCCTGCCTCAGCTTCTGGAGCCACTGGGGTTACAGATATGTGCCACCATGCCTAGCAGGAAGCAGAGTTAACTATAAAAATCCAGTCTTATTAAAAAAACGTAGTGCTGTGGGCTGGGGGTGTGACTCAGTGGTAGACTGCTTGCCTAGCATGCAAGACAAGGGTTCCACTGAGGGCCTGGGCTCAACCCACAGCACTGCAGAGAAACATAAAATCTGTGGTGCTACATAAAGTGATAGACATTGATGATAGTACAATATGTACTATAAATTGTAACATTGAAAATTAAACATTCCTGGGCTGGAGACATAGCTCTGAAGTAGAGTGCTTGCCTAGCATGCACAAGGCCCTGGATTCCGTCTCCAACATCATGAGGAAAAATAAAAATCCTAATGGATTTAAGTCCATTTAATTAGCCAGTGGGATTCTCACACCACTTTTCAGGAACATGCTGCAGATGTGAAGTGACACCTGCGTGGTCATGCAGGCTCTCTGGTTACTGCCCCAAGAGGGTCTCCAGTAGCCCCTCAGCTAGGGAGGTGAGAGAACAAGAAGGTTCAATCTTAGTCGTTTCTGGGAAACTAATAAACCAACAACTACCGCTGCTAACCATCACCACCACCACAAAAATCACAGGCTGGCAGTAATGCTGTGTTCATAGACAGCTTTTGTTCTGAAAGCTATTTATTGTTGGTTATGTCTGTACAGACATGTTACACATGCGCATAAACATTTATAAGACAAATAACATGGGCATGAATGTTCACAATATTCCTCTTTTTAGTACTCACATGAGCTGCTTCCTGGAGTTGGCAAACTTGAGCTTGGTAGATAGCATGGAATTTAACCCTTTTCTCTGTTCCTGAACCGGACCTTTGTGTTTCTTCAGATGAAATGATTTCATCCTTGGAACAGTGATTTGTATTTACTGGAGGAACTGTTCTTTATTGATTGCTAGAGTTTTATTTATTTTTTCCTATTCTGTTGATGGGGATGGAACCCAGGGCCTCATTTATGCTAAGTACATTCTCTGAGCTACACTCCCAGTCCCGCTAACTACTAGAATTCTAAAAGTCTTTTGGGTTCTGTTTAAATTCCTTATTTTCCCCCACCTCACCTCTCTATTTTCCTTTTAGGCTCAACCAGGAATGGAGACACCGTTGGATGTGTTGTCCAGGGCAGCATCTCTGGTCCATGCTGATGATGAAAAACGTAAGTCAGGAATCTTTTTTCCTCCTTAAAAATCTATTTCAAGTATTTTTTACCCATGCTTCTTGTCTCTTGCATCATATTGAAATGATGTGCTTCTCCATGTGGCTTTGTGAGTATTTGCTGTTGATTTTGGTTGTTTTCCTCAGTATACCAGCTTGGCATCCTTATTTTTATTTGCAAGTATCAGAACTTTTTTTTTCTCTTCTGGGGACTAGAACTCAGGGCTCACATGTGCTAAGCAAGTGCTCTACCACTGAGCTACAGGTCAAGTATTCTTTTTTTTTTTTTTTTTTTGGTACCAAGATTGAACCTAAGGGAACTCAACCACTGAGCCTTGTCCCTAGGCCTTTTAATATTTATTTAGAGACAGAAGTCTTGCTAAGTTGCTCACTTAGTTGCTGAAGCTGGCTTTGAACATGCCATCCTCCTGCCTCAGCCTCCCAAACCGCTGGTATTATAACTGTGCTCCACTGTGTCTAGCCCAGAAACTTTTCTTCTTCTTCTTCCTCTTTTTTTTTTTTTGGCCATATTGGGGATTGGACCCAGGTCCTTTGTATGGTGGGCAAGCACTCTGCAGTGAGCCCAAGCCACATCTCCAGACTTAAGCACTAAAATATTAAGAACAAAACCCCAAAAACTCAAGGTTGAACTGCTACCTATTATACAGTCTCAAAGATGAGCTACTTTCTAGTTGGGTTGTTAACGGACTAGCAGGCTGTGAAGAACATGTGCTTGAAATGTCAGATCTGTCCAGTTGCTGGCTGTTAGACTTGCTTTCTACACCCCAGTTTCCTCAGTAGTAATGTGAAAAAAGAATCCATGCTTATAAAGGGTTGTGAGATCAAATGAGCTGTTGTGTGTACGGTACCAGCGTTAGCTTTTAGGCTTCTCTCCCCACTCCTTGTTGATCCTCTGATGGAATTTTTTTTTAATATTATTGATGTGTCTCCCCCCACCATCTCCCCATTACCACTCTTCACACAAGATTGTCATTGGAGTAGTAACTGGCTGAAGTAGTCATTAAGAATTTTTTTTCTAGCCTCTTATATAATTCACATCTAGTTAGCCTTTGATTGTTGGGAGGCTGTAACTGCCTCTTGGTGAAGTATAATTATCCCTTACTCAGGAAATTGAAGCCCATGGATGTAAGTGTCATTCCCAAGGATGCTGAGCTAGGGAGAGGTGGCTGAAGGCTATTATCTGTCTCGGCAACAAAAAACCCTCTTTATGCCTCTGAGGTCACAATACATGTGACTGACTTGGATAGTTCTTTACAGACTTTGTTGAACATCAACATGCTTAATTTAGAAGTTTGGAGAGTATTTTGTCCAAATGTAGTTAGGGTCTGTGAAGCAAGATACTGTTTATAAAAGTGAAAGATGGAAATAACGACCTCAGGGTGGCTGTTGGTATAAAACCTTGAGTGTGGGGAGGAAAAACTTTCTTCTCTCCCCCTTTCTTTTCCTTTTCAGTCTCTCTCCTGAAGTTCAGCTTCGGGATCACTTTGTTTCAGTCGTATGAATGATTTTTTTTTTTTAACTGGGAATTGATCCCAAAGATCCTTTACCACATTTCCAACTCTTTGTTTTTTTATTTTGAAATGGGACCTTGCTAAGTTACTGAGGCCTCGGTGAATTGATGAGGTTAGCCTCAAACTTGCCATCCTCTTATCTCAGCCTCCTGAGTTGCTGGGATTATAGGCATTGCTCCACTGCACCTGGCCTGTAAATGATGATTGAATATTTATGTATATTTAAGGGATGATAAAGATGAAGAAGGTACCGTCCTTCCACTCCTGGAGCTTATAAACATATTATTCATAAGCTTTATCTTTCGAGTATATAGAGAAGGAGACGGTCTATGTGGGAGAGCCATTTTCAGAGAAAATGACAAAGACTGACAAGGGAGAGAAGACTGAGTTTTATCCAGCCTATTGGTGTTTTTGCAGAATACAGATAAATACACATGCAAAGCTAGAATAATCAGAGGGTTGACTTTCCTCTGGAACCTTCTTCCTATACCTCTGGTGACTTCATTTGGTTCAGGAATGGAGTGGCAAGTTCTTGGAATCCCTCTGTCCATGATTTCAGCTCTTCAGGATCATTTTTTTTTAATCTGTATTTTTTAGTTGTAGGTAGACACAATATCTTTATTTTATTTATTTTTATGTGATGCTGAGGATCAAACCCAGGGCTTCACACATGCTAGGTGAGTGCTCTACTGCTGAGCCAAGACCCCAGCCCTCAGGATCATTTTTGACTTGGAAAAAGAGGGAAAAGAAGTTCAGTGATATCTGTAATTATTATTCTTAACATGTTGGCAACATTGTTTTTTTTTCTTGTGCTGAGGATGGAAGCCAGGGCCTTGGGGATGCTAAGCAGGTGCTCAACCACTGAGCCATATTGCTGTCCCTGGGCCCCATCTTTAAGGGGATTTCCTACTGTCAAGTTCTGTATACCACTGTTAAATTCAGAATTCTAATATAATAATAATAGCCGCGCACAGTGGCACATGTCTGTAATCCCAGAGGCTGAGACAGGAGTATTTCGAGTTCAGCAACCATGAGGTGATTAGCAGCTCAGTGAGACCATGTCTGTAAATAAATAAATAAATAAAATAGAGCTGAGGATGTGGCTCAGTGGCTGAGTGCCCCCGAGTTCAATCCCTGGTACCAGGAAAAAAACAAACAAACCCCAAAAACCAATAATAATATACCATAGTATAAGCTTGTGCCAATTCTATAATTTCTAAATCTGAACATGAAGTTCAGTGTCTTCCAATAGATTTCTTTGACTTCTCTGGACAAGTTGAACCTGACTCAGATTTCTCTGTCCTAAATTCGTTCTATTTTGGCTTTTGTTATAAATTGCTCTTAAACTTTAGGGGCTGTTAACATTCTCCCCAACACTTCCAAAGAGCCTTGTGTCTGTAATCTGATTTGGGTGTCTTATTACGAACACAAAAATGTTCTATTCCTTGAGATCAGCTTCTCAGTGCATGTAAATGACCCCAAATGATTCTCTTTACTTTTCTTTGGCTCCTGGAGAATGAAAAACTTGGGCATTTTTGAGGATGTCATTGTTCAAGCCTTTTGAAGTGAACAGTACCCATTATGACTTGAGTCTCTAATACCCGATGGCCTTAAGGCTTCAAAATGTCTACTGGCTTCGAATAAAAGAAAGAATCCCCAACAGTGCACTGCAGAGCTAAGGTAAATCATGAAAGGGTAGTTTTGAAGTAACTCAATCGTTGCTTATCTGAGTGTCCTAGAAGGAATAAATTTACTTAAAATAATCATCTCACTGCTCATGAGACATTGATTTCATCAGCGTGCATCCTGGAAGGTACCGAATGAAAATCCAACTCCAGGTTGTTCTCATTCCCTGTGCAGGAGGAATCTGTCAGTGATCCTTCATGCCGGTGCTAGCAAGTCCCTGACTTTTTCCATCTTTATTTAAATAGTAAAAATTGATCAAAACAGAGACCAGGGCATTTCATACCAATATGCAGAACAATACCTTAGTGCGGTCATTAACACCAGACCTCATTTTCTTGTGATGTTTACACAGCACTTTTATTTTTCGGTAATTTAGTTCATGTATCTTCTGGATGATAAGATCTTGTAGCTGCAGACTTCTTTTCTTAGATCAAAATCTTTTTTCCCCACCTTGTGAGGGGGTCTTGTTCTGTTGCCCAACCTGACCTCAAACTCCTGGGCTCAAGCAATCTTCCTGCCTCAGCCTCCTGAATAGCTGGGTTGGTAGGCACTGAACACAGCACACAGATAAAATCATTGTGAGAAAATGCAGCTTTGTTCTTGAGGGCTTGAGTGGAGGGGTTAGTGCTTTTTCATCCAGCCTCATGAATATGCAGATGATCAGAAAAAGCCTGCTCAGGCTGGCTGGAGCCACTAGAATGGCTTGAGAGGACACAGACAGCTGCGGGTGTTTTGCATGTAGCATGTGCGCACAGAACCTCTCTAACTCTTGTTTGGTGAGATTCCTAGAAAGTGGATGATGCATCAGTGACCATCATCCTTCCAGGTAAAGAATTCCTAGGAACTCAAGCTTTGTATCTCGGTGAGTTGCTGAGGCTGGCCTCGAACTTTCTATCTTCCTGCTTCAAATTGGTAATTTTTGCATCTGACATTGATCTTCTGATCCACTAATGAGTTGAGATCTACAGTCTGAAAAAACATGACTCCGTTTATCTGTCTTTCATGAGATAAATTTACTCCTTGCTGCACTATTTTTCCATACTGGGAAGATCTGACCATGAAAACAGAGCAGAGTGTTCAGATAGGGCAGGGGATGGGTCTCCTCAGTCAGGGTCTCCCTGGAGGCCGGGAGCAGCAGCAGCAGCCCAACACACTGCAGGGTGCAGGAGGGAGCTGTGACCGTTTCCTTGGGCATTGACTCAAAGCTAGGAACAGTATAGACTTAGAGCAGAGAGGAAGGGCTGCTAATGGAAGGGTGAAGGTGACTGACAGGATGCCATGTTCCCAGTGCTCTAGGAAGAGATGTCCCACCCAGGCACGGAGTCTTGGTTCTGGGTAGAATGGTTTGCTGATAGGGACGGGAAGAGCCCTGATGGGCTCCTGTTGTGCATCAGGCTGAAAATCCCCACCTCCCCAACTTGGGCCTGGGACAGATGCATCAGGAGCGCCCAGGAGGAGAACACAGCTGTTCTTTTGGTCTGTTTCTTTCAGGGACCCCTGGTTTTGTAACGTTGCACTTCAGAAAGGTTAGATCTAAAATCAGTGCGGTGTAGCGAAGCCTTTGGGTTCTTTTTCTTCCAGCTCCTCTGTGGATTTTCATTTCTTCTGTCGTCTTGGGATGCGGGGCTGGGCTGGAACCCGGGACCTCTCACATGCCAGGCAAATGCTCGACCCCAGAGCTGCGTCCCCTGCCCTGTAGTGTTCATAAAGGACTTCACTCTGATAGTTGGAGACCAATTTGATCCCTCCCCTCTGTGGGTGATTTTTATCCTCTTGTCCTAAAACTCCAGAGGGGCTTACCACACAGGTTCGTGGTTGCTGTGCGGTTGCTTCTCAGAAGAGACTAGGGATATATATATATATATATATAAAATTGGGATTCACCAATAGTTTACCCCGCCCCCAACTTCCTTTATCATACTATTCTTTCTACAATATACACACTGTACTATAATATATATGCATATGATTTTTCTGAAATGTGTGAGAGTAAGTGGGAGATATTTTGCCTCTTTATTCCTAAATATTTCACCATATGTTTCCCAAGCACGAGAACATTCTCTTACATAACCGCACTGTGGCTATCTTTATTATGATGTTACTTAAATCTATATGAGCGAAGAAGAGGGTGTAATCTTCATGCTCCTAGTGCTTTTATAGCTTTACAGGTTGAGAATCCTTCACCTGAAATGCTTTGGACCAAATGGATTTCAGATTTGGGAATATTTGCATATATCTAATGAACTATCCTGGGGATGGAACCCAAGCTGAAACATGAAATTCACCTATTTCACTACCCTTTGTTCGCAGAAGTAATTTCATGCTAATATTTTTAGTGTGCCGGTGTTTTTGTTGTTTTGAGATGGGTTCTCACCATACTGCCCAGGCTGGTTTTGAACTCCTGGGCTCAAGTGAGCCTCTCCAGTACCTAGGACCACAAGCCCAGGCATGTGCCATTGTGCTAGGCATGTCCAGGTTGTGATTGCCATCTGTCATAAAAGGTCAGGTGTGGGATTTTCAAGTTGTGTTGCTCAAAAATTTTGAGATTTTTTTTTTTTTTTTTTTTAGATTGGGGATGCCGTGTAAGCATTATAAATTAAATATAGCCAATGAAAATTGGCCATGATACCACAGTTGATAGTCTCCCACAGCCAGCTCTCTGTTGTGCTAGCAGGCATCCCTGTGATGCCCTGGGTCTTTTGTTGCAACCCCCCACCACTTTTATCTTTTATACTCTTGTAAAATATTTCACTGTATAGATCATAGTTGCATAATTGGACTTTCTTAGTGCAGATGCCTCAATTTCATATTAGGCTGTTTCTGTCCTTCTCCAATTAGATGAAGAAAAAAAATAGTCACTGAAATCATATGGCACAAGTTGGTTTTCTAGGCTTATGATTCAGAATATGCCTTTTAAGCAGATTTTAAGAGATTTTCACTGAAATAGCACAAGTAAAAATTTTTCATGGTCCTAGGTACTTGAGCCTCTGTGTGAACTGCTGTTTAAGGGCTACTGTGTTGTCTCATTCCATTTTCATAGTGACCCTATCTAGTAAGCAGGTACCACGGGGCCAGGGCTGTAGCCCAGCAGTAGAGTGCTTGCCTAGCACGTGCGAGGCCCTGGGTTCCATTCCCATCATAGCCAAACAAACAAACAAACCCAGGCATGATAATCAGTCTTGTTTTATAGATAAAGAAAATTGAGGCTTACAGATACAGATAATTTGCCCAGACACACACAGTTGGTAGAGGCAAGACCCAGTTTTGAACTGAAGCAGCCTGGCTCTGAAACGGGAGCCCTGAATCTACTACTTGTCTTTACAGTTAAGAGTACAAGGAAGACTTAACTACTGATTGAAAAATACAAGCCTGATACACAAAACTCCTATGTCTATTCCCACCACTAATAAGACAGCAAAGACATTTTCATTTGGAAGAGTGTTCCTTGCCGGTAAAATAGCATTTCCAAAATAGGCCAGACCCACAGGACTGGTGACAGCTCATCCTCAGGAACCATCCTCGACTTCCCCGAGTTTAACTGCCTTCTTACAGGTACAGATGGCTCTGGAGTGCCTTGCCCCAGAATGTCACTCTGTGTTGCGTTTTTCTTTTCCAGTAAGTCCCTCAGTTAAGGAAAGGAACTTGGTTCAGATGATACGGGCTGCTTCACTAAATAGTGAGAAACCACAGAGCCACAGTATTTAGAGGCAAGGTAATCCTGCCTCAGAGGCATCCTAGGAGGACTCAGGAGCATGGCTACAGTTGCTGGGTACCTGACATCCTGAGAGTCTGTATTAGATCCTGTGCCTATCGAGGATAAGAGTCCTGTTCTGTTCTCTTTCATATTCCAAGCATGCCCCATTAGTGTGTATGGGTAGCATTCAATTAACATTTTTTATTCTTTTAAAATATTTTTTAAGTTGTACATGGACACAATATCTTTATTTATTTATTTATTTTTATGTTGTGCTGAGGATCAAACCCAGTGCTTCATACATGCGAGGCAACTGCTCTACTGCTGAGCTACAACCTCAGCCCAAACATTTTTTATTTTTACAGGTATTGGGTATTGAAACCAGGGGTGCTTAACCACTAAGCCACATCCCTAGCCCTTCTTATTTTTAAATTTGAGACAGGGGTCTCAGTTGCTTAGGACCTCAGTAAGTTGCTGAGGCTGGCCTTGAACTTGCGATCCTCCTGTTTCAGCCTCCCAAGTCACTGGTGTTAAACATTTATCACGCATAAAAAAGCCACTGGAGTGAAAGGTTCTTCTTTCTTTAAGAAATTAATTTATTTAACATTAGAAAAAAATGAGTCATTATAGTGATCACTCTTGTTACTTATAATGTGCAAATTTCCATTGGATACCATTTCGTAGTTTATAAAACATTTTCCTTTGATTCTTATAGCAAGAGTCTTGGCAAGGAGGCTGAGTGGGAAATCTCAGAGAAAATGAAGCTTGGAGAAGTTGGATGCCTAATTGAAGATTAGAATTAAAACGAATAAAACCTGAATGTGTTCATTCCCCTTGGTAAAGTGCAGTCACATGCAGTGGTCACCAGAACAGTTCACATGAGAGAAGTTGCAAAAGGTCCAAGCTAGGAAATCACAGTATCTTTGCTGATGTGTCTGCAGCCTTTTTATCTTTTACATGGTGCCTGGGATCAGACCCCGGGCCTTGTGCATGTTACCCCTAAGCCTCCTTCTGCATTTTCAAAAGAGAAGTGAATTTACTGATTTTTCTAAATATTGCAGCCACCAGTAATATATTTTGTGCTTTCAGTTGCTTCTCTTTTGTGCATAATGCCATAAAAAAATACCATCTCCCACTACTCTTTTTTCCTTAAAACCAAACCAAACTAAAACAAAAAACCCTTCATTAAACATAGAACCTAAAGCCAGGTAGTATTACTGGCTTAAGTCAGTCTCTAGGTGTGGGCAGTTGCTATAACCAAAGTTTGCATCCCAGGATAGACATCTAGCATTTCATCAGAAAGGCTTCCCCAGAGACAGCTGTTGCAAGCTTCTACTGTTTTTATAGTTTTTTTTTTTAATCGGATCAAATTCACATAATAAGTGTTAGAAATGGATCTCTACTGTGGCAAATAAAATGGCTTGTTAATTAGCATAATGGGTGTTGAAAATAGATTCTTCTGTTGAATAGCTCAGTAGATACTGGAGGATAGTTATCATATTTTCTTTAGACACATATTTCTGAGTCTTTCAGAAATCCACATTTTCCTTTAATATACATAAAAATGTTGTGAGCTATTTTAATGCCATTTGCAATTCAAATTGAAATTTGAGAGTCAAGAATCCTGGCATGGAAGTGCCTCCCCCCACCAGCCAATTTGGTACTTGCCTCCTTCCCGTCTTCCCTTCTCTCTGCAGCTTGAGAGTCTCTCTCTCCTACCCAGATCTTGTTGGAATAGCCCCACTGCAGTCAACCCTGGTTTTTGGATATGTTTCTCAGCTCATCATTGCTGGCTTCTCCATCATCCCTGGCTCATCAGTGTTCCCCTACAATGTGGTACCCAAACAACGAATTTTAGATATGATCTGATTGGGATAGTGTGTCCAAGACAACTTGGACCAAGCCCAGGAGTTCTTGTAAAGGGACAGAAGGGATAGGACAGGCTGATGAGAAATATAGGGATCCTTTTGGGAACTCAAGATCAGACTTTGGGGGGAATATTTACACCAAGACATGTACTAAAGGCCAGAGCCTTTTAAAAATATTTTTCTCTCTGGAGAGAGAGAGACAGTTGTTAAAATTAGCCAATGTACCCCTTGCTCCAGTAGACTGCTCTTTCTATGGGAATGTGGGGCTGGGTTTGTCAACTTTTGTGGTGGTTCGAGACAAACTGGAAACTCCAGTTTTTGCATAAATTTTTAGAGTTTTAAAATTCCACGAGAGTCCAGCAGTAGTTCTCTAGTCAGGATTGGACCAGTAAGAACCTATCGAGGTCCTGCCCCAGTACTTTCAATAGTAAAACCTAAAATAACAGTGGATTTTATTTTTTAATTTTCTTCATTGCTGGGGATCAACCTAGGGCCTTGAGCATGCTTGGCAAGTGCTCTGCTGAGCTACACCCTCAGCTCCACTTTTTTTTTTTTAATAACCTCCAGTAGGCTCTCTCCCTCTCCCACTGTGGCATGAATTACTGTAGCAACTCTTTCAAGCTGAAGAACAGTGACATTAGAACCTTGAATTCCCAGGTCTGCCCTTATCTCCATGAGGAAATTAATTTGATATGTGTGTACCTTTCCCATTTAGATTTTCCTCCGTGTCTTTGCTTTCTTCAAATTTATGTCACACTCTTGTGAAACACTTGACTTGGCATTTGTAGTGGATAAAATTTGTTGAAGCAATACCTGTTTCCACTCCTAGAGAAATCAAATCAAGTCTGAAAAATCAAGCCCTTACATCCTCATTGGCTTTAGATGTATTGTGACTGCCTTTTTTTTCTTTATTAGATCAAACTCTTGATTCCTTATAAAGGAAATGAATAAATCTTCTTCCCATTTGAAATCTGGTGAAGTTACCATTGCACCTCCCTGATTGCCTTTCTCATTAAACATAGTGTCTTCTCTCATCTTGAAAAAAATTACCTAAATGTCACTTCTTTCCTGGAACTTACCCTGTTTAATTAGACATAGTCACTTATTTTACCCTGGACAGTGTAAAATTTTGTTTGTTTACCAGAAACTAGGGACTCAGAAGAATGATTTTTTTTCCCCAGTTCTCTAGCAGAGTGCTGGTTTAGGGTCCCATGATTAAAAACAAGTTGGATAAAAAAGAATATTTCATTTAATACTTCCAGAGGACAAACCTGGATTTTCAGAGACACGTAGTAGTAACCTACGCATGTAGCTTCCCTGTTGCCAAAAATCCTTTAAAAGAACAAAAGATAGGGGCTGGGGACGTAGATGAGTTGGTAGAGTTCTTGCCTAGCATGGACAAGGCCATGGATACAGTCCCCCCAGCACCACCAATAAACAAACAAACAAACAAATAAATAAAGGCACCAACAATAAATAAGAAGGAAAAAAAAAACCCCAAAACAAAAAATAGACAAAAGAAAAATCTGAAAAGTGCTAGAAAATTAGAAGGATTGTCTACCTTCAGTAAACTAAACCATAAAGGATTCCTAGAAGACTAAAAACAGATGGGATTAGATCAATAAAAGGAAAACAAATCAAAATTAATAAAAAAAGAACAACTCAAAACACAGGTGCAGAAGCCAAGGGAATTAAAAGCAGAGCTTACAGTGACTAAAAGCTATGCACAGGAAGGAGCCCTAGAGTAATGTTTAAGACAGTGAAGTTTTGTATTTATTGCAGTGACCCCTGGCTAACTGAGAACTGTGCTTTAAAGAAATTCAGTGGCCCTGTCTGGCAAGGTATGTGGAATTGCCTTAGGGACCTGAGAGAGGAGCAGAGGATGACTTCAGATTGCTGTGGGCACCCCTCGTGGGCAAGGAAAGGTCAGCTCTCTAATAGACGGTATCTGCGAAAGTCCTTCACCACTGGGAGAAAGAATCCAACCTGCTTCCTTGTTTGTTCCCTTTTATGTTTTCAGTGCCAGGAATGGAATCCAGGGTCTTGCATGTGCCAGGCAAGTGGTCTACCACTGAGCCACACCCCCCCAACCCTTTGCTCACCTTTCATGTCCTAAAGCAAAGTCCATCATTGGACACCTTCTGCACCCTAGGAGAGCCCCAGTTCTAGAGAGGAACCATGCATTCCTTACCCTCATCGATTGGCCCAGTTTTTGTTCCACAGTATGAATGCATATCAAAGGATCATCAGGCAGTTGAGAAAAATAAACAACAACAAAGAAAAAGGCCAGAGTAAGCAAACTTTGGAGAATATATGAGAAGCTGAAAACGCGTTGCTTTCTTCAAAGAGATTTGAGGTAGTCAGAATAAAGTAGCCTGCTGTGAATGAAGATCATTCAGAACAGCAAAGTTCTCAGGGACCTTAAACATGTCCACATTGAACTGAAAAAAAATCTTTTTGAGAATCAAATGGATGTGATTATAGGTAAAATCGGTAATCTGCAAGATGGGCAACAGAATTCCACAGAATGTAGAGCCAAATGAGGGATGACATGGGACAAGGAAAGGAGTAGGTGGAGATTCACACAGGATCTGGCACATTTGCCAGAGGGATGTTCTAGCAGATGGGGCCAAAGAAGTATTGAGATGATATGTTTATTAGAAAAATAGGAAATAAATAAGCCAAATGAACAGCAATAATAGCAACAGAAAAAACAAATTCAAAATTAAATTTTTTTTCTCTCTCCCCCCCCCAGTACTGGGGATTAACCCAGGAGTGTGTGACTACTGAGCTACACCCCTGGTTTTTTTTTTTTTTAATTTTTATTTTGAGTCAGGGTTTTCCTTAAGTTGCCCAGGTTGACCTTGAACTTGTGATCCTTCTGCTTCAGCCTCTTGAGTAGCTGGGATTACAGGTCCACTTTTCTCTTTTTAGTTTAAATTTTATTTTTTTATTTTTCTGCAAGTTTGCATCCTTTGATCAATAACCTCCTAATCCTCTTTGAAAGAAGAAGTTGATCCCTGTTTTTATATTTATAAACTAAAATGAAAATAAGCCAGTAAACCTGAAAATAGAACCCAAAACTTTTTTTAAAAAATTAGAGCAACAAATTAAACTTTTGGTGAATTTGATTAGGGAAAAAAAGAAATATGCAATTGTATAGAATGTTAGAAATGAGAAAAGGGACATTGTGAGTATAGATGACAGTAACATAAAAATATGCACACATAATAAAAATCTAGGTCTGGGGTTGTGGCTTAGTGGTAGAGCGCTTGCTTAGCACGTGTGAGGCTCTGGGTTTGATCCTCAGGACACATAAAAATAAATAAATAAAGGTACTGTATCCAACTACAACTAAAAAATAAGTATTAAAAATATAGATGAAATAGTCAGGTTTGTTGGAATCATGAAGAGGTAGAAAACAAATTGTTTAATAATAATAATAAAAATTGTAAAGTTGGCTAGAGATGTGAGGTATAGATGGTTTCCTTGGTGGATTTTACCAAATTGTCAAGAAACGTATTTCCCTATATTATAAAATGAGTCTAGATTGTAAAGCACTTTTTGTTCCTTCTAAAGGTGATAATAGCATCATGGTACTAAAACTGGGCGAGAAAAGGAAAGGAGCATGTATATATTATAAATCAATGTTGCTTGTAAATAGATATGAAAATACTAAATTAAATATTGAAGAATTCAGCCTAACAGCGTGTTAATAGGAATTAATGCACACCCAAGTAAATAATTTGCATTGCAGGAATGTAAGGATGTTCAATAATCTTGACTCTTATAATAAATTATTTATATTATTTTATACTAAGAAAAATCCAGTTAGTGTTCATGACACAAGTCTGAAGAGTATGAAATTCAGCATCTATTCATGATAAAAATGATAGATTTAAATCAAATGGAACTTTAAAAATTTTTTTTTTGTAGTTGTAAGTGGACAGAATGCCTTTATTTTATTTGTGTATTTTTATGTGGTGCTGAGGATAGAACATAGCGCCTCATTCATGCTAGGTAAAAAAAAAAAAAAAAAAAAAAAAAAAACCCAAAAACCCATTGAAAAACTGTGAGCCTAAGTACTTAAGTTGAGCTTAGACAAGCACTCTGCAGCTGAGCTACAGCCCCAGCCCTCAAATGGAACTTATATTAATTTTTTTAAATTTATTTTTTTAGTTATAGTAGGTCACAATACCTTTATTTTATTATTTTTAAGTGGTGCTGAGGATCAAACCCAGGGCCTTTACCACTGAGCCACAACCTCAGCCCCCCTGGGAACTTTTAATAATTTTAACTGATATATAAAAACATAAACTATACATGTGGGTGTGGAACCATTTACATGCATACATTGTGTAATATTTAAATCAGGTTGAGCATATCTGTCTTCTCAAACATTTACCATCATGGTGACAACTTTCAAAATCCTTTTTCCAGCTTTTTGAAATGTGCAGTACATTATTTTAATCTAATTGTCATCCAGAATTTCTTGCTCTTGTCTTACTGTAATTTGGTACCCATGAATCAACTCCCCTCACTTCTTGCCTTCTCTAGCCTCTAGAAACTACCATTCTACTCTCAAATCGAAAAGAAACTCTTTTAAATGGGTAAAAGTTTATCTGCTAGAAAACTGCGATGAAAATGTTTAATGGTGAAATAAGGAAGCAAGACAACTCTAGTAGCATTGAGCCTGAGGTTTTAACTAGTGAACTTTTTAAAACAGAGGTAGGGCTGGGGTGTAGCTTAGTGCTAGAGCTCTTGCCTAGCATGCATGAGACCCTGGGTTCCATCCTTAGCACTGCAAAACATAAAACAAAGCAAAACAAAACAACAACAACAAAACAAAAAAACCCAACAACAACCCCAATACAACAGCAGCAACTGGGCCAGTTGGATCAGACCCTCCAAAACTGTGAGCCTAAGTAAGTTGATTATCTCAGTTATTGTGATGATGGAAAACTAATACAGCAATTGAAACAAATATGAACACACACTTCTAAAAATGAAATATAGCATAAAGGCAAAATTTTAAATCCATAAAGAAAGAATGAAGTTTTTTTTTTTTTTTCTAATTGTGGTGGAATACACGCAGAACTTATCATCTTGTTTTTTTTTTTTCTTTTTTTGGTGACTGGTGATTGAACCCAGGGATGCTCTACCACTGAGCTACATTCCCTGCCCTTTTATTTTCTGAGAAAAGGTCTCACTCACTAAGTTGCTGAAGCTGGCCCTGCACTTTGATCCTCTTGCCTCATCCTCCTGAGTAGCTGAGTTAGAGTTGAGCGCCACTGCGCCTGGCTTAACCATTTTTAAGTGTACATTTCAGTTGTATTGAATATATTCATAAGTCTTGCAGCCATCATACTACCCATTTCCACAATGCTCATTTTAAAAGCTGACATTCTACCTGTTAACTAGTAACTTTCCAGTGTGGGGATGTAGCTCAATTGTAGAGTACATTCCTAATATGAAGGAGGCCCTGGGTTCCATCCCCAGTACTGCAAACTCACCTCCCCCAAACTCCCTAGCCCTGGCATCCCTCATTCATTCTTTTTATGGATTTGCTTTCTCAAGGTGCATCATATAAACGAAATAACACAGTATTTGTCTTTTTGTGACTGGTTTATTTTACTTAACATAATGTCCTCAAAGTTCATCTATGTAGCCTGTATCGGAATTCCTTCCTTTTTAGGGTGAGTATTATTCCATTGCATGGAGAGACCACATTTTGCTTTTCATTCATCCACAATGGTCATGTGAATTCTTTCTATGTCCAATCCTAATAAATATGAAATCATATCTCATTAAATTTTCAATTTGCATTTCCCTAATGATGAGTGATATTGAACATCTTTTCATGTAATTATTAGCCATCTGTATGTCTTTGGAGAAATGTCTATTCACATTTGTGTGTGTATGTTAGGGGAGTTCTGGGCATGGACCCCGGCCTTACGCATGGGAGGAAAGTGCTCTACCACTGAACCACAGCCCTAGCCCCTCAATTTTTTTGCCTATTTTTTAAGGTCTTTCTCTTGTTGAGTTGTAAGAGCTCTTTATATAATCTGGATACTTTCGCCACCTAATATGATTTGCAAATATTTTCTCCTACATGTTATGTTTTTGCCAATTTTTTGGAAGAAAGTTTGTTTACCTCACGTTGTACAACAAAATAACTTTTCATGGATTTAAGAACATACATGTATTTTTAAAAAACTTATATTCTTCTTAAATTTTTAAAATGTAGAACAACAAACCATTGACAGAAAGTCTTGAATAGGATAAAACCTAGAAGTTAGTAACAGCTTTAGACCATGTAAAAATTAAACTTTTTTTACTACAGGTTTCCACAAAGTGGGGGAGAGTGACAAATCGTTTTCTCAAGGTTCAAATTGTTAGTAAAAACTGATTTAAAAACACACACACACAGGGCTGTGGTTGTGGCTCAGTGGTAGAGTGCTTGCCTAGCATGCACGAGGCACTGGGTTCAATCCTCAGCACCATATGAATGTAAAATAAAGATATTGTGTCCACCTAAAACTTAAGAATAAATATTTAAAAAACCAAACCCAAAACAAAAAACCCAAAAAACAAAAACAAAAAAACCACACACGCACACTGATTTTATAGCAATTAAGATAGAATTGTAGGGGTTGAGGATGTGGCTCAAGCTGTAGCGTGCTCGCCTGGCCTGCGTGTGACCCGGATTCAATCCTCAGCACCACGTACAAACAAAAAGATGTTGTGTCTACCGAAAACTAAAAAATAAATATTAAAATTCTCATTCTCTCTCTCTCTCTCTCTCTCTCTCTCTCTCTCATCTCTCTCATCTCTCTCATCTCTCTCTTAAAAAAAAAAAGAATTGTGGTGGCTGGGGATATGGCTCAAGTAGTACGCTTGCCTGGAATGCGTGAGGCACTGGGTTCGATTTTGAGCACCACATAAAAAGATATTGTGTCCACCTAAAATTAAAAAAATATATATTAAAAAAGATAGAATTGTGTATTTATCAGATATGACGCTATGAAAATATTAGTTGAGCACATAATTAGGGAACTTTATACTTACTGCTCTGACAAAGCTAGTTATTTAAAAGAGACAAGTTTACATAGCTATAGATATTACAGGAATATTTATAGAAGCCAAATGAAGATCAGGGAAGGATAAAATAAGAAGTTGAACAACAAAAAAAAACTTACTAAAGAAATAAAATCTATACTGGTTCTAATATCATGTAATGAGGGTGTCTGTAAGATTTCGTTCATTCAGAAGTTCTTAGTGATAGCCAGATTCGTACAGGCAACCATTACAATGCATAAGATTTGTTTCAAATCTATCGAGATTTTAATGAGCAATTGTACTAGTTTTCAGTTGCTGCTATAACAGTATCTACAAACTTAGTAGCTCAGATGAACCTATTTTTATTGCTCCATTGATCTAAATTTGTCTTCTCTACATGTTGGTGGGCTACACATTTTTAGCTTTGCTGGGTCAATTTAGGTCCGCTTTTCCTCAGTATTTTTCTTCTGTCGCAGTTTTCAGAAGAAACTTGGAGTTAAATTACTGGAAGCTACTTTATCTTCACCTCTGTGTGAGTGGAATGTCTTTTCTTCATCTATATTTTAAACTTTTTTATTATTACTATTTTTCCCCTAATGCTGTCTTGACACCAAAGAGGTGGCCTTTGAGATAATTCAGTTTGAGGCCAGGCCCATATCTGCTCCCCCCCCCCCAATGTAAATGCAAAACTTCACGAGCAAAAGGAAAGCCTTGGGGAGGTTTGCATTCCAGCTATGTTCATTCAGCGACATTTTAACCAAATTCAGTCAATTCTTAAGAATTTGTTGAAAATCCATCTGCTGTGATGATAGAAGATTATTTCTCAGGTGCATGGAATCAAAATGCAGAGTAATTGATAACTGTCCTTGCAATAAGCATATTCTGAGAACATGTGGTATTTTGTTTTCTGAATTTGGTTATTTTTCATGGTATTAGGCTTGAGTTTCAATTGAGATTTATGAAGTCTCATTTTTGGAGACTCACCTTTCATAGATGTGAGCTACAGATAAATTGATAAAGAAGTGAACGTCCAGCAGATCTTAATAGCATGGTTCATGTTTATCAGGAAGAAGATAATCAGTTGAGATTGGGTGCTTGTGTTTTTTTTTCCCCGTGTGTTTTCCACCAGTAAGTTAATTGTTTGCCTCTCTTGGCAGGGAGGGAAGGATTATTTTAAAAAGCTTAGCTTTACATTTAATTTTAGCATTATTGATTGACCTTGACTGTGGCTGAACTTCAGGATTTGCAGAACCATAGCGTTCTGGTTGAGAATTCGCAACCCCTGAGACTTGGCCCGCAGAGGCTGGAGTGGGTCATTCATAAGAATGAAATTAGGTTTTTGTGGGGTTTTCCCCCCTTTTTATTGGGTTGGTTTGTAATATTTATGTGCTGTGACATTTTCTGTTGAGCCGCCGAATATTTTGCAACTTAATTTTGTGAATTACTGAGGCTGGTTTGGCATTGGGCGTGTGGTATCCCATTAAACTTCTTTATTACTGTTTTTTACCTAATGCAGTCTTGTCACCAAAGAGGTGGCCCTTGAGATAACTCAGTACTTGGTACACAAAAACTCAGTTCTAAGTCTTTGTGAGGGATGAGATGTGTGCCGCACTGTCCAGGTCTCTCTGCTGCTGGCTCTGTCAGCCGGCAGTACTAGTTATTGATCTTCTCCTTAGGTCAAGTCCTGGGTGCAGCCTCCATTCAATGACTGATGGATGGCAGGGTAGAAAGGTCCAGCCTGACTTCTTGACCTGATTCTTTGGGGTCAGCCTCTTCTGCAGTCCTCTGTGGGATAGGATGAGCCCCTGCCTCTTAGCCCGGAGTCCCCCTCTGCTTCTGAACCTGAGAGCCTCTTCCCCACATCTCTTTCTCAGCTTGCCTTCTGGGGAGCCCTGTGTGCAGTGGGGTCTTTCCCTTGAGGACTTCTGCACACAGGTGCTCATTCAGGATTACAGGATGGGCAGGACCCGGGTGATCCTCATGGTCAGTCTTCCCTCTCATGAGGGAATGCCCATACTACGATTCCTGATGTCTGGCTTCTGTCCTCTGCTTGAACATGAGAGGAGGAGGTGTGTTACAACAGTCTCCCCTTTTCCACAGGCGTTCCGTTCCAAGACCCTCAGGGGATGGCCGAAACTGTAGAGAGTTCCAATCCCTGCATACACCAAACTTTCTCCCTTGTGTGTGTACATATCTATAACTATAAATTAGGTAGAGGAAGAGGTTAATAAAACAATATACCATAAGAAAAGTTACTTAAAAACTTATTTGTTTCTGAAAATTTCCACTTGCTATTTTCAAGCCACAGTTGACCACAGGGAACGGAAACTTCCCAACAGTGGAGCGTGGATGAGTACAGTGTTAGAGGTCCAAGCGTCCTGGGAGAAAGAACTCTTCAGTTGTTGAGGGGAAACCTGCATTTCCATAACCACTCCCTGCTACTCAGAATGGCTCTTTACTTTCCACCTGGGAGTAGTTGAAGAAAGTTATAAATTCCCTCTAATTTTTCTCTACTCCTATCAAAATGCTTTTTTCTCCCCTATTAACTTTTGACATGCTTTCTAAATCCCTTATGTTCTTGTCTTTTTTCTCTGACTCCTGGGGTCTGGCTGTGTTGCCCAGGCTGGCCTCGAATTCCTGGGTTCAGGTGATCCTGCCTGAGCCTCTTGAGTGCAGGTATGTGCCACTGCACCTGGCTGCATTTTTTTTTTTAAGAGAGAGAGAGCGAGAGAGAGAATTTTAATATTTATTTTTTAGTTTTCGGTGGACACAACATCTTTGCTTGTACGTGGTGCTGAGGATCGAACCCGGGTCGCACGCATGCTAGGGGAGCGCACTACCGCTTGAGCCACATCCCCAGCCCAACCTGGCTGTATTTATGTGTTTTAAAATGTTCCCTGATTCTTATCTTTTTCATATATAATTGAATTTTCAGTTAAGCTATTAGGTTCCATCGTCCCATTTTGGAACACCTAAAAATGAACTCAAGTTGAACAACAAACGTAGCACTTATTAACTCTGAAATAAGTATTAATATTTTTGAGTTCCATTCTTTAAAAAACGTGAATGGTTAGATAGTATTCATTAAAATTGTTGATGCCATTAACATCAGTGATAATAAATCATAGTAAGCTTTAGATTATGATTTTCTTTCTTTTTTTTTTTTTTGAGAGAGAATTTTTTTAATATTTATTTTTTAGTTTTCGGCAGACTCAACATCTTTGTTTGTATGTGGTGCTGAGAATCGAACCGGGCTGCACGCATGCTAGGCGAGCACGCTACCGCTTGAGCCACATCCCCAGCCCCTAGATTATGATTTTCTACCTATTTTAATGCACCTGTGTCAATTTTGTTGAAAAATTGGCAAAATTGAAAACTGGGGACTTCATGGGCTAGGTAATCTTTTGATAAATAGGATTCATAGCTTATCATTTTTTGTTAATTGTTTCACGTCGTTACTATGTTATTTCCAAGCATGTCTAGCGTTCTTCAGTGTACAGTCATATATTCCTATTTTTTATCATAGTGCCCAGCACAGTTTAGAGTTTGTAGTGGGTGTTTGATTTTGGTTGGTTGATTGGAAAAAAGGAGAATTTTAGAAGAGCTAATTCTCATCCATTTCTAAAAAACATGAATTTCGAATTTATTCAGAGAACAATGATTGGTACTTTGGGGATGATCAACCTCCCAGGGGGGAGAGCAGCACAGCAGAAGAGGGTGAGGCGGGGATGGAGCTGTGGGGAGGAGAGGGAAGTGGTGGATGGTGGGGGAGAGCTGCCGCCATTTACTTAGTACTTATCACATAGTAGGGGCACAAGCATCATCTTAGTGTCCTACTGGACCCTGCTTCAGGGACTGCATCTGCCCATCCCTTCATTCAGCAGGTGTTGTTGGGGGTGCAGGAATATGTCATGCTAAGTACAGAAGCACAGCATCACCTCCATCCTGTGGAGCTTGCGACTTGGCTGTGTCTGACTGCAAGTTGATGGCAGAGAAGGGACCATGGGAAACCAGACTTGTCTGCCATCCAGTGCATATCCTTCCCCCTGCGCTGCTGCCCGAGAACACCAGGTGCACTCATTAGAGTTCATCATGCCCGTCTGTGTAGAAGGTTACTGGGCCACTTGGCATGAGTGCTGTGTGTGAGCAGAAGGTGGCCATGAGACAACCAGGGGTCTTCCCTACCATCCTCCCTGCTGTCCTTCTGGGACTAATCTTAGTGTCCTACTGGACCCTGCTTCAGACGGTATGTATGTGTTGTCTCCCCCTGCATTGTAACCATGTGACTTCCTAAGTCCCCGCCAAGACCAGGGATGATGAGGGTATTTTTCCCCCACCTTTTTAAGTATCCAGAGAATATCTCTGTAGTGCTTTGAGCACAATAATTTTTTTTAATTTTAAATTGAGCATTATTATTTCTCTCGAGGTATAATTTTGATAGCGTTTTGGGATATTCGATTATTGTACATAACAATGGGTCCATATTTTTAAAATGAGATGTTTTTCTTGGGAAAGGCCTAGCTGTGATTTAAAAAAAAAAAAAAAAGAATAGACTTAAGCCTTTTAAAAAATGTTATGAAAACTTTCTAACAATAGGGGAGAGTTGTAGTGGGGTGTTTTATGTCCCCCAACTGGGTTGGGATGCAGGGTTGAAGGGTCAGAGCTACTAAAAGCCAGTTTAACAAGAAAAGAATATCATGCCTGCAAAAGGTGTTCCTGCCAAGAGTTAATTAGTCCAGAATTAATACTGTGTATCTCTGGAGTGAAAAATACCATAACATTAAGAATTTAGCTGTGAGTCAGAGGCATTTTATTTGGTGTGAATCAAAGTAGGGATCCCAAATCTTGAGAATTAAAATCCAATAATTAGGGCTTCCTTATTCTTGAAGCTAGTCCAAGGGATCATTAATTTAAATTGCGAAACAATACGCATACAACTTTAATTGAAATTTTTTGTTTTGTTCTAGCAGTTCTGGAGGTGAACCCAGAGCAGCTCTACCATAGGGCTACACCCTTAGCTCCCTGGCTCCCCGCTTTATTTTCTTAAATCTTGACACGGGGTCTCACTAAATTACTGAGGCAGGTCTCGAATGTGGCAATCCTCCTGTGTCAGTCTCCTGAGTCTCTTGGATTACTGATGTGCACCATGGTACCTGATATTTCATTAATGGAAATTTTAAAACATGGTTACTTGTGGGTTTTTTTGTTTTTGTTTTGGTGCTGGGGATTGGACCCAGTATGCTAGGCAGTGCTCTGCCACTGAGAACCCAGTCCTTTTTTAAAAAATTTATAAATTTTGAGACAGTGTCTTGGTAAATTGCTCAGGTTAGCCTTGAAGTTGTGATTCTCTTGCCACAGCCTCCCCAGTAGCTGGGATTATACTAAGCCTGGCTATTTGTCCTAATTTTTGTTCACAGTGTGCTACATTAAAGAATTTGTCATCTTTTCTTTTTTTAATCTAATAAATAATACCCATCCTCACCAATTAATACAGTGTTTAGTGAGGCACAGTGACATGTAGTCCTAGCTCCTGGGAGGCAGGAGGAGTGCTTGAGCCCAGGAGTATAAGGCCAGTCTGAGCAATATAGCGAGACCTGTCTCTAAACACACGCAAACCAGAAAACACTGCTTAATTAATTAACTCAGTAGTTGTACTTTGGGAAATGTATCCCAAGAAAGTAAACAGATTTGCTCAGCGATGCTTATTGTGGGATTATAAAATATTAAAAATAATCTAATACCTAACGTTAAAACTTATGATACCAATTCTGCCCAAAAGGTATAGGTATTGCATAGTAAAAGTATCAATTTTAGTCTCAGTGGTAGAATTGTGATTTTTATTTTTTTCCTGTATTTTCAAAAAGTTAATGGATTTCATATAAAATTACCAAATGTTTTCACCTATTCCACAGCGTTCTGATAGCTGTGTAGTATTCCATTCCACCCTTTATTAAATGGTTTTCTTATAAATAACTTTTTGTGGATATTGGCCATTTTATAGCATTTTTCTTTAGTTATTTCCTATTCTAGGGAGAAAACTTCTGGGTAAAAGAATATTGTTTTTTAAATGTTTTTCAAAAATTCAGCTTTCTAGGGCTGAGGCGGGGACTCGGTGGCAGAGAGCTGGCTTCTCACATGTGAGGCATTAGGTTTGATCCTCAGCACCACATAAAAATAAATAAACAAAGTAAAGATATTGTGTCCATGTATAACTAAAATAATAGTAGTGATAATAATAATAGTAGTAGTAGTAATAATAATAATAATAAGCTTCCTAAAAGGTTTATATCAACGTACTGTGCCACATAATACTTACATTAATTTCACCTGTATTGGACATTGGCCTCTTTTTCTAATGATTTGTGATCCAGTAGATAAAAATATTGTATTTCAGTGCTGGGCTACTTTGTATTTCTTTAATTATTAACTCAGATGAATAGCCTATAAATGTTTTAAAATTATTATTATTATTATTTTTAAATTTTTAACTTATTTATGTGGTGCTGAGGATCGAACCCAGGGCCTCGTGTATGCAGGGCAAACGCTCTACCACTGAGCTACAACCCTAGCCCCTAAAATTATTTTTTGATTATGGAAATCCATGGTTTTTTTTTTTTGACCACTTATTAATTCTTGGTGCTCTCTGGGATTTGAAGGTCAGATAGGAGGTGTAACTAAGGAAAAGTGAAAGTAAAGGATAAAGTGTGATAAAGTGGTTTCTCTCAAAGGCAAATATATTTGAATGTAAAGAAATCATGTATTATTGTGTGAGACTAAAATGTCATGAAAAAACCAAAATCAAGTTAGAGCATCTCATAGAGGTGAACCTAACATTAATCTAGTTAACAATTAGCTTTATGGAGTAAGATTTTTTAACTCGTAGGTATAGTTTATGTAGTGTATTTGCTCTAATTGAAAATTATTAACCAAATGATGTAGATTGCTTAATCTCTAAAGAAAGAAATCTAAAAATAAGTTTGGTGATCATGAGTCAGCATGCAGATGTTAGGCAAATTAGGTTTCCACCTGTGGGGCCTGACATTGTTATTGTGAGCTTTTGTACATTTTTATGGAGCAGGGAACTTATATGTTGTCTTTGCGTGCTTCTCCGCTCCCCACCCCCCACCCACAGGATTTTACATTTGTATAAGCATTTTATTTTAAAAAACGGGGCTGGGGTTGTGGCTCAGTGGTAGAGTGCTTGCCCAGCATGTGTAAGGAACTGGGTTCAGTTCTTAGCACTGCATGTAAATAAATGAATAAAATAAAGGTCCATCAATATATATTTTAAAAAAAACTATCTGTACAGAGTTGGGGATGTAACTCAGTGGTACAGCTTGTGGTTAGCATCCGTGAGACTATGGGTTTGGTTTCCACACGCCTACCTCCCAAGAAAAGTACCCGAGCCAAATACATGAGCTGGTTCATGGGCGGATGAGCCCATGGATGTGGATAAGCACCCAAATTACCCAGGGAACTTGTAAGTACAGCACAGCACACATCATAGCTGTAGCCGGGAGGACCTATTCTAGCACATTGCATTTTGATTAAAACTGGAAAGATGGTTTGAAGAAAGTTGGGAAAATGTGTTGGACTTGACCACTTAGCAATAGGTTGAACATATCACTTGATGTCATTGAGGCAGGATGCTCTACTTAAGATTATACTTTGTAAAGTCCTACACAGGTCATTTCAGTCATCTTACTGTTTAGTTTGCCCCTGTGCGAGGGATGGAACCCAGGGCCTCACGCATGCTGGGCAGGCGCTCTACTACCAAGTTCAAAAGTCCAGCTGTTGGCTTTCTGGGATCCTAGTGGGGAATGTGTGATCAGCTTGCTGCCTTAACTTGATGCTTAAAATAGAATAAAATTGTGATGTTTAATACCTTGCCTACCCTATTTCACAATAGTTTGCTATTCCTGTAGTCTGCATTTAAAAAAAAAGAATTTTTCTTTTAACTCTGTATTTTTAAGTGGCTTCATTCAGATATCAAACCAGCCTATCACACAATGCATCCATTTAAAGTGTGCAATTCTTCAGTAGTCAGTGTATTCTTAGAGTTGTACTTTTACAAGATTGTGTGACCTTCCTTTCTTTTGATAGCACTTGTGACTTTCAGATATTATGAATGTGTTTACTACCTGTCTCTGTCCCTGGTTGGAACCTAAGCTCTGTGAGGGTTGGGCATTTGCCATGTCCACTTTTGTGGGCACAGAAACTGGAAAAACCACGTGTGGTCTCCCTTAGGCTTCCCTTGAGTTGTTTGTTTCACAAGTGGAATTTCCCTTGGATTGTGTCCTGGACCTCCTGCCTTTCCATACCTTTCCTGAACTCTGACCATTTTGCAACAGTTTATATGCTGCTTATGAAGTAGAAAACCATGGAATTTTGGACTGAATGTATAGTGTTTCAGAGACCCACCTTTTAGTCATTGCTCAGGGGGCAGTAACTGTGTCGTTTATTTAACCTCTTTGTATTCTGTCTTTCTTGGTGGAACTAAATTCTGCTGTAACTGTTTCAGATGAGGTTCAAATGGGATGACCTTGTGAAACTGTTTTGGAAAGTAGACTGTGCAATATTACCCAGTATTTGAAGATGAAGAATGAATTTGTTAACTTAAACTCTAAACTTTTTTAAAAAGTCAGTGCTATGGGCTGGGGATGTGGCTCAAGCGGTAGCGCGCTCCCCTGGTATGCGTGCGGCCCAGGTTCGATCCTCATCACCACATACCAACAAAGATGTTGTGTCCGCCGATAACTAAAAAATAAATATTAAAAAAATTCTCTCTCTCTCTCTCTCTCTCTCCTCTCTCACTCTCTTTTAAAAAAAATTTAAAAAAAGTCAGTGCTATTAATGGTAACATAACGCATGATTGCTTTGAAGGCAATTAGAATCAGTAATATATACACGGAGTTCATGAGTAGCACTGGGGTCTTTTATGTGGTATATTATCTTTAGGTACTAGGGCTGGTGGTAGAGTGAATTTTAGAAAGGTGATACTACTGGATTATAGAAAACATTATGTTCTGAGTGTTAGCAACCACAGAACCCCACTCTGTTGGCCCTGGGGTATAGCTCAGTTGTAGAGCACTTGCCTGGCATGTGTGAGGCCCTAGGTTTGATCCCTAACACCACAAAACGGTTCCAGTGGCCACACTTGTGTGGCTAATTAGTGACAAGTGGCTCAGGAAACGATAACCCTGTTGTTTTTGATACCTCGCTACGAGATGACTTGTTTCCACCCTTGGTGTACTTCGAGTGAACTTGAAAATGCATGTGGTTTTTAAAAATGGGATAGAGGTTAACTGGGATTCCAAGTTGCCCTCTCTCCAAACCTCCCATTTACTTACACTTCTTGATAAATGCTCAAGTGAATGAGGAGCCAGGAATCCACAGGAGTTGGCTTTTTCTCTCGGCTCTCTGATGATGGAGGGCTCAGTTGTTAATGCCTAAACGTAACTGTGCTTCTTGTCATAAGCTTTCCCCATCTTCCTCGCCTGTTTTTCCTTTTCCTCTTGGTTGAACTCCGAGACATGGCTTGTCATTAGGTCCTTGCAGTGCTCCACTCTGGGTTATTTCCTGACATTTTCCATCCTGTCCTGTGACAGTCAGAGCCACCCAGGTGTTCTGTGTGTGTGTGTGTGTGTGTGTGTGTGTGTGTGTGTGTGTGTGTGTACGTGTCTGCGCACTCAGTATGTGTGTTGCAGTTTTCTTGTTTGTCCCTCTCTCTTGAGTCATTCGTTCAACAAATGTGCTGTGAACCTATCCTGCGATTGACCTTCTTCTAACCCCTGGGGCACTGCCATGAATACTCTAAAATGTGCTCCTGTGGAGTTTCAATCTGGAATCCCTATTTGAATTGTTTCCAATGTAAAATAAAAATATACCATTAAATTCAGTATAGTGAGTAGCTGGCCTGAGACTCCAGTGTGGTATCTGCCCTTTCTTTTTTAAAATATATTTTTTAGTTGTGTATGGATGTATGTACTCAAGTACCTTTATTTGTGTTTATGTGGTTCTAGGGTCGAACCCAGAGCCTCACACTTGCCAGGCAAGTGCTCTGCCACTGAGCCCTGGTCCCAGCCCCATGCCCTTTCTTTTTCAGTTAATATATTAAGAGTTGAGCACTTTATATTACCTAGAATTTTTTTTAAAAAACATCCATTGTAGTTTAGGTAAATTATTAATAGGGAGCTTTTATTTCTCGGAATCAGCTGCCTCTGCCTTCTGCAGACATTAGAAATTGTACAAGTGATGAAGCCAGGAGACTCCCTCTCGGAGCAGCATTGTAGCTTGGAGTGATTTTCTTCACCCCTGGAATGTAAGTTACTGGCTAGTGTATTTTTGGCAGGGTCTTTGCATCCTCATGCATAAGACGAAGGGGCTAGAGAAAGCTGTCTCAAAGTCCCTTGCAGTGGGTCCTAGCACTGTCTCAGCAGAGGCAAAATATTACAGCTAGTATGTCACTCATTATCTTGGAGAAGTTAGGTGGGTAGTGTCTGCTGTGACTTTGACTTGGAAACTGGAAGACACTTGGGGAATGGTGAATTTGCCAGGCATGTTGCTCCAGGGCTATTGAATGAGAATGGAGATATTTTTAAACATAAGACAATAATAGGATAGTAAAATTTACAGCAAGAAGAAAAAAAGTACTAAATAAAAGCATATGCTTTCTTTTCTTCTTGAGCTATTTTAACTCTGAGAACACAGTCTTGGAAAATCAAGTTTATTTCTTGGGTATCTCTGAAAGATTTTTGCAACCATTTGAGGTTGGGATTATGTGTTTGAATTCTAGTTTTGTAGCTAAAATAGCTCCTTTGCTTTGCAAAGAGAACTCATAATTGTTCTCTGTAAAGGGTGATGATTTGAATGAAGTAACCACAACATTTCAGAAAGTCCAGAATTTCTTGTTGGTTTCTGGTTTAGTTAGCTTTTTCACTGCTGTGACCAAAAGACCCAGCAAGAACAATTAGAAGAGGGAACGTTTATTTGGGGCTCACAATTTCGGAGGTCTCAGTTCACAGCTGGCTGACTCCATAGCTATGGGGCTGAGGTGAGGAAGGGCATGGTGGAGAAAAACAGCTCAGGACATGGCCCTCAGGAAGCAGAGGGAGCTCTGCTCACCAGGGACAAAATGTCAACCCCAAGGGCACGCCCCCAGTGACCCACCTCCTCCAGCCACTCCCCAACTGTCTAAGGTTAATTCATATCAGTGGGTTATTAGTGTACTGATTAGGTCACACCTCTCATAATCCAGGCACCTCATCTCTAAACATTCTTGCACTGTCTCACGAATTTTTTGGGGATACCTCACACCTACATCCCAACAGTTTCCTCATTCCAAAGCTCTTCCATTTAAGGAATCTTAAAGAATTGACCAAAATAAATGAATAAATAAAATGTCCTTCTTCGTGTACCTGGAGAACAAGACAGCGGTGATCAGAGATGTGACCATTTGTGATACAGTTTAATGACGGGGTGGAGTGGGGTGGGGGGAGCTGGAAGTGAAAACTGAAAGGAGGATGAAGTTCATAAAAATAACAATCATCAGACTGGCGAGCATCAGGAATTCTAGCTAGAATTTTAGGCAAATATCTTATTATTTAAAAGAAAATGCTAGGAATTTTGAAAACTTATTTTTAAGAGGCTTGTGGCTGGGATCCTGGGCTTTGAGCCAGGGTCTGTCTTTAAATGGAATTTTCCCGTTTAAAAATAAAAAAAGAAAAAAGAAAAATTTTAGATTATAGATCCTTGGAAGAAGACATTTCAGGAAGCTTATTTCTGCCTAGGCTCCATTCTCTCCCTCTCTGCTGCTCAGATGTGGTCTGTGGCACCACCTGGGAGCTTTCTGGAAGTGCAGAGTCCTGAGAATACATGCTTGGAATTCCTGCGGGAGTCCTGTGCACCTGCACAATGTGGGAAGCACTGGTCTGCCCCATGGTAAAAATGTTCTTTTGGTTTTCACCTTTTCTTAATTGACCTGGCAGGAGAGGATTACAATGGTCTTTTTTTTTTCCTTGAAAGGAAAACCTTGGTTTGTCTAAATGCCTCATTGCTTCATCAACACACTATCTGTGCCCGAGGCCAGACTGTAATCTTTTTAAGGACAGGGGTGGCTTCTGCTTATTGTCTTGAATCCATCACTCTTTACCCAACATCCTTCCTGCATTAGAGGTAGAGATTGCTCCTCTGTCCATCTCTAGGGGAAGTCAACAAAGAGGTTTTATTTGTATTTATTTTTGTCTAAAAAAGGAAAGTGAGCTTCACCGATACTTAATAGATCATATTTCTCATATGTAATTAAAACTACAGATATAGTTGGGATGCAAACGTTCCCATCTTTAGTGATGGACCACTTGACTGAATCAGGTTGAAGTCCTAATGACCCACATGCATGCATCTTGAAGTGGTCCAGTCACTCCAGGGAAGTTATTAGCTTCTCTGCCTCCAGAGGTAAAGATAGTTTAAAGTGATAACATCTCCCCCATAGGAATGGAACCTAGAGTGCTTTATCATTGAGCCACATCCCAGCCTTTTTTTTTTTTTAAATGAGATAGGGTCTCACTAAGTTGCTTAGAGAACCTTGTTAAGTTGCTGAGGCTGGCTTTGGATTTGCAGTCCTCCTGCCTCACCCTCCCAAGTTGCTGGGGTGTGCCAGTGATAGCATGTTAAACTGGAGGGAACCTAAGCTTTCCTTAGTTTATACAATTAGAAGCCAAGGTGGAGCTGTAGCCAGGCATGGTGGCACTTGTCTGTAGCTCCAGCTCCTCTGGAGTCTGAGGTGGGGTTGTTGGAGGCCGGCTGGGCAACACAGTGAGACCCTATGCTCAAAAAAACAAACAGACTGAGGTCCAGGGAGTGGACATACTTTCCTGAGGTTATATGACCTGCGACTAGGACAAAGGTCTTCCAACTTATATTTTATTTTTCTTTCCATTATTTCTTTGGCTTTTGAGTGTCGTCCAAGGAATGCTGGAGATGTCTCAGGTGCCAGAGTCTGGGGAGGGAGTGGAGAGAAAAAGGGGTATCTGAAGGGGTCCTGGGAGTCTGTCCCCAGTCTGAATGTTCTTGCTATCCTCTGCCTTAGCAGCACAGACTCCTCCCCTCCTACATAATGCGTTTCTGAAGCATGTGGTTATCTTTACAGAAGAGTCACCTGTGGTGTAGCTCAGTGGTAGAGTGCCTCTGACGTGTGTGAGGCTTTGGGGTTCCATCCTCAGCACCGAAGAACAAACCCAAGCAAAACCAACAAGACCTCCAGAAGAATTACCTGCTGGAAGAGGGGTTCTACTTAGCTTTACAGAAGCATGCCAGAATTCATACATGCAAAAGAATGTTATTCTAAAACCATTACCCTAGAATTAAAATACTACTAGAGACTCTGTCACTGCAAGATATTTTTGGAGTTGGCTTCCTGGAGACTGTATAAAATGTACGAGAATAATCTGTTTTATGAATATTTAAGCCCTCTTTGGAAGAGCAGTTATTATCCATCTTCATCTCCTTCACACCACTTATATTCAAATGATTAGATGTTTTGTAGGATTCTAATGGAACCTTCAGAGAATAATTTCTGTCATTTAAAAGAACACTGCTGAAAAGAAAAAGAATGTCAGAGATTTTAGAGCAAAACCTGAGTTTTTCCAAAGAAGCAGTGGAGCATGGTGTTCTGTAAGTTGCAATTTAAAAGATTTCTAATTATCTACTTATTTATTCCAAGCCACATGGTAGGTGCCAATGATGAGGGATATACGGTCCTGCCCTTGAGGTACCTATTTCCCCCTCCCCTTGGTACTAGAGATTGAATCCAGGGGTGATTTACCACTGAGCCACATCCTAGTCCTATTATTATTATTATTATTATTATTTTACAACAGTTTCTTGTTGAGTTGCTAAGGCTGGCCTTGAATTTGAGATCCTCCTGTCTCAGCCTCCTGAGTAGCTTGGTTTACAGGCATGCACCTTCACACTTGGCAAAAAGATAGGCATTTAAGTATGAGTCACATTTAGAAATGCAGTCCTTACTAGGTCAGGGAGTAAGTGACAACCCAGAGGAAGGATTATCTCATCCTGCTTGGTCATTGATTTGGAAATAGAGGTTGGGATGGCTGCAGGTGTCTTTATTGAAGACATTTGCATTGAAAGGACTTTTTTTTTTAAACACATGTAAGGAAGGCAGCAGCATGAACCTCATCATGAAGTCAGTAAAACTCAAAGACAGTGGTCACATGCTGCCTAACAACATTTCAGTCCTCATGGACCACTTACACAACCAGGGTATGGAAAGACGATTAATGGAGTTAAATTTCTGCCACCTAGTGATGCCATTGTCTTTATGACATCTTGGCACAGCCCCTTACTCCGGTGTTTGTGGTGCTGCCCGTGATGTACAATTGTAGCACATCCACTTACTTCCAGTGCCAAATGGGAGCAAGTGACTGTTATTGGTTTATGTATTTACTCAATTTTAACGGCTATTTTAGAGTGTATTCCTTTTACTTGAGAAAAAAGTTTTATCTGAGTGTGGCAGTGTACACCCGAGATCCCAGCTCCTGGGGAGGCTGGGACAGAAGGATTGCTTAGAGCCAGGAGTCAGGGTTGGAGAAGGCTCTACAAGGAAGGGAGAGGGGAAGCTAAATGATGGGGAAGTGGGAGGTGAGATGTAGGGTCAGTG
The DNA here is from genome assembly GCF_052094955.1 of Ictidomys tridecemlineatus. Classification (NCBI taxonomy): domain Eukaryota; kingdom Metazoa; phylum Chordata; class Mammalia; order Rodentia; family Sciuridae; genus Ictidomys; species Ictidomys tridecemlineatus. Next base: position 1,329,058 of record NW_027523660.1, on the reverse strand, counting down.
TCCCCAGGGGAAGGTAAGAGCAGTTCACCAGCTGTATAGGTCACTGCTCCTTTCTCCACACCTCCAGAGAAGCCTGTCACATGGCAGGTGACAGCAGGTGACTAACACCTGTTGTATCGATTCACTGGGAAGTTTGTTGGAATTCAGCTGTGAAGAGCCTTCATTCTTTGCTAAGATGCTGTGGACTTTATCCTGTGGCTATTGAAAGAGGTCATGTCTAGATGAATTTTCATCTTTCTGACCACGAGATAGACTTGTCCTTTCAAAAACATGTGTTCTCCTTCCGGGACAAAATCTAGGGTCTTACACATGGTAGACCAGTGCTGTGCCACTGAGTGCACCCTTAGCCTCGTACAGCAGATGTATTGTGTGGCCCTTCTCCGTGCCACAGCTATATGTTGATATTGCACAGAACTTATTTTAAGGTGAATCAGATAGGTCTTATCGGATTTTTCAGCCTAATAGAGATGATAAAACCAACTGATAGATGGTATGTGGTATTTTGTTGTAGCATATGCTGCATACAGATGTATAAATACATGTCACTTTTTAACCTTCATATTGAATAGAAGGGAGTTTTACTGTAAAGGTAAAACAATCAACATGTTATGAAGATTCAGAAAACTCACTCATCTTATATGGCTTCATGTTACTTCTGGAAAGAAGCCCAAACCATGGAACCTGTCACCCATGGTCATTATTCTCCTGGCTTTAGCCAAGAGAACAGTGAAGACAAGAAGTCCAGTGTAACACTAGGTCAATTTGCAATGCCCAGGATATTAAGTAGAGGTATCAAGGATGTAATTGGAATTAGCAAACTGTGGTCCAGAGAGAATCACTCTAGATACTTTCAAGGGATTGTTGCTTGAAATGATTAAAATTGCTGAATGAAAAAACTATAGAGATAGGGGTAAAGATAATCGGGAGAGACCTTTGGCAGGATCGGCGTCATGATGAGTAAGCAGTGGGAATCAGGAAAGGAAATCTGCAGGTGAAGTTGCCCTGAGAGGGGAGCAGGCATCCCAGAGGCTGCCAGAGGAGTTGAGTTCAGGAGGGAGGAGGGGGAACAGCATGCTGACTAGGGATGTGGAGAGGAGAGACGTGAAAATGTGATAGTGATTTATAAGAATCACTTCCGGGGCTAGGGATGTGGCTCAATCGGTAGCGCGCTCGCCTGGCATGCATGCGGCCTGGGTTCGATCCTCAGCACCACATACAAACAAAAGATGCTGTGTCCGCCAAAAACTAAAAAATAAATATTAAAATTCTCTCTCTCTCTCTCTCTCTCTCTCTCTCTCTCTCTCTCTCTCTCTCTCTCCCACACACACACTCTCTCTTTAAAAAAAAAATCAGTTGCTCGCAAATGTGTAAGAATCTCTACACACAAAGAATAGAGTGTGTGGGGCTGTAGCTCAGTGGTGGAGCGCCTGCCTTGCAAGTATGAGGCACTGGGTTCGATCCTCAGCACTACATAAAAATAAATGAAGATATTATGTCCATCTACAACTAAAAAAAAAAAGAGTGTGAATAAGTAAAAACCATTGTAGCATTAGTGTTTTGCAAGTGGCTAGCTGTTCCAGTGTTTCTTTGTAAGGTTGGTGTTTTATAGAGCCTCAGAAGTGTATGGGTTATAGGTCCCTGGAGATGAGATTTTATGGTAGAACCCCTTTGGCTCTGGATTTCCAAGCCTGTTTTCAGTGAGAGTTGTACTTATGCCCAAATATGCCTTTAAATTTTTTTTCAATGGAGGCCAAAAAATTTAGAGGCATTCTTGACTGTTTCTCTCACAACTCAGACTGTCCACTAACAAATTCTGTTGGCTCTACCTTCAGATAGATCCCAAATCTGGCCACTTTTTTACTAGCCCCCATCTCTATTCCCCTAGTCCTAGCCTGGATTATTACAGAAGTCTTCCATCTTTTTAAGTCTATTCTCAACCAGTATGCTAGAGTGGTATTTTAAAAATGTAAATCAGATGACATCGCCCTTCTGTTCAGAACCCTTTAGGCTTTTGAGAAGAGGTAAGAGCTGAAATTCTTTTTGTGACCTCTAACCTAAACCAGCCTCTCCACCCAACATTCCTGGAAAGCTTGTTTCTCACTGCCTCAGGGCCTTTGTACTTGCTGTTTTACAGCGCGGAATGATTTTCCTTTACCTGGCCTGTGGATTACTCTCTCCTTTCCTTCACATCTTCACTCACATGCACCTTCTTGGAGTAGCTTTCCTTGTCCCCTGTCAGGGACCTGATTGCAGGTACTTTGTTTCTGATGTACACTGGAGGACGATCCATAAGAGCAGAGATTTTCATTTTGCTTGCTGTAGAATCTCCAGGTCCTGGAACCGAGCGTCGAACATGGCGGGCGATCAGTACATTTATGCTGAAGGAACCAGTGCTTGCCGGCCACCCTTCCCCTGAGGCATGGTGTCCTGTGTGGCCATTGTTAGACATGTGCGCTTGGACAGGACTTGGCTTTCTTTTCTGTTCTTGCTCCCCCAGCGACTCTGCCAGCCTCTGCCCCTCAGCCGCTGCCCTCTGGTAGGTCTGTGGTTGGCAGCATGGTGTGATTGGCGTTGGTGACGTCCCTGGTGTGTGAAACACGGTGAGCCTTGAATACGGTGGAGCCTTCGTTGTAGATGAGGATGCTCGGTTCTCGTTCACTTTGGCAAGCAGTACTTGGAACTTTGTTTTGAAAGTTGCCATATTTATTTGTTTTAAAAAATGGCTGCACACTTGGAGGGAGATCTTTAACACTTGTAAGGAGCAAGTAAGGATCTGGAAGGAAATGCAGAAGACACTGCTCTGCTTTGAGGAGAAAGGGCACAGAGGCACGTTTTGGTTAACCAAGCAATCTTAACTCTTAACATTTTGAGTTCCATTTTGTTTTCTGAGACAGAATTCTATGGATTGTAGGGTCTTGGGGGTTAAGGTTTCAACAAAGGAAAGGTGTATTTTAGACAAATGTCAAGGACTGATGTCTATTTTTTTTTTGTTACTTTCTTCTTTTTTTTCTCCTCCTCTTCCTGCTCCACTGCCCACCCCCCTCCTTCCTGTATTGGGGATTGAACCCAGAGACACTTTATCACTGACCCACAACCGCAGCTCTACCCCTTCCCCCTTTTAAAATTTTTTAAAAATTCGAGACATGTTTTTGCTAAGTTGCCAAGGCTGGCCTCAAACTTGGGATCCTCCTGCCTTGACCTCCTGAGTCTCTGGCATTACAGGCAGCTGTGCTTGCCCCTTGTTTATTATTCTCCATTTATTTTTGAGGAAATTGTTTCCAGTATTAACCCTTGATGATGTGTCCCTATCTCCACAGTGTAGACTGGTGTCTCTGTTAGGTGGGAAGCCACTGGTGTCTCTGTTAGGTGGGAAGTTAGGTGGGACAGATCAGAAACTCTTCTCCTTCTTGTTTTTTTGTAAATAATTGTGTGTGTGTGTGTGTGTACACACACACATAGGTCTTCAGTAATTTTAATGTAATAAACTTACCTGACTCCTGGATTTATAAAGATTTATTTATTTGGTAATTCTCTTTGTTATCATTGAGAGACAAGTGACAAAAAAATAAAGCAATATCAGGGATTTTAAAAAAATGGAAAGAAGTTGATTTTCTTGTTTGGTTCCTGCTCAATGATTAAAAATCAGAAAACGGGCTGGTGTTGTGGCTCAGCGGTAGAGTGCTTGCCTAGCATGTGTGAAGCCCTGGGTTCGATCCTCAGCACCACAGAAAAATAAATAAATAAATAAATAAAAGGTATTGTGTCCATCTACAACTAAAAAATAATTATTAAAAAATTAGAAAACAGAACAATAATAATAACAAACATTATCTGAAGTCCTCTCTCCTCCCTGTAAAATAACTTATTAGTTTTTTTGTGTAGACTTCAAATACTTAGAAATATATAACACATCACAAAAATAATGGCATGGTATTTATATGGAGTTATTATACGTGTGTGTGTGTGTTGTGTGTTAAACAAAACCAAAATTATATTTATAAATAAAACTGGAGTCCTACCATATATGTTGTCTGCTGTTCTCACTTAAAAATCTTTGTGAACATTCATTCTTTCTTTGCAAGCACTCTACTACTGAGCTATAACCCTGGTCCTAAACCATCTTCTGAAAGGAGGGCATTGTGCCAGGTTAGGGTTGGGCCCTTTGCTAGGCAAGTGCACTATCTTTGAGCCACATCCCCAGTCCCAGATATTCTCATTTTAGTTGGAGGAGCATGGTGTGCTCCAACAGATCTAGCTAGGATCTAATGGGTAGAAATTCTAGAAGTTGGTTTCAGTTGACTGGCAGTGAGAATTCTTGAATATTGACAGTGGTCCAGCAGAGGAAGTCCAGCTTCCCAGGTGAGGTGGCCAGATTTCCACCACAGAGCCAAGGTGGGGGTGGGGAGACCCCTGCCCACTGGGGTTCTGTACAGGATTTCTTGAGCTGACCAGGAGGTTAGATGGTGACAGTCCTTCCAACTCAGGCATGTTAGGATTCTCTAGCCAAATGCTTAGCCATCATGAGCTTTTCTTCTGCCTTTGAGTTAAAAAAAGTTTTTATATGCTCTTTTTTTTTTAACCAGAACTTTTTTTAAAAAAAAATATATATTCTTAAGTTTTAGGTGGACATGATATCTTTATTTTACATTTATGTGGTGCTGAGGATTGAACCCAGTGCCTTGTGCATGCTAGGTGAGCACTCTACTACTGAGCCACAATCCTAGTCCCTTTAACCAGAACTTCTAATGTGTCTGGCTACAGCCTGGCTGCATCCCACTCTGCATGTGACAGCCTGCGCAGGAGTCGCATGCCAGTGTCAGAAAACCCTCCAACCCAACAGGTTCTGAGGAAATAGAAGGGAGCAAATTAAGGTGGAAAAAATGGAAGCAGTTGTGCATTAAGATTGTGTTGTTTTGGGTAAATTTTTATTTTTTGTCATATTAAGTTACATTGTGTGTGTTTTTTTTTTTTTTTGTGTGTGTGTGTGTGTGTATTTAATGATACTGGGCATGGAACCCAGGACCTTGTGCGTGCTAGGCAGTCACTCTATACTGAGCTACATCCCCACCCCTTTTTATTTTATTTTGCGATGGGATCGTGCTAAATTGCTGAGGCTGGCCTCAAACTTGCTACCTTCCTGCCTCTGTCTCCCAAGTAGCTGAATTACAGGTGGGTGCCACCATGCTCTAAGCTCATTACACAAATTTTTAAGAAGCCTTATATAAAGGCTATTTTATAGTTACTGTGGCCATCAAGGGCCCCCATATTCCAGGTAAATCTGAAATTTGCTAGTCAAAGTTCCCAAGTAGAGAACTTCTTGTATATTCAGGAATCTTAAGGAGAGCCATTGGGTGGATGCACTCTCCAGGACTCAGCCGGGAGCCATCACTGCACAGGGTGTGATTCAACTGCAGTTCTCCAGCCCTGGCTCTCCACTGTTCCCTTTTATGCCATCCTGCCAGCTCTCAAGTTGAACGGAATTCCACACAAAAGTTTAGAACTGAGAAGAACCACAGCAGACTTTTCTTCCTACTCCTTTTTATTTTTGTGGTGTTGAGGATGGAATCGGGGCCTCGTGTAGGCTAACACTGAGCTCCACCTGCAGCTCCTCAGCGAGCTTCAGAGGGAGGAGTTGAGCACCCTGCGCCACGCACTGAGCTCCAGACAGACTTGGAACTGGAGCCCAGGTCTCCAGGTGCCTAGTTGGGTATTTGATGAAACACTAGAAAAGTGTATTATTAACTGCCACACTGTTATAATACACTTTAATTTTTTTTTTTAGTTGGAGATGGACACAAGACCTTATTGATTTATTTTTATATGGTTCTAAGGATCAAATCCAGTGCCTCTCATGTGCTAGGCAAGCGCTCTACTACTGAGCCCCAATCCCAGCCCCATCATTCACTTTATTTATTTTTATTTTTTTTATTGGTTGTTCAAAACATTACAAAGCTCTTGACATATTTCATACATTTGATTCAAGTGGGTTATGAACTCCCATTTTTACCCTGTATACAGATTGCAGAATCATATTGGTTACACATCCACGTTTTTACATATTGCCATACTAGTGACTGTTGTATTCTGCTGTCTTTCCTATCCTCTACTATCTCCCCTCCCCTCCCCATCATTCACTTTAAATGTACACTTTTAAATCTGAGATGGTCTTAAAGATAACAAATGAACAGAATTCCAAATTTTTGAAATAATTGAACTGCTGCAGTTATAAGTATACAGTTCGGTTGTCTTTTAAGAAAGTCTTTTTTATTGGCATATAACAATTGTACATATTTGTGTGATTCAGTGTGCACATAACAATGTTTAATGATCAACTTGGTAATTTAATTCCATATATTTAAACATTTATAGTTTCTCAGTTTTACGAATCTTTTCATCCTTATGTAGCCAGCTTTCCATTGCTGTAACAAAATACTTGAGAAAATCAACTGAAAGAAAGATTTATGTTGGCTCACGGTTTCAGAGGTTTGGGGCCATGACTGGTTTCCCTTATTGCTTTTGAAGGCTTGTGGCTGCCTGATATTTCATGATGGGGAGCACCTGACTGAACAAAGCTGCTCCCCTCATTGGTGGTCAAGAAGCAGAGAGATGGGAAGGGGCTGGGATCCAAATATCCACTTCAGAGACACACCCCCAATGACCTCACCTCCTTCCACTAGGCTCCGCCTCTTAAAGGTTCCACCACCTCCCAGTAGCACCACAGGCTGGGGACCAAGCCTTCAACACATGGGCCTTTGGGGAAGATTTTGCATCCAAACTGTAGCACTCCTCTCTTTTCTTTATAAACATACAGTAAATTGCTATGGACTCTAGTCACCCTTCTGTGCTGTGAAATATTCAAGCTCATTCCTCTCATGTAACTCTATTTTGATACCCATCATCCAGCCTTCTCCTCTCCCCTGCTCCACTTTCCTTCCCCCTCTGGTAAAGAACACTCTTTTTTAAATGTCTTGCTGTGTGAAAGTCCTCAGTCAGACTCTGATTAGCTTCTTTCTAGGGCTTAGTCTGTGTCCAGCTTCTGTCCTTTTTTGGAGCTGTTTGGATGGAATTTACACTTACAAGGAAATGTAAAAAGAAATGGCAAGTGTGTTTTTCTGCATTCATGTTTACTCTAGAGAAATTAAATGCTATCATTTTGCTTCTCTTAGAAATACAGGAGGTGCAGAGAGAGAGAGAGAGGATGTGAGAACTGTCCAAGTTCGTCAGCATGTGGGACAGTAGAAGCTCTTTAAAATCCAACATGGCTGGTTGATTTTTAGAAACCTCAGAACTACCTCGGATGGATTTGTTGGTTTTCACCTCCTTTTCTTTTGTGTCTTTGCCAACTTCTATTTCGAACTGACCCAGTATTGCTTGTATCATGTTCCCCTTCCCCATAAAGATGACCCCACAGGGAGTCCTTGCTCCCTGACTGTATAGAGTCAAGTCTGGTTTCTCGATGGCTTCTTTCTGGCCCCTTGATCTTTTCAGTTGTGTATTCCACTACTTCCTACCTCCCCAAGTTCCCTGCTTTAGTAAACCACGGCTTATGTGATTTTTTGATATCCTGAATACCTTCCCCCCTTCTACTTATCCAGCCTTCTCTTGTCTCTACCCTAAAACCTTACTACTCTGAGTGACCTTCAATCTTTCCTTTGTATTTCTAAAGTAATTATTTTTTCTTTACTTATCAGTTTTTAAATGTAAAATGTGTTTTAAAAAAGAAAATGCAGTCTGAAGAAAAATCCCTCCCATCTCAAGTTCCTGGTTTTTCTGAGGTGTTCATTGTTTAGTTTCTTTTGTGTCTTTCTCAGGCTTTTGAGTGTCACCAGCACAAAACAGCTGCCTTTTTGCCAGTCATCACCTTTGCATTCCAAACAGTGAGACAGGGAGGGGGAAAACAAAAGGATATCATGAGTCATAGCTGGACTTTTTTTCCCAGATGTTTCCCCAGAAGCCCAAAGTGGACTTTTGTTTACATCTCATTGGCCAGATCTGTGTTCCATGGCAATCCTATGAACAAGGACTCTGTGGAATAGAGAGCATGTACCTTTCTGAATCCCCCTCATGAAGGCAATAAGGGAGAAGGGAGTTGGGATGGTATTTTGAATTAGTCATCAGATTGTATATACAATGCATGAAGTGTTATTTTCGTATTGTGTGTGTGGGGGGGGGTGGTAATGGGAATCAAACTCAGGACCTTGTGCATGCTAAGCAAATGCTCTCTACCTCTGAACTATGTTCCCAGCCCTTTTTAGTTTTCATTTTGAAACGGGGTCTTTCTTACTTGCTCAGGCTGGCCTCATACTTGTGATCCTCCTGTCTCAGCCTCCTGAGTCTCTGGGATTATAAGCATCCACCACCATGCGTGGCTTCATATTGGGTTTTGATGAATTAATTTTATAACAAGCCACCTTACTGTAGTCTCCTGTTGTCTGGAGTAATTCCTCAGTTGTTTCTTGTGTCTTCCTGCTATAAAATTTTATATTTTAACATATTTCTTTTAGTTGTCAATGGACCTTTATTTATTTATATGTGGTGCTGAGAATCAAACATGCTAGTGCCTCACACATGGTAGGTAAGCGCTCTACCACTGAGCCACAATCCTAGCACCTGCTGTATTATTTTAAATTTATGATTTTGCTTTTGCCACTTGAGTTTTTAAAAGTCTTTTATTAGGAAACTTTCAGTTGCAAGTAATGGAAAACCCAATTATTAAAAAGGATGTTTATTAATTCACACAGGGTAGGCTTCAGGTGCAGTTTGACTTGTCATGGTGTTGTCAGGGTCTAGTGTCATTTCTCAGAGATTTATTTCCTTGTTAAAGTAGACCCTTTTGTCAAAGGGGCATTTATTCCAGGGCCCCCAGTGGATGCCTGAAGCCATATATATAGTATACTTTTTTCTGTATGTCCAGCAGCATTGGCTATGTTTGTACACGATGCCTCCTTTGCTTCTCTACTTTTGTATTTGGGGGAACATTCTCAAGTCTGTGTCAACACTGATACTGCAACAGTTGATGTGATAACTACTAAATGATTAACATGAGGGTAGTGTATACAACATGGATACACCAGATGGAGGAGGGATGATTTACATCCTGGGTGGGATAGAGGTGGCTTGGTGTATATTCAAAACTTATGAATTGTTTATTTTTGGAATTTTCCATAAAAATATTTTGGCGCTATGGGAGTCCCTTCTGGGTGGCACTCCCCTTCTGGGGATAGCAGGGATTTTGATTGCTGATGGAGCCAGTGTCCCACTGGTCTTTCATGCTTCCTGTGAAGACAAGCATGGGGTGCAGGTGTTTGCTGTTGGATTTTTGTGTATAATCCCCAACCCTGATGACTTCGGAACATGCAGTGGAACATTTTCGTTGCTGTTTGGTCTTTTTCTTTCTGTGTTGCAAACAGAGCTGTAAAGGGAAGTCTGGTTACTGCGATGTTCAAGAGGCCTTCCTTAAGACCCTGCAGTTGTTTAGTTTCTCATTTTTAGAACTCAATTTAAATGCCTTTTTCACTAGTGTCCCATATATCCAAGTCCCCAGAGATATTTTTAAAAATTGACAGTAATAGTAATAATAAAATCTTCCTGGAAGAGAAATACGCTGAACCATGTAAGGCAGAACTCTGAAGTTCAAAATTGGGATATGTCATAGTTTGAAGAACGTGCTGCAGTAACAAAGAAAGTATTTTCATATTAAATAGAAATCCAACAGAAAGGAGGAGGAACCTGCCCATTTATTAAGTGTCTGCTGGCACTAGACACTGAGTTGGGAATTTTATATATAATTTATTTATATATATATATAAACATATATTATATTTACATGATTTTTTTATATATTTTATATGAGTGTATATAAAATATATACATATTTATTTATATATATGTATAATATAAAAATATATATTTTCCATGCTGTATCTCTGAGCTACATCCCCAGCCTTGTGCTGAAGGTTTTGGAGTTTAAAAAAAAAAAAAAAAAGAAAAAAAACGCCCTTTGCCCTGAGGATCTCTTGGTTTGGTCCATCCAGGACCGTATTAAACACCATAATAAAAATGGTGGCATCAAAGGACAGCGGTTAGGCAGGATCATTATCCTCACTTCAGAGATGGCCAAGGGAGGGGAAGGAGAGGTAACTCGCCTCCTCTCACTCACCTGGTCCACAGCGACTGGAATAAGACCACAACGTGCTTCTAAGTCCAGACCTCTAGCACAGGGCATTTTAAATTAAAATATTTAATATTCCTAGCTTACGTGCTGAATAACCAGGTAGCATTCACCTACATGCTCTTGCAATAATAAGTGGAGTTAGAGCAAGTATTTAGTGGTGTTTGTGTGTAACAAAGTATGTGGAATGCCTTGTTCTCCACTTCTGCTTTGAAATTCTGATTGGCCCAGCCAAATGCCACTTTCTTTACGAAAGCCACACCTAGGTCCCTATAGAAAATAGGATTTCTCCCTCCTGTGCCTGCTGGTGTTTGTCGTTTTTGTACTCTGTCCTCAAATACAAGCTCCTCCAGATCAGAAGGATTCTTGTCTCTGGATCCCATTTGCTCTGGGCCACTGAGGGTGGTGTGTTTGTTAAGGTGGCACCTTGCCCAGGGGTTGGTTGGGGACCCTGCTCACCATATGTCTAGTGTCCTGCAGACAAGCAAATAGTACTTGGAATCATGAAAGTCATATATGCATTGCATTTAAGGTCCAGATTTTTATGTGCATGCTGACACTGGGCAGGATAAATTTGTACCAATAGCTTGGAAGTCGGGGGTCATGTGTATCTAGGGAGCTTTCTTGGATCTCTCTGCCTCTGGGGCTCAGCTACATTCTCCTCACAGTAGAGAAAATTCTAGGTGCTGGACTTTGTGTCTCTTCAAAGTACTTTCACATTCACCGACTCTGCACTTGACAGGCCCGTGCACATTTCACAAGTGCCCATTGGGCAGATTATTCAGCCCTCGCCCTTCATTCAACATTAACATCATGAGGGAGAACTTGGGGCATAAATTTTCTCTTTTAGGAAGACCAGTAGGCCACATGCCAGGTGAATAAAAGGAAAGATCTAGAATGAATTCACATATACGTTTTCTCTGTGGTCTTCCCAGAGCATTCAGATTGGCAGTTGCTTTTTTTTTTTTAAATTTAATAAATGGATACAATAACTTTATTTTTATATGGTGCTGAGGATCGAACCCAGTGCCTCAAGCATGGTAGTGAGTGCTTTACCTCTGAGCCACAACCCAGCCCTGGCAGCTGCTTCTTTAATTAATCACAATATTGAAACAGCAAACACACTGCAGTGATCTGACTGGAAGGTTGTTGGTCCCGTGTTTGGCTAAACAATAGGAGGAAAGCTTCTGTTTTACAGAAAATATATGGGTGTACCTTTCCTTGATGGTCCCAAACTCAGAAATGTGTTACGCTATATTTTGGAAGCAGCTGTACTTTTAGAACAGCTGTAAATAAATGTGGGTAGTTTGATTACTGCTTTGGGGTATAGATGCCACTGAACACACAGGTTCAATGCAGTGTTTTCACATTTCTCTTTTTAAAAACTCAGTATGCCAAGAAAATGGAGGAAGAAAGAACAGGAAGGAGCATTAATTGGTTACTATTTGAGTTGGTGTCAGTGCACTTGGGTTGTAATTGTCTTTTTGGCAGATGGACCACAGGACGGGGAGCACAGGTATCCCATAATCGTAACCCCCGAGTGATCGCCATTTCAGAGAGTCCATCTTACTTGTGATAGCAGTCACAAGTAAGGAGGACACCTGGCAGTCTAGGGGATGAGATGGGTAGCCTCCTCCACCCTGTAGTAACTAGCTCCCCTCGACCTACTGACAACAATTTCATCTTTTTTTTGTGTAGGGAAAAGCTAGATTCTTTCTAGGCAACTCACCTCCTGTGTTCTTCCCAAAGAAACACAGAATTTTCAGTTCCCTTAAGTCCTCTTGCTATCTTTATTGATACTGTTAATTCAAAGTACCAGGAATTGAGCTCAGCAATATTCTTCATGTCTTTTGTTATTATTTTAATTATTTTTGCAGTATTGTTGACTGAACCCAGGGAACAATTTACCACAGGGTCTTGCTAGGTTGCCCAGGCTGGCCTCCAATTTGCAGTCCTCCTGCCTCAGCCTCCCAAGTTTCTGGGATTACAGGCATGTACCACTGGACCTGGCTTTTTCGGTCTATCAGTATGTTAAAAAAATCTCGATTTCTCTGGCTCCCCCTATGGGAGGTAAGGCTCTAACTTACTCTCCACATCCCTCTGGTCAGAAAACAACCTTAAAACCAGCAGAAACAATCCTGTCTGGATCCTAACAGCCCCACGGTTTATTGTAGAAAACCTGACGTTCTGTCTTAGGATTGCAGATGGACGTGGTGGTAGCCTGTGGTTGGGTGGGGAGGCAGGAACAAAAGGGGGAAAGGAGGAATCCCCCCAGGGTTTGCTGGATGTGGGGGTGTGGCAGAGGGGACAGGAGCTTGCTGCTTTTCCTGTCAGAGGGTCTGTGGTGGGTTGGAGAGGAGGCCAGGCTCAGGACCTCAGGGGGCTGCCTGTGAAGCCGGCCTAGGAGGCCTGCTGTGGCGTAGCCCCCTGGGCGCTCAGGGTGTTTCTACTCCCTTTAAATATTGGATGTGTAGTCAAGGTGGTTTTTGAGTCTTTGACAGCTTTCTGGGCAAGGAGCCTAAACTTTCCTGAGCATGCATTGCAACTGTATTTTTTAAGGTTTTTTAAAAATAAAAAAGGTGTATTGATTCCTTTCCAGATTCAAGCCACCTTCAGGGACTTGTCCCTTTTCAGAATGGACAGAGCTGCTATGTGCAGGCAGCATTTCTAGACCCTCCTCCCAGAGATGCCTGTGTGGTCTAGGCCTAAGGAAACCTCAGAGGGCCACAGGAGCGACCTTTGTTCCCGCTTCTTTTTTACAGTTGTCGTTTCTGTTTGAAGTTCCTTGGGGGGTGGGGGTGGGGGGAGCAGGGCTGTGTTCTCCTCTGAATGAACCTCCCTTCTCTTCACCAAATACCAAGAACCAGCCCCCACAGAGGCCAGAGGAGGGACGAGAGCAGCGAACCCCACACCTGTGTCCACCTCCTAGTCTATGCAACCCCGTGGCCGGCACCGTCTCTTCTGGCCGACAGCCCTGTAGGATGGACCAGTGAGGTTTCGATTGCACCCTTCTTGTAGATAAGGAAACTGAGGCCCAGGCAGGTGGAATTGCTAGATCAAGACCACGTGGCTGAGGGCAGGTCTGAGCTGGGTGGGGAACTGTGTTCTGATTCCGTATCTAGTGCTCTTTTGCCTGGGAAGCCAGTGTGAGATCACGGAGAGCCCAGGAAGCAGGCCACTTACCCACCTGCCTTGTCCTGTGCAGATGGGCACCGTCACCTCCAGCCCATGGCTCCTGGGCTGGCTTCTCAGTGCCTGGACCTTGTGGCTCTCTCCCTAGCTTTAGAGTCCCTCACCAGGGCTGTTGGTGCTCTCTCCTTCCTGGGGCCACCATAATCAGGGCTTCTCTGAGGGGCTGGAGCTCACTCACTGAATGGTCCATGGGGGGCGGGGAGAGAGAGAGAGAGAGAGAGAGAGAGAGAGAGAGAGAGAGAGAGAGAGAGAGAGAGAGGGAGGGAGGGAGAGAGAGAGAGAGTGTTGGTAGTGGGATTGAACCCAGGGGCACTTTACTGCTGAGTTACATCCCCAGCCCTTTTTATTTTTAGTTTGGGACAGGGTTTTACCAAGTTGCTTAGGGCCTCACTGAGTTGCTGAGGCTGGCTTTGAACTTGAGGCTTATTCCCCCTCTCTAGAAGCATTGTCAACCTAAGGAGAACCCTCCCTCTGCACGGCAATAAGCCATGTGCTTGGTGAAGTCATACTTTGGTCTCTTCCTTACCGGAACCACACAGAACATCACAGGCCACATGTAACGAGGACACGCTGCCTTCCAACTCCTGAGATTTGTTCCCTTCCTCCTCCCCTCGGTACCTGGCGTAGATCCTAGAGTTCTTTGTTCCCAGTTGTTGTTTCAGTAAGTATTGATCACATACCAGGTGCCAAGTATTGTTCGGTGCTGGGGAAACAGCAATGAGGAAAAGCAGCCTGGGTGTGGATGGGGGGCCGTTAGAGGAACTCACACACGTTAAATGACAACTTCCCAGTGCAGTGAGGATGCCACTGAAAAGTCACCATCACGGGCCTCAACCTGGTGTACAAACTGGAAATGCTCCTCTGGGGATTGCTCATTCCCAGGACCCCTGCTCGCTGCACCCCCTCATCAAGGGGGGTGAGGGGGAATTCCTGCTTTGCACACTGCCCAGGTGGCTGCCCAGGAGTATTATCAATTTATCAGTTCCCAGTCCTCTTCCAGCCTCCGAGCGGGTTCAAGAAGAGGGGCCTAGAAGGGAACTGGGAAGGGTTCCTTGGCCCTTGTGAAGGAAGACAGGATGAGTTGAAATCTAAACCACTCTGAGCAGGGTGTGAAGCTGCTGTTAGGTTGGCTCTGGCGCCCCCTAGGCCCGCCCAGGAGTAATGCCTCAGCAAGACACAGCTTGCAGCCAGCTCTGCCAAATCCAGCTCAGCAGTCACCTCCCCTCCACCCTCGTGGGACAGGGGCTTGTGAAAATGACTGAGGAACTATTTTCAAACTTCTCTCTCTCTCTCTCTCTCACACACACACACACGTAGTTATTTTCCTGGTGTGCATTCAAAGTTCACCTGTCAGGGTCCCACTGGGCCCTGAGGCAGATTTGCTAAGTCATGCTGCAGATGTGGACTTAGGAAGGAAGCCTCTTGGGTGGTTCCCACAAATGGATTTAGGCAAATTGAGCTGTTCAGTGAAGATGTTGAATGGGTCACACACTGGGACTAGCAGTGACCTTAGCCCTTCCAATGTTAGATATTTAAGACATTTTCTACCAGGCAGGTGGCACATGCCTGTGATCCCAGAAACCAAGGCAGGGGGATTATGAGTTGGAAGCCAACCTCAGCAAAAGGGAGGCACTAAGCAACTCCAGGGAGACTCTGTCTCTAAATAAAATAAAAAATAGGGGGTGTGGCTCAGTGGTTGAGTGCCCCTGAGTTCAATTCAGTCTTTTTTTTTTTTTTTGGTACTGGGAATTGAACCCTGAGTCACATCACCAGCTCTTTTTATTTTGAGACAGGGTCTAACTAAGTTGCTTAGGGCCTCCCTAAATTGCTGATGCTGGCCTTGAACTTGGGATCCTTTTGCCTCAGCATCCTGAATTGCTGGGATTAGAGGTGTGCACCACCATGTCCAGCTTAGTTTTAATCAATTAAAAAAAATTTTTTTTTTAGTTGTTGATGGACCTTTATTTTATTCATTTATTTATATTCAGTGCTGAGAATCGAACCTAGTACCTCACATGTGAGGCAAGCACTCTACCACTGAGCCACAACGCCAGCTCCCATTTTTAGTCTATCTTGAAGGATCACATCTATGGATAATTATCATTTGCCAGAATATCAGAATGATATTATACTGGAAAATTTTATCACTAAAAGAATCATCTTTTGGTTGCAGGAAAATATTTCTGTTGTTAAATGTATAAAAGCAGTGTTATGAAATTAGAAATTATAGTGTTTTGCAAGAGATTTTTTTTTCTGGAGATGTTAATGTCATTCAATTCCACTGATTTATTTAAAAATCATTGCTACTGTGATTTCTAATATTATATCTTAAATTCATCTTTGTCTTCCATTGCTGGGGATTAAACCCGTGGACTCATGCTTGCTAGGCAAGTACTCTAACACTGAGCTCTGAAATTCATCTAAATAGAGTTCTGATTCAGTCATTTAATATCAATTGAATTGGTTTTGTAATTTTTTAAGTCTTGCAAAATTTAATAAGGGTTAATCTGTTAAACTATATTTTTACGGAATAAGAGGCTTTTGTGTTTTTATTGAATAAGAGGCTAGAATGGCTCAAATTGTGCAGTTTGCTTTTTCAAAATTGTGCAATTTAAAATCTGCCCCTAGAGGGTGGTGTTGCACTGAAAGTTTAAATCTTTCCTTTAAAGAACCATTTTAAGTTTTCAGAAAGTGCATAAATTTGTGTTAAAATCCCAGTCTTGGGGCTGGGGGTTGTGGCTCAGCGGTAGAGCACTTGTATAGCACAAGTGAGGCTCTGGGTTTGATCCTCAGCACTACATAAAAATAAATAAATAAAATAAAGGTATTGTGTTCAACTACAACTAAAAAATAAATATTAAAAAAAAAGAATCCCAGTCTTTACAGTACATGATCTAGTGCTACTTAATAGGAGTTGAAGTCATGCCATTTTACAAATGCTCAAACCTAGGACATAGCTGAATATATGCTTTTGTGAAAAATTTGACAAAATACTGCATATTTGTCCTTGTGGTTCAGTCTGAGCAATTCCAGGATGGAGAAGTAATAGATATTTCATGATGTATATAGTTGTTTTTTTCTTTGGAAGAAAATGGGATAACATATAGGACATGATAGATCAGGTTACATCATTGATACCAGAGGCATTTGAAATTGGTTTGTGTTCCCTTTGATTCACTAGCTAAATTGTTGAAGACCTACCATGTGCAGAATAGTCTTTAGATAGACCGGTGGGGTGGGGTGGGGTAGGGGAACATAAAATGTCTCATGGTCTTGTTTCAGAATTCAGTATAGAATAGACCTTAAATACACTGGAATGGAGAAATTAATCCTTCCTAGAGAAGAAGATTTTCAGCCAGATCTTTCAAGAATGTGATTTTAAACAATGTTTAAAAGAAAGGTGAGTTTGGTTTCTTAAGCCTTGTTTCTTACCACTCACTGCAAGGTTTCAGTTTAAACCATTTTCTAGGGCTGAGTGTGCAGCTTAGGTTAGTGAGCTTCAGAAGCCCCAGGCTGATCCCCAGCACTACAGCCAAACAGGCAAACAAAACCCTTTTCTGAGTGTCCTTTGTGACCTTATCTCCATAATGAAGATAATGAGATTCAAAGTGGAAGTGCCAGGCTGGGGGTGTCACTTGGTGGTAGAGCACTTGCCCAGCAGTGCAGGAGGGGGAAAAGAAAAAAAAATGCTTGATCAATGTTTTTACAAACATCATCACCACAGTTCATGTTGCATTGGGTTCTGAAGATGCCCTTAACATGACATTTTTTACACATCTGATTGTACATCAATCTATATTCAAACTTATTTTCTTCTTTTAGTAAGGCCTGTTTTATTATTCACATATTGGGTTAGGACGATTTTAATTGAATATATAAGGAGAGGGGGAAAATAAATACTTAAATGAAAGCACTATCTAAGGAGGTCACTGTTGGTGCATGCCTGTGATCCCAGCAGCATGGGAGGCTGAGATAGGAGGATCTCAAGTTCTATCCTCAGCTGGAGTGAGGTGCTAAGCAACTCAGTGAGACTCTGTCTCTAAATAAAATACAAAATTGGGCTGGGGAGGTGGCTCAGTAGTTGAGCACTTCTGAGTTCAATCCCCAGTACCCCCACCCCACCCCCGAAAAAAGCACTAGCTATATAACTTACTTAAAATCTTGGCAAGAGGAGGGAGAGCTGTTGGATCTAGGGATGAGCCCAGTAGCTCAGTAGGGTAGTTTATATTTTTCAGTGTCTTCATAACTGGGTATTGTCAGACTTAACATTCCCAGGGAATGGTTTTGTTTTTTTTTAAATTTCTTAAAATTTCAATTTTTTTAAAATTTATGCATCATAATTATATGAATGTAGGATTCATTATGCTATGATAATTTGATCCGTCTCGTTCTCCTCTCCCTCTTCTCCTTCCTCCCAGCCTGCCCTGCTCTCCTGATCCCCCTCCTGTTATTACTTTAATAACTTCATATGTAGGATTCACTGTGATGCGTTCGTACGTGGATACAGCACATTCCCTGGCACTTTCATTCTGTGTCCCCTCTCCTCTTTTCTCCTTCTCAGTCTCCTTCCTTCTGCGCTCTTGGGTCTCCTTTCTGGTTTCATGAGATACCATGGGATATATTCTTATAGTGCAGCTTTCTTAAAATAAAACAAAAAAAAAAGTGGAGAGTAGGGCTGGGGATGTGGCTCAAGTGGTAGTGCGCTCGCCTGGCATGCGCAGGGCGCTGGGTTCGATCCTCAGCACCACATAAAAGTAAAATAAAGATGTTGTGTCCACCGAAAACTAAAAAATAAATATCAAAAAATTCTGTCTCAAAAAAAATTAAAAAAAAAGGGCGGAGAACTCCCTCCTCTTCATTATATAAGAAATGTACTTAAAAATTTTTTTTAAGTTGTAGATGGACACAATACCTGTATTTATTTTTATGCAGTGCTGAGGAACAAATCCAGGGTCTCACATGTGCTAGGTGAGTGCTCTACCACTGAGCTACAGCCCCAGTCCCAAGAAATGTACTCTTTATAAGTAAATTAGAAATACAACACAAAAACTGTCCACCATCCAAAGATGAGCACTGTTAATATATTTCTGTACTTCTCAGTCTTTTAAATTTACACTTATTTTTACATATGCATATATACTTATATAAGTAAAATTGGTGTATAGTGTATATATTAGTTTTAATATCCTATTTTTATTGTTTTCTGTTATCAAATTTATTGCTACTATCACATACTTAGTACAGCAGTTTTCATGTTATTACAAGTTTCTGAAAGAGTTGTGATGGCTGCATAATATCATTGATATACCAGTTTCAGTGCACTCTTTTATTTTTGGACTTAACAGGATGTCACATTCACAAGTTTTCACTACTATAAATAGCAGTATGAATCTGGGGGCATGTTCAAAGCTCTGGGTTCTATCTCAAACAATTAAAAAAAAAACAAAAATGACCAGGCATAATGTTGTGTGTACTGTGGGGGTAGATCTCTCAACTAATACTAAGGCAGGAGGATTGCTTGAGGCCAGGAATTAGAGGCCAGCCTGGGCAACATAGTGAGATTCCATCTCAAAAAAGGGTGGGAGAAAGATGTGGGGAATAGAGGTATGATATTCCTGCTGTCTTTATTTGGCAACTTTTTGACTAATGATTTTCTTTAGATAGTTCCAGAAATAGAGTTCAGTGCAAGGAAGGGGTGTGAACATTTTTCACACTACAAATTGTGGGGCGCGTATACCTGACTGCTTTATAGAAAGCTGTTATCTGATTACAGTGTCATTAGTGGTAAACAAAAATTTCACTGGAGTCTTTGTTATTTCATCAGATGGAAAATCCTTAATTTCTTAAAATTTGTGTAGTTCTTACATTAGTAGCAAGGTTGAATAGTTTTCCAAAAATCTTTTGAGTGTTTGTGTCTCATTATATGCTTCTTTGGAAACTATGTCCTTTTTTTTTCTTTCTATTGATAAATGCTCTTTGTTTTATTTCTTGTTGTTTTGTTTTTTGTAGTGCTAGGGATCGAATCCAGGGATTTATGCATGCTAGGGTAATGCTGTACCACTGAGCCATATTCCTAGCCTATTCATAAATGTTCTATAAATGTTCTTTATATGCCATGAACAGTTATCCTTTACCTACCATAATATGTATTAGAAATACATTCTTATGTTTCATATTTTGCCTCTATTTGGTTTAGGTGCTTTTAAATATACAAAAGCATAATGTTTGTATATTCAAACTTTTCAGTATTTTCTTTTGAAAAATTTTTGTTTCCTTATTCCAAATCAGACAATCTAAGCATATCATTGAAGTTTTGTTCATTTTTCCAGTGAAAATCTTAAAGCATTTAAAAAAATTTTTTTTTAATATTCATTTTTTACTTTTCTGTGGACACAACGTCTTTGTTTGTATGTGGTGTTGAGGATCCAGCCCGGGCCGCACGCATGCCAAGCGAGCTCACTACCACTTGAGCCACATCCCCAGCCCCAGAATCTTAAAGCATTTAAAGCTTTCCAGAGCATTTGGAACTTTTTTGTAGTACTCAGGGTAAGGTGAGGCCCTATTTGGGTTCTTTTCCACAGAGCCTCTTTTCCCATTAACCTTTGGTTTATAATCTTTTTCCATATTCATTTCTAATTCCTAAATGTGACAGTATCAGTGCAGTGCTCCCTGTTCTGTAACCTGTATCACTCCTCAGAGGTGTTCTTTGCTTTATGTTTTAAATAGCTAATGGATTAATTTTTTTTAAATTTTTTAACGGTGCTAGGGATCAAACCTAGGGCCTCATGCACAATAGGCAAGTGCTTTATCATTTACCACTGACCTACACACCCAGCCCCGACCATATTTTTATTCATAAAAAAGCTAGCTCTTCCTGTGTGTGTGTGTGTGTGTGTGTGTGTGTGTGTGTGTGTGTGTGTAAAATTGAGAGCATTTTCAGTTTCAGTTAAAAACTATCTTTTTTGGTACCCTAGTTATGAAGATACCAGCCTTTAAAATGACGTTTTCCAATATTTGAGTTTTCTTAATGGATGAGTTAGTCATATTCTAAAGTACAGTCAGAATCTAGATGCTGTGTGGTAAGGACCCAAGGTCCCCCCGCCTCCTACCCCCAAACAGTACAATCTGCAGGGGGAGGAGGAAGCCAATGCTGCCTCCTTCCCAAGTCTTATTGTTTCTGGATGGCCTTGGAGGGGTGAAGTAGGCATGGTCCTGGATCTGAAAGTGTAGACTAGGCTGAAAGGATAGCACCAGGCAGGAAAGGAGGAGCTGGGATTGTGGGGTCTCAGCCGGGGCAGGGGGGGGGGCTCGCAGGGCAGGGCAGGAGCATTGGCTGTGTGGAGTAGGTCCCCAGGTAGCTTTGCTGTGTGTGAGAGAGGAAATACAACTGAGAAGCAGAGTACTGTGCTGTGTGGAGTAACTGCTGGTTGTTCAAGGTGTTCAAAGCACCTGGTGAAAGTTGGGAGGAGCTGGGGTGTTAGAGGCCTGGACAAGACCCCCCAGCTGTGTTTATTGTTGTGCACAACTGACTGTGGCCTCAGGACATCCTCTGCTGGGACTTCTCTTTGGAAACTGGGGTTTGCTTGCATTCATCTGGGGTAGTGCTTTCCCTTTAAACTGCACACCCAGCATCCCCAGATGCAGGTCAAGTCTCCTTATCCAAATGCCTGGAACCAGCAGTGTTTTGGATTTCCCATCCACCCTCTCTCCCATCTTGGAGTATTCTATATACATAATAAGGTACCTTGGGCAGGGGACCCAAATCTAAACACAGAATTCATCCATGTTTCATATCTGCACTCATACACATAGCCTGGAGATAATTTTTATACACTGTTAAAATAATTTTGTGTATTAAATAAGGTTTCATGTATGAAATTTCCCAGTGGTGCTCGAAAAGCTTCAGGTGTGGGAGCATTTGGGATATCAACATTTCAGAATACCAGTGCTTAAGTTTATACTTGGTAAAACGCAGCAAAACTCAACAACTAGAAAGATGAAAAAGTACGCAAACACTGGGCCTCAGTTTTTTTTTTTAAATGAAGATTAAGAGAAATTCCTGTGAAATTCCTTTGAAATTCCTATAAGTTTGTGTTTATTTCCAGCTTCTGTATCTATCTCTGGGAGCTAGTACCAGCTCTTGAACCCTTCGGTGGCCAGACTTGAGTGGCACCATGCTAGATCCCAGAGGAAGGGGAAAGACATGGCTGGAGGCTGAGGATTTATGATTGACACAAGTCAAAGAACACCTGTGGGACATCGTCCCTGCCAATGATTGTCACCCATCAGCTGAGAACTGCTATAAGTGATGTTGAGTCATTAAAGGGAAGTTGCTAAATATTTTACTCACATCCTTACAACTGTATTGTTTGAGTCATGTGCCTAAATCACTATTTTTTTTAAACTCCTTCAAATAAATAAATAAATGAATAAAACGTCTTAAGGCAGGGTTTTTTGTTCCCTTCCTTTCCAAATGAAGACAGCAGATCTCAACATGGTTGCTTACAAGAAAGAATCATGGGAGACTCTTTAAAATCTGTGGATTCTAGGTCGCACCCCCTCTGATTAGTTTGGGGTGCACCTAGTGTTGTGATTTTTTAAAAAGCTCTCTGTTAACCCTGAAGTGCAGTCTGCTTTCACCTGTAGGGGATATGCTAATGATACATAAAGTTTCCTGGCTGAGAACTTACATAAAGCATCATAGCACTGTAAATAGTACTGCAAAACCATCAGTTGAAATTGCATCAGATGCCTGAAGATAGTAAGCGCAAAATAATCTTGTGTATGTTAATGGTACAAAGGGTTTTCTTCCAGTCCTCCCCACCAAATATTGTCAAGCATTTTCATAATGCTTGCTGGTGTGTGTATGTGTGAGATATATATATTTCCATTTCGCTTATGCAGTATCTAGACTATCTAGTGTAACATTCATAATCTTACAAATGGAAGATTATGGAATCTTGATTGCTTACTTCACCTGTTATCACCACAGTAACTACTCTTGCATCAGTGATGGTAACAGAACTTGGTTACCATCTAAGCCTGCAAAGATTTGATTGGAATAACTTGCAGTAATTGTAACTGTTATCCCAAGTGCAACAATTGATGGATTCTTTAAAATGTATAGTTCCTTGAAAAAGCAGCAATGGCCTGGGTTTGAGAGGCCGGAGAGGAGTCTCTGGGGGGCCTTGACTTGGCAGGAAGTCTTTTTTGTTGTAACCACCACATATGTGTTGGGGAGCTGGCTCCTTTCTGATTCAGCAGGGGCAGTTTCCATGTTTTCTCCTGCAGCCAACCAAACATTTTCTCCTGAAAACAAAACAGAACAACGGCGACAAATCTCGGGAGGGGAACTGGCTCACTTGTGTTTTTCATATAAAAAAAAAATTACAAGTCTGTTTCCTAATCGTTTGAAAACTTAATCCTCCTTCAAGGGAGGAAATCGCCTCATTCATTTTTATCCCTCTATTTAGCTCCATGGATAAGGATCTCATATAGAAAGGATTTTCCAAGGGAATTGTTATTATTACTATTTTTTTTACTAGTTCCAGCCACTTCCCGAGTTGCTTTCTTTGAATCTGCTGCACTCAGTATCCTATTGCTTCTGAACTCATCAAAGGCAGAAGCAAGTGATGGGGCTCATTTCCTGTGGAGGCAATGTATTGTCGTTCCTTTATTTAAGAACTTTCTCCCCCAGTGAACAAGAAGTTAAAACTTTCAAGGCAATTTAGTTGTATTGTTGTTGTCAACAAGTAATAGGATATTTTAAAAACAAAAGAACATGATGATCAGCCTAAGAGAGGGATATAACGATGGCTAGGAAATTGAGACCAGATTGATTTTTTTCCCCCTGTCTCTGGTTGGTGCACTGCGAAGAGCTTAAAGAAAGCTCCTCCAGGTTGATTTATGGTCCCGTGGTATGTCACGTACTCGCAAGTGGCTTGTTTTCTTCCCATCTCCCTCGATATGTGGAAGGCAGAAACTTTGATTTTGAAAGTTGGGCAGATATGTGGGATACCAGGCTGTGGTCTGTTTGGTTTACACATCTGCTTCTATTTTCCTTATTATGAAAGTTAACATTATTTTAACACCAAAATAAATACACAGGAAATGAAGAAAAGCACAGCAAAATTTGAGTGGTGTTTGGAGTGAGTTGTTTATGTCCTGGAGGTTTCTCCATGTAAACAGTGCACACATCTGGTCAGCGCCGTAAAGGGTGTTTGCAAGACGGGCATCCATCAGACATGGGATTTTTTTTTTTTTTTTTTTTTTTTTTGGTAAGAAAAGTTGGAACAGTTGTGCTTTTCTGTCCAGCATGCTGAGAATATTCCTTTTGAACAAATCTGTTCCCCAACGTTCCAGGGAAACTATTTGGAAAAGGAAACGTACAGTCGGTAGGCAACACTGGACTTCATTTAGGGCTCAGACAAGCAAGGTTCGTACCTCTTAGGAGTAAGGGACAAATCTGTTTTCTGACCTTGTAGCTTTAAAGATTAAGATGTGGGTGGTTATTTTTATTTCCCAGGTTAGTTATATCATATTCCCTAGCGGCATCCGACAACTCTGCTCCACAAAATAAACCCTGTGTCTTCGCCATCTTTCTTCACTCTCTAGCAACTTCTGTGCAGTCGTTCTGTAGCATACAAGGTCTTCCTGGATCTGCCTTTAGAACGATGGAGCCCAGGACCTGCCTCATACATCCCAAGCACATGCTCTGCCACTAAGTCGCACCCCAATCATACCCATTCCAAAAGGTGGAGATAAGGTCTCCCTGGTTGGTAACTACACCCTGGCACCTGCCGTGACCATAGTAGTCTGCATGCAGACGTGAAAAGAGAACAAAGGAGAAAAATAGCCACAAGTAGGTTTGGGGAGGGAGACTGGTGGGGTAGCAGGAGAAGCAGATATGCAAAGGGTAGGCTGACTTCTGGGAACCTACTAATTACCTTCACTAATGATAAGGAAATTAGCAGAGCTGTGCTTGTGTTGATGCCCATGTCGGAAACCTCATGGTTGA
Organism: Ictidomys tridecemlineatus; assembly: GCF_052094955.1. Taxonomy (NCBI): domain Eukaryota; kingdom Metazoa; phylum Chordata; class Mammalia; order Rodentia; family Sciuridae; genus Ictidomys; species Ictidomys tridecemlineatus. The sequence goes on along the minus strand of NW_027523660.1, from coordinate 1,304,678 downwards.
TGACTACTGTGCCCAACAGTTAACCAGTCCGTCCTTCACCACCCTGTTGAATGCTCCAATTACATCCGTGGGAAGCCCGGTTTTGCTCTGTCTTCACAGGAGGATCACAGGCCAAAGAGTCCTCATTTATTTCCCCCTCTAAACTCCTTAGAATACTCCAGAAGAAGGTTGGAAGCCTCTTGAGGGCAGGATGTGCTGTCTTGGTGAATGTTTCATCCCTAGGCCCTTGCTCTGTGCCCACCTGGGCTTTCAGGAAGTGGTTTAGGATGATGCCTTCCTCCAAGACAAACTAAATAGCAGTGCAGCCTCTTGAATGGCGGCTGTAGGTGCTGCTGTGTAATTTAGCACTTAATGAAAAAAAAAATCATAAAGATATAAAGAGATCCCTGCCATCTTGGGAGGAGGTTCAGAACTTCTCAGCCTAGTTTCAAAGGTTACAGAAAACTGGATTTTGTCCTGAAGAAATTGGTTCCAGATTTAGCACTTTGCATGTATACAGATATACAAAAAAAAGCCTTACCAGGGGATGTTTCTGGCTCTGTTTCATCTTGATGCATTTAACATGTTATTCAATGACAATTTATGTGTAATGGTGTTTATGTATTGTGTGCTGAGTTGTGGTGATTATTTTTTGGACTTGTTCAGCAATATAAGCTTGTGGAACAAAATAGGGCTGGCCCTCCCCCCACTGGTATAAAGAATGTATGTGTTAGCCCTGACCCCCCCCAAACCTTAACTCTGGTGCTTATTTTTAAAAGTGGGTCCCAAAAAGGGTTTTATCCCCTCCATTCGCGCTTGCCCCTTCTTTCTCTTCCTCCTGAACGTCCCATGAAGACTCCTGTCTGTCTGCTGTCTTCTCTTCCACAATTTCCAGTTCTGTAGGTTTTGTTAGGGTAAGGGCACTGTGTGTGAGAACATGTTTTAATCTTAACAATAGGAACCACTGCTGGTTGAAAGAATGTTTATTTACCCTAGATAAAACAGAATATGTATTCTTGAAGTTCTCTTTAATTTGTTGCTTTTTATATGACCTTCTCAAACTCTGAACATTTCACCTTTTTGCTTGCAAAGAAGTCTGTCAACATAACAAACTGGGTTGTATTTAGCCAGTGATCAGAGAAGACACAGTACTCCCCCTTTGTCACCCAGTATCCATTCTCTTAAACATTTATGGGATGCCCACGCTTGGCTACGGATCCCTCAGCATTTTTTAAAATTACAAAATATTATGAAATATATGGTACACAGAGAAAAAATTACAAAATAGAATGGTATGCACAGCTTACATTTAAGAAATCAACAATGTTGTATATCCGACTACGTCATAAAAACAGCAGGCTCCCTCTTCCGAGGGTTATTCTTGATCAAAATCCTTCCCAAACCCTAGAGATCCTCAAAATTGTCAGTTGCTTTCCTTTATACCTTTCCTGTCTCTCTGTGTGAGATCCTAAACAAAAAACAAATGAGCTTTGTTTTGTCATTTTTTTTTCTTTTTTATGAGCCCTATATAATTGGAATGATCCTGTAGGTCATCTTTTGTGTCTTTATTTTTGTTTTTTTTTGTTAGTGGGGATTGAACCCAGGGATCTCACACACATGCTCAGCACATGTTCCACCACAGAGCCATGCCCCCAGCCCTTTTGTGTCTTTTTAAGTGAGAACTTTTAAAGTAGTAGAAAAGTCCCAAGAGGTTGTCTTTTCCATGCAAGACCAGCTTAGAGTATGGGGAATCTCAGCCCTGGAATTACCCAGGCGCCCCAGCTGTCCGTCTCCACCTGCTGCTCCACTGTTTATTTCATAGAGCTGATGATGCTTTGGTCTCCCCGCCCCCAGCTAGTGCTTGGTTCACCACCTGTGGAAGTCCACCCATCATCCTTTCTGGAATGGAAAATTGTGTGTTACAAAAATTCTGTACCGTTTTGGAGAGCGCAGAGATTTTCTGGAGATGCATGACTTAATTAGGTTCTGAACAGCGACTCCAAGTTCTGCATTAATAAGCAATTTGCTTAAGGCTGAGACTTGTTACAAGCCAACTTTGTGATTGTGCCAGGTTTCTTTGGACGTTCAAGCAGGGACTTTTGAATACAAAATTGCTCCAGGGTGGAAACAATGCCTAACATTGTATAGAGACGGCTGTTAAGAGAGCAGCGGATATCTTGAACCACAGTCTGCATTATGCAGCTTCAAAAATTATGAATGAAAAAGGTTTATCCATATGTATTTGCTCTTGATTTTTATTTTATATTTGCTTTGCATGAAAATAGTTGCCTGTTAATTGTTCTTGGCTGATGATTCGATTTTAATAGAATAGATTCCAGACCTTAATGGTTTTGTGCAGATGTGCTTGGCTGGGCAGGTCTGCAGTTGTTTACACTACCCATAATCCAGCTGGATGCTGTCCGTACTTCTTCCCTGATAACAATTAAGGGGAGTGATGAGTTCGAATTTCTGGACATTTTCTCTCCTTTAAGAAGAAACACAGCTTCCATTATGGGGCAGGAGTATTCAAGTGACAAGGGACCTTTTTAAATTTTTATTTTGACGTCAGCTGCTTTTTACCCATTTTTACTGTGCATGACCTTGTTCTTTTAAATCGTTGTTTTTCTGACGAGTGACTGATAAACTCTTGGCTGACCCCACAAGGAACTCTTATTTTATTTTCTTGCTAAAAAGCTATGACCTGCTTGCTAAACACTTAAAATCACCCACGAGTGATCTGAGGCGCTTGTTAAGGAATCCAAAATAACAGCTGTACCAGGCTTCGTGTCCTGTTGAGTGGAGCGACGGAAAATAGTAGTCATTCTCAGGTAAAACCTGTGTGAGGTTTCTAGAACTGCTTTGCTGAATCCATAATTGGGAGCAGTTGTATGCTCTTTCTGGATGGGAGGTTCTCATTTTTTTTTCCCTTAATGAGAGGCTTCTTAAATAAAAAAGGTGGATATGAGTAGGGGAACCATAGATCAACTTGTTTTCCCACCCACAAACTCTTCTGAATCGAATTTCATCTTTATTTCCTTGGGTTCTGTGAAAAGCCAGTGTATCCCTTTGTGTTGTAGGTCCCAAACTTTCTGGCCTAAATTGGTCCATTTCTTTCCTCCCCAGCCCTGCCCTCTCTTCCTCAGGATTGAACCCAGGGGCACTTAACCACGGAGCCACATCCCTAGCCCTTTTTCTCTTTTATTTTGAGGCAGGATCTCCATAAGTTGCTGAGCACCTTGCTAAGTTGCAGAGGTTGGCCTTGGACTGGGGATCCTCCTGCCTCAGTCTCCTGGGTTCGCTGGGATTATAGACATGGGCCCACGCATAGGGGGCTCGCGAAATCAAAAGAGCCTTCTTCTGCTCCTGGTTCTGTCTCTTCATGATGTGCTCAGACACTCGTCTTTCCCAACTTTAAACTCCCAACCAACCTTTCCCTGTCCTGTGTTCCTGTCCAACTGTGGCCTCATCCTGGCCATTCAAGTTAGTGGAAGAACAACATCAGGTCATCCACCTTCCTTTTTACCATTCTCTCGTCAATCTGCTGTCTTTTTTCATTGATAATTTTTTGGTTAGCATGTAGTAGTTGTACATATTAATGGGACTCGGTGTGTGTTTTTAAAGTTTTTAGTAGTAGATGGACACAACACCTTTATTTATTTATTTATTTATTTCTATGTGTGCTGAGGATCAAACCCAGAGCCTCTCACATGCTAGGCAAGCGCTCTTCCACCGAGCTACAGCCCCAGCCCGCAGTGTGATATTTCAGTATGTGCCCTGTCACCTGGTTTCTGCTCCCGCACCACTGAAATTTATATGGACCAGGTCACTTAATGATAGCCTAGGGGCAGTTTCAGTAGGCGCCTTTGAGTCCTTACCTCCATCCTGTCTTGTCTTTTGGTGTGGATTCCTTCCAAATCCTTAAAATTCCTGCCGCCCTTGATGTGGGTGCCTCAGGAGCACACGCCCATCAGGGGAGCTCCTGGTGGGTGGGAGGGCTGCACAGGGGGAGGCAGGCTGATAGACACCTCAAATCAACCGTCATCGCCTTTTAGGAACAGACCCCAGGGAGCAGAGGTGACAGCAGAAGAGGACCAAGTGTGAACCTGTTGCCTTGGCTTAGGCAAGAGCTGGAGTCCCCCAGGTTCTGGTGGGGGTTCCCAGCTCCGGCAGGTGGATGGATGGGGGCGCCATTTGCTGAGACAAGAAAGAGGCAACGGACCAGGTTCTGGGGTGAGATCGTGGGTTTAGTTTCTGATGTGTTGAGGTGGAACTTTGGAATTTTCAAAGAAGAGGTCAGTGTGGGAAGTTGGGTGTGGGGCTCTGGAGCTCAGAGGAGAGGCCGCTGCTGGAGATGTTGATTTGGGATGGAGACTGATGCTCAGGGCAAGAATGCTCACCTCGGAGCAGAGGACGGGACAGGTTCAAGAGGTCTTAGGAGCGCTTCTCTGGGTTGGGTTTACATTCATTTTTCTCTGTCTTACTGAAATTACCTCGTAACTGACCCTTGACTCTAATGGTGTCCCCTTCTAGAGCATTAGCAGAGTGCTGTTGTCCCATAGCCTCTTCAGCCACTCCCCGACCCACACCCTGGAGTCCAGGTGCTGGCTCCAAACTTCGAAACACCCCTGCTTTTCTCTTGGCTTTGTTCAGGAAGTGCCTGGGCTACTCTCCCCTTCTCTTGGCCGGTAGGCGCTGTCTTCGTGGCATGCCGGGCACACTGCGTACCTCACTCTGCACGTGCCTCTGCCCGCCCTGCCATCCTCTCTGGGGGGCTGGGGCCTGTGTCTTTCAGCATCACCTCGTGAGTGGTGTCTGCTCGTGAATGAATCTACTCCAGTGCCTTTTTATTAAAGATAAAGTGAAATTGTATGTTTTGCCCAAAGATTTTTGGTGACCCGATTGAGTTTCTCAGCTCTTAGAATGTTCTTGGGGAAAACAGGAGGGAGATGAATGAAAGGGAAAGAAAAAGTCATGACGGATCAGTTTCTATAGAAAAAGATGGGCTGTGGGCTGGTGGGGTGGGAATGAAGCTGCCCTGCTCATCTTGCTGTCTAGTTACTTGACTTTGGACCATCTGTTAAATGAGCTCATCATTTATGGGAAAATACTTCACATGCATTATGTTCCAGGCTCTGTTTCACGGGCTGGGGATATGGCCATGAACGGATCAGACAGCAAGGGCCCTGGCTGTGCAGGGAGACAGAGAGGGGTAAATAAAGAGGACGATCGCAGGTTGGGAAAAATGGTGTTTTCACAGGTGGTGGTCTATTTAGCTGATTTGTTGTTTTAGAATAGTTACATCCAAACTGAAAAGTACTTGCTTTTATTTTCATACTTCAAAATATAGATTCAAGTGGATGATTTATTTCTGGTCTTGTAGAGGATTTAAAAAGTATATTAAGGGAACTTTAAAAAAATTTTTACAACCCAGATATGGTGGCACGCTCCTATAATCCCAGTGGCTCAGGAGGCTGAGGCAGGAGGATCTTGAGTTCAAAGCCAGCTTCGCAAAAGCAAGGCACTAAGCAACTCAGTGAGACTGTCTCTAAATAAAATACAAAATAGGGTTGGGAATGTGGCTCAGTGGTTGAGTGCCCTGAGTTCAATCCCTAGGACAAAAAAAAAGTATGGGATCTTGGTTTATTAACTATATTCATAGAGTAAGATTGCTTCATTCCATTATACTGAGAATTAGTGTTTATGAAAAGTATTACCAGCTGTGTGTTTTTGAGAGGTGACATAATCATTTGGATTCTAATAAAAAAATAAATTTAGCATAATAAAATGCAATGAAATAAAAAAACTCTAGCCAGGCATGGTAGTGCACACTTGTAGTCCCAGTGGCTCAGGACTGGAGGATCTCAAGTTCAAGGCCAACTGTAGCAACTTATCAAGGCTCTAATCAACTTACTGAGACCCTGTCTCAAACATTAAAAAATAAAAGGGCTTGGGATGTGGTCCAGTGGTTAAGCGTCCATGGATTCAGTCCTGGTACCAAAACAAAAAAGACTCAAGAAGTCAGTGAACTAGTTGTTGTTCTTAAACTCCTCTGCTCAGACCTTAAGATATAATGCACTGGATAGAACAGATTCTATAATACCTTGGGGAGGAATTTTGATTTCAGGCTCTTGTTTTCTGATACTGAAGTATTTGGAAAAGACTGAAGAAGATGTAATAAATCTTGAGCTTAATCTGGATAATGGACTGAAGTTTTCTACCTGTTCTTTTTTTTTTTTAAATCAAAGTATCATTAATTGTGGTAGAAATGTAAAGGTATGGCTTCGTGAGATTTTCCTGCTGTTTTGTCAGAAATCTCAGATCTGCTTAGAATTTCGAGTTTATTGTGTGTGTGGGAAGCCTGCTTCAGGTGCTGGGAATGGAGCACTTAGGGTCACAGAGCATGAAGGAAGAAATCTTTTGGCCTTTTTCTTGTTGTTTAAGTGGGTTACTTTCTATTAGGTATGAATATATTCTCACTGTAACATTCTAGAAGTATCGGAAAACAGAACAAGCTGTGGTAGCCTCTGTTTGAAACTCTTCTCTTCTTCTTGCTCCTCTCCTCCATGTTAACAATTCTAGATGTGTGCAGATGTAGATTCCTTATATATTTTTTTAATAAACTCTTGTCCTCTTTACACAAGTGGAGTCTCTTTTTTTAAAAATTATTTTTAGTTGCCAATGAACCTTTATTTTATTTATTTATATGTGGGGCTGAGAATTGAACCCAGTGCCTCACACCTGCTAGGCAAGTGCTCTACCACTGAGCCACCCTCCCAGCCCCGTAGATTTCTGATTTATAATTTCACATAAAAACCCAAGAAACTTACTTGTCTGGCCCTTTAGAATTCTCTCTGGACCTTCAAAGTGACGTGAAGCTGAGCTGAGGGCGCTTCTCCAGGGCCGGGCTCTTTCTATGTTCTTAAGTGTGTGACTTTATTTAACAGTCCGCCTTGCTCAGTAGACTGAGTTCTGAGGACAAGAAGTCTTTTACTTATCTGGAAAACTGCATGGGGACTCATTGTACGCTTTTGTCCTTTTTCATGATGGTCAGTCATCTCTTCTTTTGAAAAGCCAACAGTGCAGAGGATCCAGGTTGGTTCCATCCCCCTGGATCACGACAAGCGTGTGAAGCTCATGTTGGCATTTTGTTTAGGTTTAGCATTTGGGGAAGTCAGCCTGACTTAGGATTTGGTTATGAGGGGTTGGCCTTGGGGATAGCTAAACCATGGCCTCTATTTTAATTTTTTTAATTTTTAACAGTTGATTCCTTTTGATCTGGGTTGAGCACCCAGGTCCAGATACAGCACACTTGGATTCCCAACCCTCCCTTTGCCTCCAAGCAACATGCACATCCCCCAAGAACCACTGTCTTGACCTCTGCAGTCAGAGGTTAGTGGGTCTGCTCTTGAGCTCCGTGTGGATAATAATTTGGCTCCCATGTCTTGAACTCAGCATAGCATTTTTGAAATCTGTGTTTTTGCATGGATTGAAAGTTTGTCCTTTTGCACTGATGTGTAATAATCCACGGTGTGTGTTGCACTTTCCTTATCTATCCTGAGGTTTATGGATATTTGAGTTCTTTCAGGTTTATAATTCTTACCAATGCAGGTGCACTGAACTTTTTTTTTTTAAATGGCAATAAAATACACATAAAATGTATTGTTCCAAACGTTTTTAGGCGCCTACTTGAACAACACCGAGTATGCTCATTTTGACCTACAACCTCAATTACAATACAAGCGTTTTGTGGACCTGTGCGCTCATTTTTTTTTCTGGGTTAATACGTAGGAGTGGAGTTCCTGATCTCCCGTGTTGAACTTTTAAAGAAACTGTTTTCCAAAGTGGTTGCGCGTTCTTCAACTCCCTCCCGTGGCCTGTAAAGGTTCTCTGCATCTTCGTCACACACAGTGCTGTGAGTCTTGTGAATTTCCATCCCACTGGACACTATCCCACTGGACACTTGTTAGGTTATAATTCATGACCCCCAGAATACCCGCTGTGACACCCATGATTGGGACTGTGTGCAAAATGCGCAGCCTCCACTCCTGGCGAGGTTTTTGGTCTGAGTTGGAGACTGGTGTGTGTGTGTGTGTTTCTTGTCTAATTTCAGGGCAGAGGTAGTGACTTGGGTATTGTCAAAGGAGGGATTGTTTTTCCGAATGGGTAAATCCAAGCCATGGAAACCAGCAGGCAGCCAGATTGAGGGCTGTGAAGAAATCACCAACGTGGCACCGAGGGCTCTCTTTTGGGGGAGCGCTCTCCTTCAGGATCATGTTACTTTGCTGCATTTCTGCTTTGGTAGTGATTCATCCAACCACCAGTCTGTTAAAGTAAAGCCCAAGGATTAAGCTTTCTGAGCTCCAGTTTGATTTATCTTCTGGTTTGCTGGCCGTTCCCTCCTGAGGTTCTTTTACTAACCCCAGTCCCCAATTAGGAATGCCCTTCCTGCTCCCTCCCAGCCGCGTGGACTCAGTACACCCTTCAGCCCTGGGTCCGTTTATGAGATTTTACTCACGACGTCTGACAGGCAGGAACTGCACTTTTAACCTTTTAAAACCTCAGTGCTTTGCAAGATGCCGTTCCTCCTTCCACTGCGCGATGGCATTCATGTGACCCTCCTTTGAATTGCTGTGGAGCTTAGGGTCCATAATACTCCCTTGGCCATTCAGTCACCTGGCATTTTATTATCTTGACAGTAAATAGAGTATGACTGGTTAAGAGCAAACAAATGGCCAGCACTCACACTTCTGAATAGGTGCAGTGTTCAAGCTTGTCTTCAAAACAGTTGCCTTGGAAAATTACACGTTACACCCAATGCTGGTTTTGTTAAAAATGGTGGCTAGTAATTAGAAAAAACCCCAAAGGTAAAAGCGCATGTGTGTGTACACACACACACACACACACACACACACTCACACACTCACACACACACACACACACACACTTGCAGAGCACATTCTATGTGTCAGGCACAGTCTGTGTAACTATGCCTGTGAAATGCACAACTTTACTAATCTGCTTTCTGTCTCGGCAGATCTCCCCATTTTGGATATTTTATCTCCAAGGAATCTCACATTATGTGGTCTTTTGTGATTGGCATCTTTCACTTAGCGTAATGAATGGTGCTTGCATGTAGTTAGCACATGTCAGTACTTCATTTCTTTCTTTCATTTTATTTTATTTTTTCTGGTACAAGGGATTGAACTCAGGCACTCAGCCACTGAGCCACATCCCAGCCCTGTTTTGAGACAAGGTCTCGCTGAGTTGCTTAGGGCCTTGCTTTTGCCGAGGCTGGCTTTGAACTTGCAATCCTCCTGTCTTAGCCTCCTAAGCTGCTGGGATTATAGGCACACGCCACCACGCCTGGCTCATTTCTATTGTTGTTGTTGTTGTTGTTGTTATTATTACTACTACTACTTCATTTTTTGCCTTCAATGTGTTGCAGATTTTTTTTCTTTTTTTATGTGGTACTGGGAATTAGAACCCAGGGTTTTGTTTAGACAAACACTCTACCAACTGAACATATCCCCAGCCCTCATTTCTCTTTATTGATGAATAATTGTCCATCCTGTGGATAGACCACGTTTGCTTTATCCCAAAGATAGAGTGTTTAAGAAGCAGTGCTAGCTCCTGGATAAAGCTTGGTTTGAGCAATATGCAGACCACAGTGCCTTCTCCGCTGTTCTTCATCTGCGACAAAGCCAGGGCAAAACATGCCCTTTGCTTTGCCGATTTGCCCTTGAGCTCCAGGAAAGCGGCTGGGATCTCAGCCCTAGGATGGAACTCCTGGAGCAGTAATAGAATGGGTGTATTTTTAATATCCCAGTGACACTTTCTCTTGAGTGATCTCTGTCTAATTCCCTGTTGATACATACTATATATGGTTTGAGAATGCTAAACATATTTCAAAAACTTCAGAACCAAGCATCATTCATCCTAAACCATAATGGGTTTTAGACTAAGCTTTCTGTAGTGTTGTTCTCAGTTGTCCTGGAGTTGGCTAAGATGGACTGCCATGCGCTAGTGATACTGATACTCTGTAGGCAAGCTACTTATAAGATTTAGATGAAATGGACTGCTGTAGATAAATTATAGGACACACAGTGATATCTAGTTATCATGAATAATCCATTCTGTCACAAAGTACCGGTTGAGAAATAGTTTGGGATAAAAAAAGCCGCCTCTGGGACTGCTGAATTTTTGGAAGGAGAAACCTCTAGAAGTGAACATGTGATTCCTTCAGGATATGTTGTATTAGTCAGCTTTCTGTTACTGTGACAAAATACCTGAGCAAATCAAGTTAATAAGGAAAGAGGTTTGCTTTTGGCTCATGGTTTCAGAGGTGTTGGTCCACAGTTGCTTGGCCTTATTGCTTAGGGCATGAGGTGGCACAGTACAGTATGGTAGGCATGCAGGAGGTGTGTTTGCCTCATGGAGTCTGGAAAGCAAAGAGGGAGACAGGAAGGGCCCAGGGTATGCCCCCAGTGGCTTAACTTCTCCTACCAGGTCCTCTCCTCTTCAGGGCTCCACCACCTCTAACAGCACCATAGGCTGCAACCAAGCCTCAGCATGTGGCCTTTGGGGAACAGTCATCCAAGCCACAAACATGTGTTAATTGTTTTTTGTTTTATAAATATTACTTATAAATATTCATAAAACAAATTGAGACATTTTAAAGGTGAATCCTAAGACCATATCCCCTGGCCCTTCTATATCCTCTGGCTCTCCAAGGGGCTGCTCTGACTCCATCCTTCAGTTTACTGTGGCATCGAAGAATGGGATCAGGGTGACTTTGGTTCTTTTAGGTCTAAGGATAACGAGTTGGTTTGGAGAAGGCTGCTCCTGTGTACATGTGCGTGCCTGTGTGTGCGCGCTGGGACAGAGCCTTCACTTACACACACACACACACACACACACACACACACACACACACACACACAGAGCCCACGCGCCCCCACTGAGCCACACTCCCAGCCCAGTGGTTCTCCTTCTGGCAAAAGGTTTCTTCAGTTTGGTTCTGCAGTGTGAAAGTTCCCTCCAGCCCCTGAGAAACTTGCGGTTGGTAGTGTAGGTCCCCCTGTGGCCTGATCCAGAGCTGCCCTGCTCTGCAAAACAGAACCAAGTGGGGAAAGCCCACAGAAAGAGAACAGCAGATGGCAAAGCCGTTTTCCCTGTGGGGAATCTGAGACTGGGCGGTACCAGGTCTCTTATCCAAGATCCTGATATCTAAAGAGGCGGGCATTTAAAAAACGAAATAGAGAAGTGCATCTAGGAAACCGAGGCGATCTCTCCTGAAGGCCATTTTTAGCAATTGTCATGTTGCTGTGGGCCAGAGATGAGCCTGGCCCAGCTCTTGCTCTTGGCACCTTGGTTCATCAGACCATTCCCCAGGTGGACCCGGAGCACTGATCTCCCTTCCACTGCATGGCCACCGAAGGTCCCTTGGGTGGCTTGGAAGGTGATGTGGTCCTGGTTGGTTGATCCTGGTTGAACGGTTGTGAAAGTGGGAGGGGGACCAGGGAGGGAGACATGGTGAGCCTGGGCCCTCCTGGGGCACGGCCAAGCACAGACTTTCAGGGATCCTAAGCACTTTGCATTAGGCCTGGGCCTAGAACCCGCATTCTGCACAGGTCTCCCAGGCGGTTCTGCCGGGGTGGCCCACCTGGAAAAGTGTCACACACTCCGCAAAGAGGAGCGAGGACAACTTCTGCAGGTGGAGGAATTTAACTTCCTGCCAAACTTAACTCATTCCCAAGGTTTTGGGAATACATTTGTCCTGTGAGGGGGGTCACACCTGGGTTGCCATAGGCATCTTCGCGTTACCACTTACGGAACATGTGGGATAAAGGATAGAGTGGCACTTCAGTCTCCAACCCCGGTTATGAACTCTTTGCTGCTTCTGTTTCATGCCTTGTCCCTGCTTTTCTACACATGATGGCGCTTCCACGCGGTCCCAGTGGGTGATCTCTCGTCTCTGTGAGGGGACGCCACGTATGTGTGGGTGAGTGTGGAAGCTAGGATTTGGGTGTGCGGGGTCCCTTCAGCCACTGTTGGGGCCCATGTGAGTCTAAGGTGGGCATCTGCAGTGGACAGCTGTCTCTCTTTGGTGAGAAAGGAAGCTCTAGGAGCCTTTTGAGGTTGTTTGCTGAAATGGCAACTGTTCTAGTAAGTGAAGTGTCTTGCGCTGGAACAGCTTGAATGAGTGTAAGAGAAGCCCAGGCGTCCTTTCAGGCCTCGGTTCTCAATCCCGCAGATGAAAACGTCGCACTTGCCTCTGTCTCTGGTGTGGTGGGCTGTGCCATGGCGTGTCTTGGAATCGCTGATGCCACAGTTCCTAGAAAGCAGGATGGAAGTGAGATTGACGGACAGCCAGACCCTAAAGGTTAACGGCACCGAGAAGAATAAAGAGCCCGAGACTTCATCATGAGATACGAGCGTCAGTGGTTGCAATCCACTCATCTATTTAATTTGCCACAAGTTAATATAGCCCAGTAGACCCCCGAATGGGAGTGTTTCAATTTTGCTTTCTTCATTAGTCTAATTCCCATGACCTCATGTCAAGGCTGAAACCACTTAAGAACATTCTAGGATGGGAACCGTTTTAAAGCACTGTCAGCATGGCGTTAAAGACAGTAGGTTGGTAAGACACAGGTAGGTCCTGCACCCTATTAATAATGTGACATTACATTTCTTTGTTATGTAAAGCCATTAAATTAAGGCTCTGGGAAAACGCATGGAGTTTCCATGGATTTCACTATTGTTTGCTGCCTGGGTATCACATGGTGGGGGTTTAGCAATGGCGGAGCCTCATCATCAACGTAGACTGGCCTATCAGGAAGCAGAATGGAAAGAGAATGGCTTTTAGGAGGACATTTGCCATCGAGTTGATATGCTTTTTAAAAGAGGAAAGGATGAGGCGGACATGGTGACCACATCTGTCATCCCAGCGACTGGGAGGTTGAGACAGGAGGATCGAAAGTTTGAGGTTCACCTCAGCAATTTAGTGACACCCTATCTCAAAAATCAAAGATAAAAAGGGATAGGAGTGTAGTTGGGTGCCAAAGCACCCCTGGGCTTCATTCCCAATTCAGAAAGGAAGGAAGGAGCAGGTTGGTGGTCCTGGCCCGTGTTAGGGCGTGGTGTGAACCGCAGACAGAACACGCAGGTCATCACATGATTCCATTTCTATGCAATGCCCAGAGTAGGCAAGCCCGCAGAGACGGGCAGAGACAGGTGGCTGTCAGGCTCTGGAGAGGGGACGCGGGAGCGACTGCTGATGGGGATGCGTTTCTTTCCCAGAGAATGAAGTGTCCTAAGATCAGATTGGCACCGCCCTGTGGGAACGCTGAGACACACTGGGTTGGCCCTTCAGTGTGGCTATCAAAAACCTGGAGATTTGGACTGGAGAATATTGTTACCAGATTCATTCAGTGCAAAATTCTTTGTTTTTTGACATTAAAATATTGTGCAAAGTAGTGGTCGTGGAATTAGAAACCCAATGGCACCTGTGAGTTTTATTTGTGATCAGTACTGGCCATCTTCTAAGAGGCAGGCAGGCACCATGCATGTTGTAAACTAAGGCATCTGAACAGAGAATGAGTTGAGAGGGAGTGGCAGGGAGTTGGGGATTGGGGGTGGGCAGGGCAAAGTCAAAGAAGGCAAACACAGAGGTGGTCACATAGGCATGTGGCGGTGTGTGTAGAATGTCGTTTTTCTAGCCTGAAGGTCGCCGATGGCTCCTGCTAGCCCAGGAAAGATCAACCTTTTTATTTATCATGGCTCAGCGGGGAAGGCTGCTCTGGAGTTTGTGCACAGGAGAGTTTTCCCGGTGGCCAGTGTGATTGGAGGTGGGTGGAGGAAGGAACAAGCTTTCTGGAAGAGCAGTTTCCGTTCTGCTTTCCTCTGTGGCTCCTCTGGCCTGTGGGATTTGGTTCCCTGGCAAACTCCTGCTCACCCGCTATGACCCACTCCGTCAAACCCGACAAGGGGCGTAGAAGCTGAGGGTGTGGTCCCTGGAGCCAGAGCTTCTGGGTGCGAGCCCGGGCTGTGCTTTCTCCTGAATGTGGCTTTGGCAAGTTGCTGGGCCACAGGCCTCCGTCTCCTCCTCTTAGGATGAGTAGTACCTGTCCCAGATCACGAGCACGATGTGGTGCACTTGCCTTCGTCGGGGACCTGGAACACCCATGGGCGCCACATTAATGCTTCTGAGTGCTCCTGTCATCCCGATCATTAATTCCCAGCAGAGCAGGTGACGCTCTCCTCTGCACCTGCATGCACGTCCATACTAACCACAGCTTGTGGAGGGGTGGGAATCCCTGTCTATTCCCTGCAGAGCCTCGAGCGTGGCCAGAACTGCGGCTGAGACGGTTCCATGTGTCAGTCATCTCAGGAAGTGTCTCTTAGGAAGGAGATGAGATGTAATGGCTTCGGGGCCCCTTATCAAGGACAGTCTTTACTGCCCGCAGGAGGGCCAGCAGGCTGAGGTGGTGTGAGGGGCTTCGAGGGCCGGGCAGGTGTAGTTGGGGTGGAATAAAGGGAGAGTGGTGTAATCGCGAGTCAGCCTGGTTCTCCCACTTAGTGGCTCTAGCCCAACCCTAATGTGCAGCCCGCCAGCAGGCGTGGGGACCCTTATCCGCCAACACCTGGAGTCTCCCGAGTTAAACTGCCATCTCTCAAAATGACGTCCTTCACCTCAGGGCGTAGCTCTGCTTAGACTCTGTTGCACACGGTTTGAGAGACGCCTGCTGCTTCTTCAGCGGCCTCGGAATACCCCCCTCCACTTTTTTTTAATGTGCAGAAAAGAGATGTGCCACGCTTCCTTTTGAGGTTACCTACGCCTCTTCCCGTCTATGGAAAAAGCACTGGAGTCTGCGTTGGCATTCTGTTTTGCGCAATTAATGTGAAGATGGGGGCTCGAGGAATGTCATCGAGCCCCTTAAGGCGAGTGCGGGCGCCTCTGGCCCCGGAGCCCTTGCTCCCTGCTCCGGCTCAGCTGCGCCTTTGAAGTAGCGCGCGGGCCTTTCATCTTCCATCACTTTCACTTAATGACAGCCCGGCCTTTGATCAGCACAGTTTTCCTCTTTCTTTGGCTTCAGGATAAGTCACTTGGAGGTAGAGAGGGACTTGAAGCAGGCCCAGCCACGGCCAGGACTTTTATGAGCACAATGGCGGGTTTGTCCTGTATCTTAAGTAAATATACCAAAGGGGAGGCGGCCCTTCCTGGCCCCTCATTGATAAAATTTACTCAGTTGATAATGTAAACTGAAAGAGAGAGGCCGGGTGGGGAGGATGGAAAGAAATAGGAATAAAAAGTCAGCAACACCCACTTCCCTCAATATATTCTCGTTGTTTGTTTTGGGGGGCGCTGCTCACTCTGCATTTGCTCTAGAAAGCTTGTCACAAGAGAGTGGGGACGTTTGATTATACATGCTAATGGAATATTCCTTTCCTCGTAATTTTTGACGTCGTAGTTTATTATTTAATAGTCCCTTTCTTGGAGTTTAGTGAGGCTACAGAGAGTTCTCCTCATAGCTGTGGGGTGGCTCCATGGTGGGAACTCCAGAGCCCTGGGTTTCATCCCTGCCCCCTCCAGGAGGGGACCATATTCTGGATGAGGTATAATTCTTGCATAAGAGTGTTAAGATTTCCAATTAATGTAAAATCTGAGGAATAAGTCTGCAGTTGACCATTTCAAAAGCAACTCGGGGATTCACCTGCCCTTTGCTTGTGCTTCACAGCATTTTAATGCCAGTTTTCTTAATGTGAATTGAAAATACACTTTGATGTTATTCTCATCCAGATATGAAATTCACTGTTGGCTCCTCTGGCAAATCTCCAACAGAATGTTTTAATATTTTCTCAAGCTAGTTAGTATGCTTCTGTTTCTTTATTTTTAAGAGATGGTTCTCAAGAGATCCTCCTGCCTCAGCCTCCTGGGTAGCGGGAACTGCAGGCGCTCACCACTGGGTCTGACTTAGCAATTTTTAGATTCCAGTTCTAATAGTCTCTTAGTTTTTGTGGTTGGCGATTGCAAGCATCTTCTAATAATAGCGAACGTAAGCTGTAACAATTGAGTAAAAACTGCCCATAAAAGGACTCTGAAATATACTACGTACTATAAAAAAAGTCAGCACAACTCATTCATGAAGGACATCATGTTGTAATTTTAAAGAATTGGTTTAACATAGGGTAGTTTTCATTTGCATTTTAAATCACTCTGCAGAATTTTTCTTCTGTAAACATGAATTATTATTTGAGATGTTTGGTGTTCTTCACGATTCAGCTCTTGCCCAGGAAATGGTGAGTGAATGAGTGTTGGCCACTAAGACAAGAGACATTGGTCTTATGTCAGGAACATTAGTTTTAGTTCGTCTCCAACACTAAAAGGATATTATTATTAGGGTATTAAAAGGACCAGGACAGTGGCAAAGATGTTGGTGTGGGTTTAGTTAGACCCTGTGGATCAGCCTGTGGATCTTAAATGCTGCCTGCACTCTCATCGATCCTGAGGTTTTCTTTCTTATGTTGATGGGCTGGGGAGAGCTGTAGCTTTCTGGCCTTTTCAATCCATACAGCTTCCTAGCAGTTTCCTAGCTTATAAAGATGGGAAGCCCCATATTGTCGAGAGAGTCACAAGCAGAAGACGGGAGGAGTGCGGGGCACACACACAGCCGAAATGCTTTCCTGTGCCTCATCTTTCCTTAAACTCTCTGTCCCCGCTGAGTGATTCCTTACCAGAGCCCTGTCCACTTGCTTCATTGGAGGCCCAGGTGTGTCCATCAGAGACACCAGCCCGCCCAGTGCTGTCCGACCTGCCTCCTTAGAAGTTTCTCTCTCTGTACCAAGGCCCGTATAGGGTGGGATCTGTCAGTTCCCTGCCAGGGCCCTCTGGTTTGCTTTAGTCAAATCTGCCCATTTCAGTTCTTTGAACGATGACTATTGATATAGCCTACATACACAAAAGCTCTTTGGGGTCCTTAATGATTTTTTTTTTTTGAATTGGCAACAGCTTAATTGAGACGTAATTCATACCACACACAGTTCACCCCTTCAAAGAGCGTATTTTATCATGATGTTTATGTTTTTCTTTATAGTTATTCTCATGACTTTTCTTTCCCACTAGAACTAAAGTTGGTGGTGGTGAAGATCAGGTCTCTCTCTCTCGATGTCGTCTATGTGGAAATGCTGCTTCCTGATCAGAGCAGACTTGTAGCGATTGGTAACCAGGGCGCCTTCAGCTCCGGTCTCTTGCATTACAAATAAAAGGTGCTTCATAAATGAGTAAGAGCTTGAGTGATCATGACAGAAATGCACACCCCCATGCTCTTGCTGCAGAAGAGAAAAAAGTTACTTTGTTAGAGCAGAGAAATCTGTGGGTACCACCAGCTGGTCGAGCTCACCTCCCCGGCTGGGGTGCCCTGGCTTCTGACGGAGTGGGTGCTGTGGGAGTGGGTGCAGTGGCAAGTTCTCAGATCCTTTTTTGTACTATTCTTGCCAAAAATATTTAACTCAGACCTGATTATTAGGAAAGGATCAGACCATCTAAAATCAGAGGATAGTTAGTTGGTCTGGATTATTTAAAAACCCCAATGCCATGAAAAAGGGAAAAAAAATGACTCTTTCAGATAAAATGAGACCCGAGTATGCCATTGAACAGCGTGCAACGCCCCATGCCACCAAGAAAAGAAGACCCAGTCCCGTCGGGGAAAACTGAATAGGGATCTGCTATCAGATAACAACGATACATCACTAGGTAGGGGTAGTCCAGGGCGTGGTGGCCACGAAGAAAAGACACGTATGGAGGTATTTGACCTCTCCAAGCTTTAAATTGTTTTTTTAGCAGTTATTCTGCACGTGGTGGTGCACACTGGTGATCCAGTAACTCGAGAGGCTGGGGCAAGAGGATCACAAGTTCGAGGCCAGCCACTTTTCAGTGACTTTCAAATTTTTTGAACTAAAAAGTTGGAAAGAATAAACTTATTTCTTTAGGCTCTTCTAGTGGGAAGGTTTCCAAAATCTTTAAAAAGCTTCAGTTTACCAGTCTTCATGGTTATTAGGCTCTTGAATTGTGTGACTGCCTGTGTTTCTAATGCTGTTTTCATTCCGTTGGATCGGGGCATCTTTGAACTTGATGTTCCTATTTTTAATACTTGGAAAATTTATTCTATGGCTTTTGAAACCAGTGAAAATTTTAGCAACAGTAAATAAGGGAGTGAGTTAATAAACCTCTGTGGGGCATCAGAGTAACTTTCTGAGACATATGACTTAGGGTTTTTGTCCCTGGAGTAGGACTCCAGCTCTGCCAGGGATTTGGAGCTGGTGATGAGATCATGTTGAGTGTTAGTAGACCCGTGTGTGACGTTCAGCAGTCCCTTCCTCCGGTTGGTGGGAGAATTTCAAGTTGGTTCTTGGGCACATCATCTTATCCTAAAGGTCCTACTAGAACAACTATAGAGAGCGGGGTTGCTGATTTACCTTTGGAGGCATTATGACAATCATGATGGTCTGGCAGACAAAACTAAAACAAGAAGCAATAGTTTTTTAATTGGAGCTGGACAATTTTATAATTTCTTGTAGAATTTATGCCAGTGCAGCTCAGCTCAGGTAGATGCTATCTGTATTCCTCCATTTTTCTATAACTACAATGAAATGCCAGAGGCAGGGTAGTTTTATAAAGAAAAGAGGTTTGTTTAATTTACAGTTTTAGAGGCTGATGGTCCAATCAGCATGGTGCAGCTTCTGGTCAAGGCCTTGCTTGGTTGTGTTACCTTATGGTGGATGGCAATGCTGGGATTGTGTGGGGGAGGAAAAGATGACATCATCAAACAATTTGCCAGAGGTTCTGAGGTCCTACCGTCCCTTCCATGGGCACATTTCCATTTGAACTGAGGACCTCCCAGTAGGTTCCACTTCTTAAAGGCCCTACTTCCCAGTTCCACCACCCTGAGGACCAAGCCCCCAACACATGAACCTGTGGTCACCCTTAAACCATGTCCAGTCTGAGGCTGTTTCAAAGGAGAGGCCTAGAGTTGGGTTGAAATGAGGGATGAATATGAAGTGGCAGAGGACACGGAGTGGGTTCTGGAGAGGGAGAGGGCGGAGCAGAAGCGAGCCCAGCACTGGAGCAGGCAGGACGGAGCAGGGAGCGCCTACTGTGTGCTGGGCGCTGGGGCTGGTGTCACGTGGACCCCGTCACACGTGTGGGGACAGCCCTGGGGAGGCAGCCAGGCCCTGGGGGAGCCGAGGGTGCTCTTGACACTGCTCCTGGGCACTGTGCCCTTTGTTCATGAATGGCGAGAGTGACATCGGAGGTCCCCTTCATCCCACCCTCCTCAAAACACAGGAGCCCTAGCAGCTGACGGACCTCAACACGCAGTGCTGCAGACTGCCTGGGCTGGACTCCTCAGGTCTCAGTGATTGTTACTCTCTCTGTGTCTGTCTGTCTGTCTGTCTGTCTGTCTGTCTGTCTGTCTCTGTCCTGGTGATGAAATCCAGGAGTTCACCGGGGAGCATCCCCAGCCCTTCTTCATTTAGTTTGACACAGGGTCTTGCTCCGTTGCTCAGGCTGGCCTCAAACTTGCGATCTTCCTGCCTCAGCCCCCTGAAATGCTGGGATTGCAGGTGCCACTGTGATGGGGTCCTCCTCTTCCTCCCCCTCCCCCTCCCCCAGTGATCAGTGATTATTTTCTCTGAGATCCAGCCCACTCAGGGACTGTGACCCCGCCATTCCCTCCAGAGTCTCTTTCAAATACAGAGTGGTTTGAAGATGCGCGTACCAACTTGCAACCTCAGATACTTGACCTGTGGCTTAGCAGACGGCCTGAAGAGAACATTTCTTACCAAACACTTGGAGGGAATCGCTTTTCCCCCAGCCTCACTCCTGTGTCCTGCCGCTGGAGGAGGCCCTCAGGAGGCCGGCCCCACCATGACAGGGGTCTGAGTAAGCCTCCTCTCTGCTCCGGCTCAGCGGCTCCTTCTAACCATTTACAGGCTCCACCAGGGAGGAAATGGAGCCCCTTGCCAAGTTCCTTCCTCTAGAACCATCTGCAAACAATTTACTTTCATAACTCTCCTCCTCCTCATTAACGGTAGACTGTTACCAAAGTGGATTTGCAAGTCAACACAGGGAGGCTTTCTGCCTGGCCTGAAGAGCCTCTTCCACCCGGGGGGCTCTGTGCACCTGGCCCCAGAGGTCCCGGAGCTGCTCCTCGGGTCCATGCCCATGGAGGGACCTGTGTCACAGTGGCCATCATTGTCATCTCCAGGCAGACTGTGTGTCCCTGCACATAAAAGCAGGTCTTGGCCTCCCAGTGACAGCTGCTTCCCTACGGTACTCCAGACCCTTTGAGGCTGCTGGCAGACCACAGTCCAGCGGGAGGAGGGCCAGGAACAGGAGAGGTGGGTGTTAGGTCAGGGAGTGGGAAGGTGATAGGTGCTTTTTTTTTAAATTTTATTTTTTTTAAATACCAATAATGATTCATGAGGCCAAACCCAACGTAAAACCCAGGTAGCCTGAGCCGAAGTCTGTGCACATTGCTGTAGCTGCACCTGAGTTTTCTTCATGCTGAAATGATAGCTGTGGTCAGACAGGAACTTGAACGTGCTGACCGCGGGCTGATCCCACCCAGTTCCTGTACTGTGGTTCAGCAGGGTAAGTGAGGTGGCGGGACTTCTCTTCAACCCCAAGGACAGCAAAATGATTTTAAGCCAGTTACGTGAATGGCAATGTCTGGATGTGCTTGTGACAACTTTTTATTTAGAGTATTTTTGGTTAGTGCTTTTTTTTTTTTTTAATAATACTGGGGGTGGAACCCAGGACCTTGCACATGCTAAGCAAGTGCTCTACCACTGAGCATCATTCCCAGCCCTTTCAATTATTATTATTATTTTTTTAAATTTTGAGACAGGGTCTCACTAAATTGTCTTGAACTTGTGATCCTCCTGCCTTATCCTCTGGAGTTGTTGGAACTACAGGGATGCACCATTGTACCCAATTTAGTGCTTTCTGATATCCAGACTAAGTTTTCCATTTAATCTATTTAAAACTCTTTGGTATATATTCACAATCATGCTGAGAATTAAAGTTGACATTTCTTTGAAATAAAAAAGTTTTTATACTGTTTTCCCCATTCCCTGTGAGATCATAGATATTCAGAACCAGAAGGGAGTCAGACGCTGTGGCACACGCTGGTAATCCCAGCGACTCGAGGCTGAGTGAGACAGGAGGATTGCAAGTTTGAGGCCAGCCTCACCAACTTAGTGAGACCCTAAGCAACTTAGTGAGATCCTGTTTCAAAATTAAAAATAAAAGTGCTGGGGATGTGGCTCAGGGGTTAAGCACCCCTGGGTTCAATCCCCAGTACCCAAACAAAAACAAAGCCAACCCCCCCCAAAACAAAAACAGAAACAAAACCACAACACCTCAGGAGGGAATACAGACTCCCCCAGCCCCTCACGCATCAGGATTGGTTCTGTTTGGAGCGGGTCAAACTCCAGAGCCCTGACTCCAAGTCCTGGTTAGCGAAGGGGTTCCCAGTGCACCCTCCTCCCCTGCGGGAATTGTGGGAGCTCAGGGTCATCCATCTGGTCAGTGCAGAGGAGGTGAGGAGCCAAGTTGGATTGCCACGCGGAGACCTGCCCTTTACCCCAGCTCCTCTGGGAGAGCCCCCAGGGCTCCCTGCGCCTTTGGGGTGAGGCACAGTGTGCATCTGGTGCTTTTCCTGGTACCGTGATGAGAAGCCAGGGCCCACCCTTGTGCTCCCCCCGGCCTTGGTGCTCAGACTGTCCTGTCAGCCAGGCCGGCCTCGGAGCCCACTCGGGTAGACGGAGGATGGAGGGTGCTTCCAAGGTTTCGAGGGCTGAAACCTTGGGAAGGTCTTCCTGTCCCCCACCCCCTTGCCTTATCTCCCTCCCTCCGTGCATGAGTTTCCTGGGGTCGTGACAAACATTGGGGTCTGAGGAACTTAAGCAAAGAGGCTTTCTCTCCCACAGGTCGGGGTACTGGAAGCCCAGGGTCAGGGTGTCCACTGGTTGTTGGTCTGAGCCTCTCGCCGTCTTCACGCCCTCCCTGCCCGGTGTCTGTGTCCTGCTCTCTTCCTCTTACATGGACACAGTATTGCTGTCGGGCCCATGTGACCTCATATCACTTTAAGGAACTTTTCAAAGTCTGTCTCCCAATAGGTCACATTCTGAAGTCCTGGGTGCTGGGACTTTAGAGGGGACAGACTTGGACCCCCACTTCCTTCCTTTCCACTCTCCTCCACCTGCCCCATCTGTCTCCATGCTCCCCCCCCAGCTTCCCCCCAGTTGTGTCTTAGCACATGAAGCTCGGGGACTCTGGCCCAGGCTCCTCCTGCAGCCTCTGTTGATGAGCTGTGGGGCCTGGGGCACGTCACTCAGTCCTCCAGAGACTGGTTTCCTTGGCTTTGGGTTGGGGGCAATTGTCGCCCCGCTTGCCTTACAGGACTGGGCTAAGGAGATCCCAGGGTAACAGGTGACATTGAAAATGCTCTGAAAATGAAACGTGCTGGCTTGGATACAGGCAGGCCCCCAGCGCGGGATGTGGGCACGGTCACGTGGAAGACTTGAAGTTCTAGGTAAAATGGCGTCTGTCCACCCGCACAGGTGGTGTTGCCGTGTTGCGTGTCCATCCTTCCTGGCGTTCTTTGTGGTCAGCCGTGAAGGGGTGGTCAGATGCTCAGGCCAGCCCGCCCGGCTGCACGGGCCACGCTGATCTGAGGTTTGACCTCTCCGATCTGAGATGGGACTCGGGAAGCAGAGGGCTGGGTCTGCGTCTACCTTGAGAGTCACGTTGTGAAAGGGACTTTGTGGGTTGGGGGCTGGTGGGGACAGAGCCAGTGACCTGGTGGCAGAATCTCTAGTGATCCTGGTGCCACTGTGTGGGTCTGTTGTATGGTGTTGCCTGACAGCCCTCCTCTTACACACACACACACACACACACACACACACACACGCCCCAGGATGGGGTTGGCCACAAGTCCAACTGTTTGAGAGAAGTTGACTTGGCTGGTCCCCGGTCTCCTCTGGCTCTGGTCTCTGAGACAAAGGAGTATTATCTGAGACAAAGAAGGGAATAAGCCCCGCCTGTGGGCTCCTGCCCAGACAGTCATGGCCTGGGACATGTGGGATGAGCCGTGAAATATTGCGCTGCAGCTCTGCTCCGCTCCGGTTCTTTTATCAGGGTGCCTCTCGCTGGGAGGGTGATGTCAGCTGGGCTGCCGGGGGCTGTGGTCAGACGGGAGACAGATCAGTGCCGTGGGGAGGCTTGGAGAGGCCAGCTGTGGTTTTATGTCTTAGATTTAGGTTCAGACATGATAAACAGGGTGTGTGTTAATGAAGAAAAATGCCTGCTACATGCAAAACTTGTGTAAGCGCTGTTTTTTAGTCTTGGTGATAGTTCAAATGAGGGGGGGAACATAAAGCCTCCATTGGGTAAGGTTCAGAGACTTTTGCCAAAAAAGATCTGTCCTTAAAAGTTAGAGCCAGATAAGCCGAGCATGGCGGTGCACACCTGGGATCCCAGCGACTCGGGAGGCTGAGGCGAGGAGATTGCCAGTTGGAGGCCAGCCTCAACCTCAGTGCTGTTCTGAAAGCCTTCCACGTTAGGCTCTGTATTTCATCTTCTCTCAGATGAACCATTATTTTATGTCCCGCTAAGAAGTGGTCTCATCCATTAAATACACCATTTGAGCATAAGAGAAACTTGAGTCTTGGCAGTATTACGATGTAGGAAGGGGAGGGCGTTTAGAATCCTTCAGATACGAAGATAATACGATTAGGAAGGGAGCCTCTCTTCTCTGAATCACCTTGCTGGGGGCTCTGCTCCTTTCTGACTCTGAAGGCAGAGTTGTCTTGTGATGTCTGTGCCCACATAGCACATCAGAAAACCGAATGATTCTGCCTTTCCTCTCTTGAGTTAAACTTTCCCTCACTGAAGTACGTATATGCTGATTCTTGTAAAACGCTGGGCCCAAATGTTTGCTTATCTTCAATTGAGGGGGAAAGTATTTAAGGAAGATTTTTGAACCATTCATTTGAACTATCACCAAGACTAAAAAACAGCGCTTACACAAGTTTTGCATGTAGCAGGCATTTTTCTTCATTAACACACACCTGGATAAAATTATCTTCATTAAAAAGTCCAAAGAGGGCTGGGCTGGGGCTCAGGGGTAGAGCACTCACCTAGCACGAGCGAGGCCCTGGGTTCGATCCTCAGCACCACATAAAAATAAATAAATAAAATAAAGGTATTGTGTCCAACTACAACTAAAAAATAAATTTTATATATATAAATGAAAAGGTCAAAGGCATTTTCTTTTTAAAATAGGATCTCTTTAGTTATAACTGTGAGTTAAAAGGTAGTTAAATGGCCAGGCCAAGTGCTGCATGCCTGGAATCCCAGGGGCTCAGGAGGTTGAGACAGGAGGATCACGAGTTCAAAGCCAACCTCAGCAACCGCGGGGCGCTAAGTAGCTCAGTGAGCCCCTGTCTCTAAATAAAATACAAAATAGGGCTGGGGATGTGGCTCAGTAGTTCAGTGCCCCTGAGTTCAATTCCTGGTACCTCCCGCCCCCAGAAAAGGAAAAAATGTCTGACTTGAGTATCACAGAGAGATGATACCACAATGTCAAGACTTTTTTTTTTTTTTTAAACTCCGGAAAGATTCCTGTTCTTATTCGTTTAACAGTTAAGTGTGAAAAGCCCAAGAGAGAAAAGGATGCGGTAACATTGGAGTCTTCGGTTATCTTTTTATTGTTTGGGGGTTGCATCTCTACACTGTCCAGTTCGCCCGAAGCCTGCACGTTGGCTTTCCTACGTTTTGGAGCCGTGCGACCTTCCCACAATTGATTGCAGAATATTTTTATCATCCCCAGTAGAATCCCGGCACCTGTTAGCTGTCACTTCCCAGCCGCCCTCCCAGCCCACAGCCACGCTAATCTACTCTGTGTCTCTAGTGGGTCTGGTCTGGACATCTGATGGAAACGCAGCAACATGTGGCCTTTGCCTCTGGCTTCCTTCTTACCTCCCTGCTTCCCAGGTTCATAGAGGCCCCGGCACCAACGGGACTTCATTCCTTTTAATGGCTGAATTATGTCTCCTTGCTGGGATATACCGTATTTTTAAATTTTTTTATTTGCTGTCCTGGGGATTGAACCCAGGGGGTGTGTACCCCAGAGCTGCATCCCCAGCCCTTTTTATTTTGAGACAGTCTCACTAAGTTGCCAGGGATGGCCTGGAACTTGCGTTTCTCCTGCCTTAGCCTCCCCAAGTGGCTGGGGTCACAGGCGTCTGCCACTGTGCCCAGGTTAAGTTCTCTTTTCATTGCTGACTTACGAGAGCTGGTCATGTAAATGTGTTATTGAATAGATTTTATTCCTTACTCTGTGGCATCTTAGATCTTTAATATAACCTAAAAATCTGTCACCTTCCTGTACTGTTGCCTCATTCCTCCATGTGAGCATCGTGGTGTGCACAGGAGGATCACGAGTGTTCTGTATTCTCAGATACATAAAATAAATGATCCCTTCTTCAAGGAGCACAAAACAAACTAGGAAGGCAAGCGCCACCACGATAGATCTTAGTGGAAAGAGATGTTGGGATTGAGGAATCGAGGAAGAAGTCTGGAAGGATGTGGCTTTTGAAGTGACTCTGCAGGATACACAGACTTTAGATAAGAGGAGCCTGAGGGGAGACCCTGGTGAGGGTGTGGAGGGTGGACCATGAGTTCTGTGTGCAGTGGTGACTGCTTAACTTCTAGGGTTAAAAGTGTGAGGGCTCAGAAAGGGTGGCTATGCCTGGACAAACAAGGAAGGACCTGGCTGTCATTTGTGAGAGCAGAAGCAGTCTGGGCATGGCTTCCCAGTGACTGCTGGGCATTGGAGATGGGGTGGGTGGACGTGCTGAGGACAATGCTTTGAGAGATGGCACGAGGGGACGGTGCAGAATGATGGCGGGGAGCAGGGTTTCTGTCTTGCCGTCTGACAGACGACAAGACCTGCCATTAAGAAACCTGTGACAGTTGTTTCATCTCATGGTTTCCAAGTCTGTTGTAACCCAGGGTCACCTCTATCTCTCTCAACACACACAACAGTCGAGGGTCACGCTTTGGTTTTGCTGGGTTAGTATCACAATCCCTTGTGTAATGACGTCTTGGTAAATGTTGGTCGGTTGGTCACTTGATTAATTTCGGGACTGTGGCTCAGTCCGTCTAAGGGCTGGAAGGTCTTACCTGGCCCAGGCCCTCACTGTGGGAGGCCAGAGAGTAGAACTGCACGCGGGAAGAGCAGAATTGGAACACAGGTGTCTTGAGTCCCCCGACCAAAATATCTGATGAGTTTAACTAAATAATTGTTGTGTGTTTGCTGGGGATGGAACCTGAGGCCTCCTGCATCCCCAGCCAAGCGTTCCCCAGGCTCCTTCCAGCGCAGCCTCCAAGATGCTGATGTGCTGTGACTCCAGGTCACCTCCAGCTCAAGGGTCATCTAGGGGGCCTCCGTGGTCCCTTCACCACTCCCTGGTTAGGGATCTCCAGTGCTTTCTGAGAATTGCTGTGGACTTTTTTCTTTTCAGTCGTTAGACTGAGCAGTGCATCCGCTTGATGAACTTTGAAATGCCAATGATCACAAGAATTTTTACTAGGATGGCCCTGGAGCCCCGAGGGGGAGGGAATGTTGTTCTTCCCAGAAGCCTTTGCTCTCCGTGCCACAGTGTCATGAATGACGAGCTCCTTTTTTGGATGGATCTGACTTTGTTGCCGTGACGCTTGTTTTCCATAGCAACTTCTGTTGCCACCCAGCAGTCGATGAAATGGTGGCCAAAGCTCAGGGGTCTGCAGAGCTCCCTCCTCCCCGCCCCCTCAGCTCCAGGCCAGGGTGCTGAGACACCCTGGGCACAGTGTGGGAGGCCAGGCCACTTTGACTTGAGGTTTGAGTCACACTTGCTGATTCCTGGGGGTCCGTCATCAGGGATCCCCAGAAAGTTGCCTGGGCAGTGGAAGTTTTACCTGGGGACACCCTCTTTTCTCTCCATGGAAGGAGGAGGACAAGAAAAAAGGGGGATGTTTGGAATTAGTATTTTCTATTTTACCAAGGTAGAAGGATTATCTTTGTTTTTTTTTTTTTTTTAATACAAAAGCTACTCGGTAGGAAGTGGTGGCCAGTCAGAGTCATACCGACTTTCTAAGGGTCGAAGCCTAGCCTAGGATTAGGTTGGTTTTTTATTTTTTGTATTTCATTTAGAATGGAAATTCCAGTTTGTTTTGGGGCCAGAACCCTTATAAGAAGCCATGCCTGGAGGTGTCCGATAGGTCAGTGTATATTTGTGAGTTTATATCTTGCTGACTAAATTGACAGAGATTTTATTTTTCCTGGTAAATGGTCAGAGGCTGTTTCCTCCCTCCTTCCCGTAACAAAATGGCATTTGTCGTGTGTGTATGAAGCCAGTGTCTGTTAAACCCGCGACACATCTGTGATGATCTGAGCAGGAGAGGTGGCAGACAGAGATTGCTTTTCTTAGGTGCCACAGGGCCTCTGATGAGTTGCCTCCATCCCAGAATGACTCTCAAATTGTGACCAAAAGGAAACAGAACTGCTCAGGCCTCAGAGACCAAGACATATTGCACAACAAAAGGGTTATTATTTGTGAAAAAATCGAGGTGCCCGCCCCCGTGGGACTCGGAGAGCTTGACGTTCATTTCACTTGAAATAATGATCACTGTTGGTGACGAAGTTTGGAAGGTACACACAGAATCGTTATCAATGAGAAAGTTCACACTTGCTTTAGTTCATAGTGAGACACTGAGTTATCATCTGGGACAAAGCCTGTTAACATAGTGGTTGTAGAAAACACCAAGGTGTCAAATCACATCAAAATCAGAACTGCAATTTGGGCGTCTGACTTTGAAAAGTGTCTGGAGAGCGGTACCTCTGCCCCCCACAGGTTAGACACTGAAACCTGGTGCTGATAACCAGACCAACGGCGTCAGATTTTCACAAGCCGTTTCTAGGAATAAAATGTTTATTTCTCATTAAGCAATGTATTTTTCTTCCTTTTCACTTCAGGGGCAAATGTGAACTGTTAGCCCATATGTTTTCCTTGTTCTGAACAAAACCCAAAAAATAGACCAAAAATATAATAAAAGCATAACAGGCCAGAGAAGGCAGCTTGGCGTGGCGGTTGGTGGGCTCGGGAGTCGGGGACCTTCCATGTTTCAAATTAGCCTTTGAGGTCGTTGGTGGCGGACGCTGTTTTCCTCCCTCTCTGCTGTATTGCACCTTTTCATTTTAAACTATACCCTAAAGACTGTGCTGAAAACCGCGTTGATGTCAAACACCCCATGCTTGGCAGAGGACTCGGGCTCAGACCATGTCCTGAGGGTGGCAGGCAGCCCGTCACGTTGCCAAAAACTTTCCACTGGGAGCAGTTTTGCAAGGGGCCGGGCGGGCAGGCGGGGGAGCCTGGGGACCCAGATGGGGGCTGTCCTGCCTGGTGACAGCATCATCTCTCTCTCTGTGCGTAGGTGAAGCTGCTCTCAGGGGAGAATCCAGAATGCAGACCCTCCCAGTGGCCTCTGCCCTCAGCAGCCACCGCACTGGCCCTCCCCCCATCAGCCCCAGCAAGAGAAAGTTCAGCATGGAGCCTGGGGACGAGGACCTCAACTGTGAAAATGACCACGTCTCCAAGATGAGTCGCATGTTCAACCCCCACATGTAAGTCCCTTCTTCCTGGGCTTGCGCACCCCCAGGCTGGGGCCAGATTTCTTGAATGACTTTGTGCCAGTGATTCAGCTGTCATTTTTTTAAGTTGTTCATAAGGTACTTTCTGTCAAAGATAAATAGCTCTGCTCTGCCAGGAAGGTGCCCAGGTGACCTTACAGCTGTGGAGAGAGGCGGCTTCCTTCCTGCAGATTGGGCCTCCTGGGCTGCGTGGCCCCATTCAGAGTCTCTCAGAGCTCCAGGGCCTCTGTCTGGAAAACTGGGCTCTTCTCTCCTGCACCTACTGATTGTTTTTGAGAGAACTGATGTCAGTGACTGTCGTGTGTTGGGGGAGCAGAAGGTGGGGTTGGCAGCTGAGTGGGGTCTGGATCATGCGTGTTGACGCGTGTGCGTGAGGGATGCACCTCTGTGCTCCTGGTGTGACCTCGAGACCTTCCCGGGGAGGGGGAGCCAGGCTTCCGTGTTCGGCACCAGGGGCTGCTCGTCCCAGCTGACCTCGGCCTGCAGCAGTGGTCGGAGAACCGGCCATTGGACCG
Organism: Ictidomys tridecemlineatus; assembly: GCF_052094955.1. Lineage (NCBI taxonomy): Eukaryota > Metazoa > Chordata > Mammalia > Rodentia > Sciuridae > Ictidomys > Ictidomys tridecemlineatus. The sequence continues at coordinate 1,275,430 of NW_027523660.1, read as the reverse complement.
AGAGGCCTGGGTGCCAGTCCCCCATCTGCCACCAACACCTGTGCTCCACTGTCTTGACCCAGATCCCTGTAACTCCATGGGCCTTGGTTTCTTCCTCTGCAAGATGAAGGGGTTGAAGCTCAAGCGGTCCGGATCTGAGTGGCGGGACCGGGCTCCTACCTGGAACGCAGCCTGCTCTGCCTCCGTCCATCCCACCTGTCCGCTCCACACTCCCCCTCTCAAAGGGAGCCGACTGCCTTCCCCATGCTTTCAGGATGTGGAGGCACCTGGCCAGCCCCTGGCAGAGTCCCAGGTGGCAGTTGTGTATCCCGTTGGGTTGGTACCATCGGAGCCTGGTGTCTTGTCAGCCGTGGTGGTGAAGTCACTCTGATTGTGCGGAGGAGAGGCTTGGTGTGGTTGTGGGTCCTGGGCTTGCCCCTCCCTCCAGCCAGCCCAAGGAATGTTTTGTCCTCCTCCAGGAGGCTGGTCTCACCAATCTGACTCCCAAGGACGCTGCTCCTTGGGCCAGGCGGTGGCTCCGAGGGCTTCCTCCTTGGAGGCAGGGCGCTTCTGCGGCTGGAGGTGGCCCGAGCTGCAGAGCTCAGGCAGCCTCGCATTCCTGGCGTTCCAATCTGCTTGGCCTGTTGTGTTCAGTCATAAGACATTGACATAGGTATTTATCCTCTAATAAATCACTGCAGTGTTAGTCAGAGGCTGAGCCTGCAGTCTGGAGCCCTGGAATTTGCTACAATCAGGAATCCAGCCGCAGCAGGGCCCTGCAGATCCACCAGCTCTGCACACTGGGGAGGCTGCTGGCCTCTGGACTGTTGGAGTCCATCCTTCCATTACTAGGAGTTGTTTCTTCTCCTCTCTTCCTAACCCCAAATCAGAGACCAGTTCCTTTTATTTTTAAAGGAAGGAAGAGTCAGCTTTGTGACAACATTTTGTGATCCAACAGGCCTTGGTTTCAATCCTCATTCTGCCACCTGCCAGCTGTGAGGCCTTGACAAGTCCCTTGGTTTTTCTGAGCTGAATGTCCTTATTTGTAAAATGACAGTGATAATAGCTAGTGGACACAACTATTTTAAGCATTAGAGCTAAAATATGCAGGGAGTTGGACCCAGGTTTGGCATACACTTGATGGTCGGCCTTATTTTTATGAATGATTCCATTTTTCAGATGCTAGTAATAGAGAACTTAATGTTTGAGATGTGTACACTTTAGTCTAAACACCTGGGTTTGAATCCCACCTTCTTTATCCTTCGTGGGAGTAACCAGGGGACCTTCCTCAAATGATTATTTTGAGTGCTTAGTGCAGCACTCGGCAGACGGCAAACACTCAGCTTCAGACGTTGGTATGATTAGAATGTGAAAGCACTTAGAAATGATTCTGTAACTCCTTGGCTTGACAGATACGGCCTGGAAGTATAGGTCTGTGATGATATTATACACAACTTTAAGAGTAAATAATAGAGATAGAATTATTAAATTCTGTGTGCAATTCATAATTGACACCATCATGCAGAATTTTAGGGAAGAAGACACAGTAGCACCCTACTCTACTAGACCCCCTGTGCTCACATCAGCTAGGTGGCTACTGTCCCCTTTTAAAATTTTTTAATTTTTATCTAGTTTTTGGTACTGGAGATTGAACCCAGAGGTCCTTAACCACTGAGCCACATCCCTAGGCCTTTTGACTTTTTATTTAGGGACAGAGTCTCATTAAGTTGCACGGGGGTCTTGCTAAGTTGCTGAAGCTGGCCTTGAACTTGTGATCCTCCAGTCTAGCCTCCATTAAAGTGTGCACAGGAGTGTCCTGGCAGTAAATGTATCATCTTAACCTTTTGTTCTGGGGGTGGGGGCAGTACTGGAGATTGAACCCAAGGCTGCTCTGCCACTGAGTCAGGGTGTCACTAAGTTACCCAGGCTGGCTTTGAACTTGAGGTCCTCCAGGATCATTAGGGTTACAGCTGTGAGCCTCTGTGCCCTTCATCTTAACCATTTTTAAGTGTGCAGTTTGGGAGACTTTTGAATTGTAAGTTGGAAAACTGTTGTGCAGTCAGTTCATTCTGGGTGTCCCTCAATTTCAACGACACACCAGGGTTTCTGCATGTGTTCTCTAAGAGCTTAATGACAGATTTCACAGGTGAAATGAAAAGATGTGGCACCTCTGACTAATACGGTGTAGGGTACTTGGTAAGTACTGTCATGTGATGTGATGAAACGTGCACCCCTTGACCTCTAGCCTGCTCCCTTTTTATTTCATGTGTTTTAGAAGTTTTCTGCAGTCAGCCGCAATCCACACCTACTTGGAAATGACCCATGTGTGTTTGTCTCTTTAAGATTTTGAAATGATTTTCTATGCTTGATCTTCCTAGAATCTGTTAATGACGTCTTGTGAAAATGCGTTTTGTTTATTTCTTCACTAAAGAAGTGGCCATGGTTCTGAGAAAGGGGGTGTTGAAAAGCCATTTGGGCAGCTAGCAGTGAGGGGCTCTGGCGCATGCTCGGCGGCGTTTCCTTTGGAAGCATCCTGTGGGGCTGCTTTCCCGTGGGGCGCTGGCGTGGCCCTGAGCCAGGCTAGGAGGCGGCCGAGTGTGACAGAACCTCATGTGCTGTGACTGGGGGCGGGAGGGGGGTTGCTTAGTGATTCTCCAGCACCTGGGAAATGAGAATTGCTGGGTTCTTCCTTCCATTGGTGACCAGGGTCTTTTGAGCTCATAATTAATTGTTTTGTTAATATGGTGAAGTGTGTGTGTGTGTGTGTGTGTGTACATACATATATATATTTTTAAGTATTAGGAACACGAATGGACGTTGAAAAATATTTTATCTGACGTTTGGAAACAAAATGGATTTGAGGGTGGGGTGGGCCTACTCTCATAGAAATGTCACTAAGTGATTTTTTACGGCTGTGCTCTTCCTGGTAAGCAGGAGAGCTCCCTTTTCTCCTGTCTTCCTGTTTGTGATTCATGTGGCCTTAAGGACCCTGTTTTGTATAAAGGTTGTCACTCTCCGTGATCCCCTTCCCTGGCTCCTGTTTCACAGCTGTTGTTTTAATTGAGCACCTTTCCTATTCTGTGGCAAATCGGATGTTCTAGAGTCACCTTCTAACCTTCCTGCTTGACCTTGGAATAAGCCATCGCTGCAGGGGACCCTGGTTCCTTTTGGTGGGAAACAGTACTTAAAAGCCCAGGTCTGGGGCATGTTGGCACACAACTGTAATCCCAGCAACTTGGGAGGCTGAGGCCAGAGGATGGCAAGTCTGAGGCCGACCTCATCCTGTCTTTAAAAAAAAAAAAAAAAAAGAAGAAGAAGAAAGTCAAAGGGATGTAACTCAGTGGTAAAGTGCCTGAGTTAAATCCCTAGTAATACACACACACACACACACACACACACTCACACTCACATACCCACACCCCAACACAACCCCAATAAGAAGAAAATGGATTACAGGATGGGTGGGTGTTCCTGTTGCGTTGAGTTACCATGGTGCTGCTGCTTCTAGAGCTGGGCGTCTGATAAGATGGACGCTGGCCACGGGTGGCAGTTTAAATTTAAAATTAAACCTTATGGGGCTGGGGAAGTGGCTCAGTGGTATTGAGCTCACCTAGCATATACAAGGCCTTGGGTTCTATCCCCAGTGCCGTAAAATAAATCAGTTACATTAAATAAAATTAAAATTCAGCTCTTCAGGTGCACTGGGCACATTTCAAGCTCATAGCCACAATGGGCTGGTGGTGACCGTACTGGACAGCACCGACACAACTTCACTGCCACTGGGGAAGCCCTGCTGAACTGAGCTTCTCTTAGACCCTTTTCTTGGAAAGAACTGGAAAGTCACGAGTTCTCCCCAGGACTCCTACCCTAGGCCTCTCCTGCCCCGGTCCACATGCACATCTTGCTTCTTCACTAGTGAGACCCACGTTCCCAACCAACATACTTGCGTGTGGCTTTCTCCTGCGGTGAGCGTGGAATCCATTCAGGGTCACTGTGCCTCCTCCACTTGGAAAATCTAAACGGAAATAAGTTCAGGATTCGCTTGCAGCAGTTTTTTCCCCTCATGCCAAAGGTGTCCCCCTCAGTGCTCACCACCCCCGCCCGGTCAGGGTCGCGGTATTTGCAGCATCCATTCTCCTTTGGCACATCCACTTATTACATAGAGGTTTGGATCCCCACCCCCATCTTCACTGCTCTATATTTTTTGAACCTGTAAAACAGTGACACACTTCTACAAGAGAGGATTTTATTAGGTAGGTTCTCAGTCAAGTGTTACCCCTTGCTGGTCACTTGCCCTCCTTTTGTGTACCCCCCCCCAAGCCACCATCACCCTCCTGAGTTTCTTTTGGTAAATGGAGCAGAGACACGGATGTTCTCTCGCCCCCTTGCCTGTCTGGGACGCCAGACGGCCACTGTCCAGACCCCTCTGGACTCTGTTGTTTCTTGTGCTCGCAGTGCATCCCTGACACCTCCGCCTCAGCTGTCATCCTTGGTCACACCTGCAGCCCCCTCCATTGACTGTGCCTGCCACAGTTTATCCCCCCAAGTCCCCTGTGCTGGGCGTTAGGTAGCTCCTAGTATTTCGAGTACTGACAATCCTGCAGCATCTCTGATGTCTTGAGGGCAGGCGGTGGATGTGGCGCTCAGTTCGTGTTGGGCTTGAGACTTCCGGGCTGGGGTCCTGGGGAGGGCACGGTGCAGAAGCGCACCTTCCGCAGATGACCTTCAGAAGTGGAGTGGCTTGTTCCTGCGAGGTTTGTGGGGGGGCTGTATGGGCAGTCGCAGTGCTCAGCGGGTCACCTGTGAGGGGCACACTTGGTGAGTGCTTGCGTGAACTGGCCCCATGCTAGGACACCTGAACATGCATCGTCTGGCTTCACCTTCACAGGAGATGTGACCCTTCAGGACAGGCCGGTATCTGTCCTCTGTCCCCCAACCTTGCCCGCTGGCCTGTCCACCTGTTGTGTATCAGCTGTTTTCAGGAGTAGATGCTGAGGCTGCGAGAGGATGATACCTCAGAAGTGTTGGGGCTGTGCAGGACCCCCAAACCGGTGACCACTCAGTGATGCCTCAGCTGTGTCCTCCCCAGGAGGCTGCAGCTTTAGCTGGTAGAGGTTGTGCGGAAGGGCTTGGTGTTGCTGGCAGCTGGTGAGGCCTCCTTTTGGTCAGTGGTCTGTACTTGCAAAGTCATTGCCCATGGGCTCCCCAGGGTCACAGCCATGGTCACTAGCCTTGCGCTTTTACCCGTGTCTGCCCCAGGCTGCCTGGATCCTCGAGGAAGGAGGCAGGCTGGGTGGAGGACAGCCTCCCTGCTAGAGGTGCTGCTCTGAAACACTGCCCCTCATCCTTGCTGGTGGCCATTCCTGTGAAGTCCTTTCACGACACTGACCAGCCAAGTCTGGTGTACTCGCTGGTGGTCTTCTGGTCTGGGGTCTCCTGTGTCTGTTTTCTTTCCTCCCTCCTTTCCTTTCTTCCACCGACTGCCCCCGGGTAGTGGCCCCCGCTTCGCCCGAGTGATTCTTCTCTCCGTAGGTGAAGAGAGCGGGGAGCAGAGGAACTCAAGCAGCAGTTCTTCGAGTTTGCCACAGAGGCTAGAGGAAGCCTTTGAAATCATGTACTGAGCATAAAATGGAAACTTGGTTAGAAAAAAGATCCCTGGCTAAAGTGGGGTTTGAGGTTTTGTGTAGATTTTGTTTATTTTTTGCACGGGGCTGATTACGTACACGGACCCTCACGTGTTCTGGGTGGCTGCAGTTTGGGGTCTTTGTGCCCATGTGCGGGTGGCATTTCTATTGTCCCGCGGGTGGCCCCTGCCTCTCCTCCTCTCTGTGTCCCTTAGTTTGGCTGCATTTGTGTGTGCACCACCAAGCTCCAAGAGGGTGAAGGAAATTGTTCCTCATGTCACTAAACTGAGCCCAGAGGAAACTGAAAAGCTGAGGTGATTTCAGTACGTTGGCCTGGTGAGCCGCTGGGATCTGCGTGGGAAGCCGTCGTAGGCCTTCACGGATGGGCGTGTGGCTGCGCTGTGCGAGCCTCAGAGAAGGTGGACACCCTGTCCCTGGGCTCGCTGAGGGGTCTTGAGCCTCAGCATCCAGAGACCGCGGGAGCCCTGTGGGAAGGGTTTGTTTTGCGGTGCTGAGGATGGAACCCAGGCCCTCCTGCGTGCCAGCGCCCTGGAGTCGCCACTGTATGCCCACGGCGTCCCGTGCTTGCTGGGCGTAACCTCATTCTGTCCTCCCAGTCCTGTGATGTGGGTGGCATTATTGTCCCCTCTGTACAGATGGTGACACTGAGGCCCTGTGACGTGCTCCTCCAGCCAGCTGGTGGACAACAGTAGGTCAAGTTTCACACCCTGCCGTGTGACCCGGGCCAGCGCGCTGTGCTCAGCAGCTGTGCAGCGGTGATCCTGACAGCACACACAGCCAGCTGCCCCGAGTCATTTGGTGTAGAACCTCGATGCCGTGTGGTCTCAGATGGTCACCAGTTTAAGTGCTGTCAGGACACAAGGGCTGACACTGGCGGACAGAGGCTGCGTGGGGTGTGGAGGGGAAGGTGGCCTGGCGGTCCCGGGCGATTCAGAGCCCTCCCAATCCTCTCTGCCCCGGGATGGTTCCCCTAGGGACTGAGAAGGAGGAGTCGCTGCCCAGTGTCCCCCAAAGAGAGGGAAATGGTGTCTTTGCACAGGTAAGAACCCCCTAAGAACAAACAAAGACTGTCTGTTTTGTGCTGATGGGGAGGGAACCCAGCGCCTCGTCCCTGCCAGGCAAGCGCTCTGCCCCAGAGCCACATCCAGGTCCAGACAGGAGTTTTCTGTCTGCCCAGCGAAGGGCATTTTAAATCTTCTTAAATTCTTGTTTAAAATTTCTGACCCAATTTTTAGTTGCACAAGTCCATAGTAACTTTAGCTTAAAACGTTCAAAAAGAAACTTTTAATTAAAAGTTTGTTTTAAGCATATGAAGACACACCACCCCCCCCACCTTCTCCAGGTTTCATAAACTGGACTGTTGAATAGAATCCTTGAAACTTAAGTGTCCCCCCTCAGCCACACCCTCCTTGGCACTGTCCGGCCTGGGAAGGGCTCGCCTGGCGCTCTGTTGTTCTGGGCTCCGTGCACAGTCTTATTGGTATTCCCTAAAGTGTCCTGTGAATTTAAGAGGACTTTTCACAGCCTTATTTTTAGTTGCTTTAAATAACTCAGAAACTGAGATATTCTTAAATTAGGATTTCTTTCTTTCTTTCAGCCCCTCCCCCAGTGCATGTCAGTCATGTGTGTTTACTTACAAAAGTGAGTTGGGGGACAGAGGTCTTTAGTCAGTGTGTGCGCCCCCCCCACAGCAGGAAGGCCCTCGGGGCCTGTGGTGTGAGGTTCCTGTCCCTGGCTGATCCCGCTTTGTGTCCCAGTCTTGGGAGCGCTCTGCTTAGGGAGTGTGGTACCTTTAAGTAAAGGTCGCAGGCCTGACCTGTGTGTGTGGGTTTCTCCTTTGTCAGGCTGCAGGCATTTTCTCATTTTCACAGTTGAGCTGAAGACAAAGCCCTCCTTATCCTGGCGGGAGCTTCCCGGAGATGACATCAGCCTTTCCCAGCAGCTTCCCCTCTGCCTTAAGAGTCTTCGCCCCCGAGCTGCTCGGGCAGATCACCATCTTGCTCCTGCCCTTTTTCTGGCCAAACAACACATCAAAGGAAGAAGTGCCAGGGGTGCCAGGGGTCGGGGACAGAACAAAAGCCGTCATCCGCTGTCTGTCGTGGGCTGTGTGAGGACATAGCATTTAGTGGTCGCGGCTCTGATCTGGGTCATGAAGGTTGTAGAAGTGGGGCCAGAACCTTGAAAAAACAGGGCTGCGAAGGAGCGTTCCTGGTGTGGGGGGACATGTCCGTTAGTGGGTGTGAAGTCCCCTCTATGGCGCACACTGGACCTGGGAAAAGGAGTATATTTACATGGAAGGGTTAGGTCAAGGCGTTCACCCAGAATTTGAGGAGACAGAGCAACACTGGGTTTTGCTGTTCCTCCCTCAGTCCCCGTTGGCTTTCCTGAGCCCCCGGTGCTGTTTGCACAAGGACGCCACTGTCCTGGGGACACAGGCGGCAGCTCTTGGGCACACAGAGGACTGATCTTCACGTCGGCCTGTGACGTCATGGACACACATGTTCTCACTGCACTACAGAGCCCCTCTGTCCTGAAGGGTGTAAACTGCTGTCTCCTGAGACCTTAGAGAATTCACCAGAGACTGCGGGGGAACCTGCCAGGTGTGGGTGCCCCGGGCTCCTTTCTTCTAGGACCTCCCTCGGAAAGCCATCGCGTGCTGAGCCGTGTGTGGCTGGAGCACGGCGAGGGCAGCTTCTGGGCCTGTTCCCTGGCTGAGGTCGCACCCAGGGTAGGTGGCAGAGCTGGACTCTTTCTGGACTCTTTCTGCTTTGCTGTGTTTTGGGGTTCACACACAGGCGCGCGTGCACACAGTGCATTTTGAAATTTCTCCACTGATTGTCTCCAAAGCACAATTAGAGAAGTGGATGTGGCAGTAAGGTGCTGGGGCTAGCAGTAGCCAGAAACCACGCCAAACAAGGGTCCAGATTCTGTTTCCAAGTCACCCCAGCAGAGGCAACACGCACTGGACTCCCTGCCTTTCTCTGCCCCTCCTTAGAGGACCTCCGGCCTGCCCTTCCGTAAAGAGACCTGAGAAAGGCACCTGAGGGATCAACCCAGAAATCAACCCAGAGGACCAGGGAGGGCAGGATGTGGCTCTGTGACAGAGCCCGAGGCCCAGGGTTCCTTCCCCAGCACCAAAAGAGAAAAACCAGCTGCAGAAACTGGGTCAAAGTCAAGTAGAAGGATCAGACGCACTCTTGTCAGGTCTCGCTAGAAGTCTCAGACTGAACCCTCGTTGCTCCCCAAAATTGGCTCGTCCAGGACTGGGCTGTGGAGTTTTCTAGGTCCTATGTGCAGAAATGTCATTCAGCTGGTTTCTCCAACGTGACTGGCCACAGACTCTGTAACGGACAGAGTCGTGTCCTTGCAACAGCCTGTTAAGCCCTGGCCGCAGCATGATGTCTCTGAAGACGAGGCTTCGGGTGGTGATGGGGTTCCATGAGGTCCTGGGAGCAGCACCCTTAGAGGAAGAGATGCCAGAGAACATGCACGCTGTCTTCCTGCCGCGTGAGGACACGGTGAGAAGGGGCCATCTGAAAGCCAGGCGGTGGCCCTCGCCAGACACTGGCCATGCTGGCTCCCCGAGCTTAGACCCCAGCTTTCGGGACTATGAGAAAACAAACAGCTGTTCCCTAGGCCGCCGGGCTGTGGTGTCTGCTCTGGCAGCCGAGCCCGGGAGGATGCAAGCCTTCATCCCTTTCTCGTGAGACCTGTTATGAACACCCCATGGAGCCACAGACACACACACATTTCTATTTGGTTTCAAAATCCTCTCACCATAAATTTTCAGACTCACAAAACTCTGGTGCCTTAAAGCTCGACTGTTAAAATGAAACAGTGGCATAATTTCTTTTTTTTTTTTTTTTTTTTAAAGAGAGAGTGAGAGAGGAGAGAGAGAGAGAGAGAGAGAGAGAGAGAGAGAGAAAGAGAGAGAGAATTTTTAATATTTATTTTTTTTTTTAGTTCTCGGCAGACACAACATCTTTGTTGGTATGTGGTGCTGAGGATCGAACCCGGGCCGCACACATGCCAGGCAAGCACGCTACCGCTTGAGCCACATCCCCAGCCCTGGCATAATTTCTTGATTTGGGACTGTCGAGTGTCACCTTTAATACTGGGGCTTTTCGTAAAATCCACTGAGGCCAGACAAATTGAGGAAATGCGAGCCCCTGCTTCCATCGTCCCCAAGTCTGATTACCTTCCATCCCGACTCCTGTCTGTGGCTGTTTCTGGAGAGTGGATTACTTCTTCCATATCCCCCCATTCCCTGGATCGGTGCCGTCACCCACACCAACAATGGTGATGGAACTTCTCCCTGCGTTTGCAGTTGTTATGGTTTAGATAAAGTGTTCCCTAGAAGCTCACGTGTGAGACACTGCAAGAAAGTCCAGAGGTGACATGATTGGGTTAATAAGTGACTGTAGGCAGACAGGGAGTGGCTGGAGGAGGGGGATCTTTGGGGTATTATGCATTTGGGGTTTGTATTTTGTCCTGGTGAGGGGACTCTCGGATCTTTCTGGTTCCTGGTGTCATGTCCTAAGCAGCTTTTCTGCACCACATTCTTCTGCCTTGGTGCCCTCTTACCTGGGCCTTGAGGAGTGGAGTTGGCCATCCGTGGACTGAGACCTCTGAAACTGATAGTCTCTTCATTTTTGCTTCCTTTGGTTCCTCTTCTAGTTCTGTGGCCACTTCTCATAGATTCATTGTCCTAGTCTGTTTTCTGTTGCTGTAACAAAATTACTGAGAGTGGGTAATTTATAACCAAAAGTTTATGTAACTCATGGTTCTGGAGACTGGAAGTCCAAGATTGGTGCTGCTTCTGGCAAGGGCTTTATGCTGCATCACAAAACGGGGAAAAGCAGAAGGGAGAGAGTATGTGTGCCTAAGAGGGGACGAAGGGGACCTGATTTCTGTCATGACAGTAAAGCTGTTCCCAGTCAGAACTAAGCCAGTCTCTGGAGAGGACCCTTAATCCCTCCCAACCCAGCTATATAGACAGTCAGATTTCAACATGAGTTTTTGTGGGGACAAACCACATGGAAGCCATGTTACATGGGTGTGACATGTCATTGTTACATTCCCCAGGGCTCCGTCCTTCTTGCTGTACAGACCCTTATGATGGTGTCACCTACAAACTCATGCTAGAATCACCACTGTACATTGAGGATTGCCAGGTCTTACCCAGGTCCTGAGCATCACACCACAGACCTGTCCACCTTGTAGATGTCGTCTGTGTACCTCAGGTTCAGTACTGCTTTGTCCGAGTTGACCTGAGGACCTCCTGTGTCTTCTTTACCTGCCCTGGGCCTCTGTCCCTCGTTTTCATGGTCGGCACAGCTCTCCTGTTTTCCTTGGGGGCTTCCTCCCTCTGCCCCGTACCCAGAGCTAACCCACTGTCACGCCCTGTCACTGGGCTGCTAATCCTTTTCTGCATAGGCACCAGCCTGGGTGACAGTTTGGACCCATTCCTATGCAGCACCCTCCTTTCTGGCACTTCAGCTTCGGGAGAAAGTTCCTGAAGTGTTGTTCTCTGTTTGGAATCCTTCCACGGCTCCCAGGGAGCTGCAGGAGAATGCTGAGCAGACACCTCCTCCGTGGAGGCCCAGCCGAGGGACCTGCCCCTCCCCCTCCTACTGTCCCCCCTTCCTCCCTCCTCTTGGCAAATGGCAGTTCTTCATGTCTTCGTAGAAAACAATGGCGCTTTGCTCTAATCCTGCGCCCCCGTCCCGTTCCCCACAGCTCCCCTGGGCCAGGGCTGGGCCCTGCTCTAGCCGGGGCCCTCCGCCTGGCGTCGTTTCAAGCTCCTCCAAAGTGCTGCATCGACAACCGCCAGCAGGGAGGTGCTCCATGGGGAGGTGCTCGGAGAGGGTTCTAGCCTTTTCATTGCTGTGACCAGAACACCTGAGGAGCAGTTTCAAGGAGGAAAAATGCTCTGGGGCTCATGGTGTCAGGGGTCTGAGTCCAGAGATGGCCTCCTCCCTTGCTCTGGGCCCTGGTGAGGCAGAGCATCACTGGGAGGGCCCAGTGGAGGAGGTGCCGGAGGCTGCAGTACCTTGCTGCTGGTGCCTCCCCTGAGCACCTGGAGGGTATCGCTGAGCGTGTCGGCGGGCTGTGACTTGTGACCACACATTAAAACCCAAGTCTCTGTTCTTCTGTGGCCTTTGGTGATCTGGTCCAAACTCCCCCCAGCCCTGTTTCTCAGTAGGCGGCCTCCTGGACTGTCCTGGAAGCCTCCTGAGCCAGGGTTCAGTTTTAAAGTAACTGATGGAAGTCGCTGCCGTCCCTGGTCATCAGGCAGGCTCTGGAGGTGGCCTCGTGTTGAGCAACCCTCGTGTACCTTGGTCAGCCAGTCCCGTGGCCCAGCCTCCCTTGGACCTGCAGCCCAAGGCTGATTCAGAACCAGCGTTTTCGTGGCTGGTGGTGGCTTGGTGGTGTGGTGCGACTCTCCATGGCTCAGCCCCCGCCCCCATCCTGAGGCAGCTCTCAGAAGCCTCCAGGGTTTCCAGCAAAGTGACTGAGTGTGTCCCATGTGGCCTGTACTTGAAGTTGAGTTGGATCCGGTGGTGATCCGCCCTGCTGTCCTTTCCCCGCCACTCCCCACACAGACACTTTATTTGGGCAGCACCTCACACCTACAGAAATATGGAAGGTCTGCGGACAGTGACTGCTAGCACTGTCCAGTTCATCTGTTGGTCCAGTCTGCTGCGCTGACCTCCTCCTCTTATACTTGGAGGAGCAGCGATGTGACGCAGGGTGAAATACCTCTTCATATCCATAATGTCCTTTATAGATCTTATTTTTTTGAGACAGGTCCTTGCTGTGTCCTGGCCTCAAGAGACCCTCCTGCCTCAGCCTCTTGAGGAAGCCAGGACAAGGTGCACACTGAAGGCCCCAGCCGGCGGTTTGTTCAGGCTTTTCTCCTGCATTTTCTCATTCTACCTCATGCTAGTTCTTTCTAGTTCGGGATCGAGTGCACTTACTTTTGCTCTCAGTGACCTTTTGTCTAGAATGGTTACCCCACTGTGGGGTGCAGTGGGCTGGTGGGTTTGGGTGGTAAGGGCAGGTGGTGGTGGTGTGCCTAGACACGGCCCCTGGGGGTTAGCACCTTGTGAAGTGTCCTGTTCAGGCACCAGCCAGATCGAGGGCAGGAGGCCTGCGGGTCCATGGTGCTCTGTCCTGAGAAGTCCTCGACTCCTGCACATCCTGGCCCAGCAGTGCAGCTCTGCCGAGTGTCGGCCATTTCCCATAGAGGTTGTGGGGCAGCCAGAGGACAGTGCCACAGGTCCCCTGGCTTAGGGGGAGAACAAAGTTCAAGACTCAAGAGCGTGGCACTGACTGCACATTGCTTCCCCAGCACGGTCAGGTTGGAATTATTAAGTTGAACCTTGTGGGTCAGGACCCTTGTATATGTGATGGAAAAAGGTGGTGGGACAGGGGAGAGCAGAAAGAGGGGACAGGTGTATGCCACTGTACCTGCTTGACATAGTCTTTATTTTTTTAATTTTTTTTTGTAGTTGTAGATAGACAGTGTGCCTTTATTTTGTTTATTTTTTTGTGGGGTTAAGGATCAAATCCAGTGCCTCACACATACTAGGCAAGCACTCTGCCACTGAGCTACAGCCCCAGCCCTTGACATGGTCTTTTGATCCACACATTTAATTTTGATGAAGTCCAATTGGTCTATATTTTCTCATGCTGCATGTGCTTTTGAGTTTTATCCAATAAATCATTGCCAAATCCAAAGTAATGAAGCATTTCCCCAAGTTTTCTTTTTTACATATATATAAGTTGCTGATAAACCTTTATTTTATGCTGAGAATCGAGCACCAAGGACTCACACATGCCTGGCAGCATCTACCATTGAGCTATTGAGCTATAACCCCCTCCAGGCAAGTGTGCTACCGCTAAGTCCCAGCCCCAGCCCTCTCCAAGTTTTCTTCTACCAGTTTTATAGTTCTAGCTTTTACAGTTATGTCTTTAATGATTTTAGCTCTTACATGCATGTCTTTGATCCATTTTAAGTTAATTCTTACATATAAGGTCAGGGTCCAGATTAATTTTTTTTTCATGTGGATATCTGGTTTTCTAATACCATTTGTTGAAAGGACTGTTCTTTCCCCATTGAAAGGTTTTAGCACCATTCTTGAAAATCATTTGACCATATTTGTAAGAGTTTATTTCTAGATTCTCTATTCTATTCTATTGACCTATATGGTGTTCCATGTTATTTTAACTACTGTAGCTTTGTGTTGGGTTTTTAAATCAGGAAGAAAATTCCAATTGTGTTCTTCTATGTCTTCAAGATTATTTTGCCTATTCAGGGCCCCTTAAAGTTCCACATGAATTTTAGGATGGATTTTTCTATTTCTTCAAACTATTTTTGGAATTTGATAGGATAGTATTAAATCTGTAAATCCTTTTAATTTGTACTGACATCTTAATAACATTGTCTTATGATCCATGAACATGGAGTGTCTTTCTATTTGTTTTTAATTTCATTCAGTAATATTTTATAGTTGTTGGTTTACAAGTCTTTTGTTTCTTAATTAAATTTACCCCTAAATATTTTATTCTTTGTGATGTTATTGTAAATAGAATTGTTTTCTTATTTTTCTTTCCTTATTGTTCATCATAATTGTATGGAAATGCAAGTAAATTTTTTCCTTGGTTTTGAATTCCTTTATTAGTTCTAACATGATTTGTGAATATTTGGATATTTAGGGTTTTTTTTTTTTTTGGTACTGGGGATTGAACTCACGGGCACTTGACCACTAAGCTATATCCCAAGCCCATTTTTCTATTTTATTTAGAGGCAGGGTCTCACTGAGTTGCTTAGCACTTCACTGTTGCTAAGGCTGGCTTTGAACTCACGATTCTTCTGTCTCAGCCTTCTGAGCTGCTGGGATTACAGGTGTGTACCACTGCGCCCAGCATATTCTGGGTTTTATACATTCAAGGGCATGTTGTTTGTAAATAAAGATGACTTCACTTCTTCTTTCAAGTTAGGTGTTTTGCATTTCTTCGTACTTATTTGCTCCGTTTAGGACTTCTAGTACTATACTGAATAGAAGTGGCAAACGCAGCCATCCTTCTTTTGTTCCCGAGGAAAGGTTTTCAATCTTTTACCAAATTGTATTTGCTGCAATTTTTCATACATGGCCTATATTACATTGGGATTGTTTTCATCTGTTCCTAGTTTGTTAAAGGTTTTTTAAATCACAAATACACTTGTGATTTTAATAATCAGAAGTTTATATAAATTACATAAAATGTCCATCAACCCTGGATTCACATTTTCTTGTAGTTTTGAAGCTGAAGTAATACCTACTCTCTACTGACATGCTTTTTAGAAATTGTCCCCACCTATAATTTTTTTAGTTGTAGATGGACACAATACCTTTTATTTTATTTATTTATGTGGTACCAGGGATCGAACCCAGTGCCTCATGCATGCTAGGCAAGCACTCTACCACTGAGCAACAACCCAAGGTCAACCACATCTATTAATTCCTTTAATTCTCATAATGGCTGTGTAGAACAGTCTTGTGCTGCTTAATGATAGGGATATATTTTGGGAAATGAATCATTAATCAATTTTGTGATTGTGTGACTATCACACAGTGTGCTTACACAAAGCTAGATGATATAGCCCGCTACTCACCTAGGCTATGTGTTATATACCATTGTATATGCAGTCCATTATTGGCCAAAATGTCACTATGGGTGCATGACTATAGGTTGTTTTCCTCTCTTTAGTAAGGAATCTGAAGCATAGTATGTGGGTGTTTTGAGCAGAGGTATGGTAGAGTGGTAAGTAGTGATGGAAAAATAATTAATTGGTGGAAAATAGATAATTGTGCTTATTGTTGGTGCAAGTAACTCGAAGACTAAAGCACATACTTGACCTTGAATTTTGTAAAAGAAAATTTCCTTCTTATTTCGAAGTTTGCAGTTTTGTGCCTTTTTTTGTTTTGTTTTGTACTGGGGATTGAACCCAGGGCACCTAACCACTGAATCACAACATCCCCAGGCCTTTTTGTTTTTCATTTTGAGATAGTCTCTCTAAGTTGCTTAAGGCCTTGCTAACTTGCTGAGGCTGTCTTAGAACTCAAGCTGTGCCACCATATCTGCCCTTGTGCCAGGTATTTGAGGCTGACAGAAGAGAGTATGAATGGTCCTGAAATGGGGTATCATTGTCTGCCTTCCCTTATGGGTGTACAAACCAATTCTTGGTTGGTTAGCCTGGAGTGCTATGAGTACAGAGCTTTGTATTTGATTGTGATAGAAAAGTTGGTGGTATTGATGGAGGAAACAAATATTGCCACAATAGTAACCAGGAATTCTGGAAACATATCCAGGGCTTTGAGGGATGTGAGTTGTTTGCTGAAATCAGAAAAGGGGACTTCTTACTTAAATAATAAACTCTGAGTATGTGGAAATGCAGACTGAAATATATTTAAAGATGTCTTCTGGTTTCTCTTTGTATGGAAACAGCAAAACATTTTGCCTTATTTTTTAGGTTTAAAGAGCATTTCAATGGTTGTGCTGCTCATGTCAACATGATGTCATTTCAAAAGAAACAATAGTTTGACAGGGCATGGTGGAGCATGCCTGGAATCCCAGGTACTGAGGAGACTGAGACAGGAGGATCAAAAAAATATTAAAGCAATATAAATCTTAACTGAAAAATTTTGGGAAGGCATCTATAGTGGGCATTTCTTTTTTTTCATCTGACCATTGCTATATGTTTCTTCTGGAAATAGAACCTTGCTTTTCTTGTGTAGAATGATGCTTCCCCTCACTCTTGGTCTCTAGACAAGGTATAGGGTTGGGTCTTATGATTAAGAATTTGCCAATGAGACCCAATCCCAAGATTTTATTGGAACTCCTGAGAAATGAATGCTTGTTTCTCCTGGAGTGGTTAGCTATGAAGATGCGTTAAGTTGAACACAGGAAAGCTGAGGAGGGCGATGGACATCACTACAGGAGGACAAACTCTTTGAAGTCAACAAACAGGAAAAGAGAGACTCTGCCTCAATGAAATTGTTTGTACCCTGTTACCCACCCATCCACGAATTTTTCAGTTATTAAGCCAAATACATTCCTTTACTTAACTCTGTTTTAGTTTGAGTTTTTGACATGAAAAAGTCCTTAGTATTAGAGCACAAAAGAATTCCATCTATTTACTTATTTATTTTTTAAAATATTTTTTAGTTGTCAATGGACCTTTATTTATTTATTTTTGTTTATTTATACACTGTGCTGAGAATCAAACCTAGTACCTCACATATGCTAGGCAAGTGCTCTTCTACTGAGCTACAACCCCATACCTATCATCTACTTAATTTTTAAATATATATTTTTAGTTGTAGATGGACACAATACCTTTATTTTGATGTGGTGTTGAGAATCGAAACCAGTGCCTCACACATGCTAGGCAAGTACTCTACCATTGAGCTAGTATCTAAGTGTCACTCAGAATGGCAGTTGTGCTAATCCCTAGTGTTACTCTCTCAAAACTCCCAGAAATTTTTTTCAAAAAGTCATTTTGTACCGTCTTTTTTCTCTTTCACACCCTCATAATGCTTCTTGCTCTCTTCCTCTTCTCCTTCTTTCCTCTAAAAGAAACATAAAATCTAGCTGAGTCTTGCAGATCAGTCTCACCTTCTGAGGTTCCTTTTACTTCCTTATTCCTTACTAG
The DNA here is from genome assembly GCF_052094955.1 of Ictidomys tridecemlineatus. Lineage (NCBI taxonomy): Eukaryota > Metazoa > Chordata > Mammalia > Rodentia > Sciuridae > Ictidomys > Ictidomys tridecemlineatus. Next base: position 1,258,105 of record NW_027523660.1, on the reverse strand, counting down.
ATCAGCACAATTAATGCCTGTCTGAACAGTAAAGGATCCTTCATCTTAGAAAGGGTGGAAGTCTAGAAACATGTTAAAGTTCAGTTCTGGACTCATTTGTATTCAGAACAAATAGCATACTTGCTTGGACAATAACTATTTGTAAACAGCCAAGGCTGGGGGTTCCTTTGGGTACTTTTTTTTTTTAACCAAGATATTGCCCTTTAAAAAAACACATTTTTTTAGGAGCTGGGGATGTGGCTTAAGCGGTAGTGCGCTCGCCTGGCATGCGTGTGGCCCGGGTTAGATCCTCAGCACCACATACAAACAAAGACGTTGTGTCTGCCGAAAACTAAAAAATAAATATTAAAAATTTCTCTCTCTCTTAAAAAATTTTATTTATTTATTTATTTATCTATTTATTTATCTATTCAGTGGGCACCTAGGCTGGTTCCACAACTTGGCTATTTGAATTGTGCTGCTATAAACATTGATATGCATGTATCACGGTACTATGCTGCTTTTTAGTTCTTTTGGATAAATACAATGAATGGGATAATTGGGTCATATGGGGTTTCATTCCTAGTTTTTTGAGGAATCTCCATACTTATTTCCAAAATGATTATACTAATTTTCAGTCCCACAAACAAAATATGCGTGTACAGTTCTCTCTCGTCATCCTTGTCAGCAATTATTGTTTCTTGTATTGATGATTTGTTATCCTATGGGATGAGATGAACTCTTAGTGTAATTTTTATTAGCATCTTTCTAATTGCTAAAAATGTTGAACATTCTTCATATATTTGTTAGAATTTTGTATTTCTTCTTTTTAGAAATATCTCTTTAGATTTTTTGCCTGTAGTGAGTGGGTTGATAATTTTTTGGTGTTATACTTTTGAATTCTTTATGTAATCTGGTTTTTAATCCCCTGTTGGAAGAGTAGCAGGCAAACATTTTCTTTAATTCTATAGGCTTTCTCATCTTGCACTTTTTATTGTTTCCCTTTCTGTGTAGAAGCATTTTAATTTAATGCCATCCCACTTATTGATTCTTGGTTTTATTTTTTAAACTTTTGGAGTCTTATTAAGGAAGATGAGGCCTACACCAAAGCATTTTCAGTGTTTCTGGTATAATTCCTAGATCTTTGATCCACTTTGAGTTGATTTTTGTGCAGAATGAAAGACAGTGATCTAGTTCCGGTTTTCTATATATGCAAATCCAGTTTCCCACACATCATTTGTCTAAAAGGCTACCTTTTCTCCATTGTGCCCTTGAAAACTTTGTGAAGAATCATATGACTGTATTTATGTGAATTTGTCTCTGTGTCTTCTTGTCTATTCTGTTGGTCTTCATATCTATTTTGATGCCAATAACATGCTGTTTTTATTACTATAGCTCTGCAGTTAACTTGAAATCAGATAGTATGATGTCTCCAGTCTCACTCTTGCTGATCAGGATTGCTTTGGCTATTCTCAGTCTTTTATTCTTCCACATAAATTTCATAACTTTTTTCCTAGTTATGTGGAAAATGTCTTTGGTATTTTGATGGGGTTTGCATTGAAACTGTAGATCAAGTGGGTTTTATGGCCATTTTGACAATATTTGTTCTAACTATCCATGAACATGGTACATCTTTTTATCTTCAATGTTATTCTTCAATTTCTTTCTTCAGTATTTTATAATTTTCATTTTAGAGGTCTTTCACCTTTTTAATTAAATCTATTCAGACCTTATTTGAAGTTATCATGAATGCAGCAGTTTTATTGATTTCTTTCTCAGCAGATTCATTACCAGATTATAAGAAAGCTATTGATTTTTGTATGTTTATCCTGTATCCTGTTACTTTGCTTGGGATTTGTCTATCAGCTTTCAAAGTCTTCTGGTGGAGTATTTGGATCCTCTGGTATAGAATAACGTCTTCAGCAAACAGAGGTAGTTGGACTTCTTCTTTTCCTGCATGGATCTCTTTAATTTCATTCTCTTGCCTTATTGCTCTGGTTGAAGTTTCAAGAACTATATTGAATAGAAGTAGTGAGAATGGACATACTTATCTTTTTCCTGATTTTAGGGGGAATGTTTGTTTGTTTGTTTGTTTGTTTTTTCCCAATTAGAATGATGCTGGTTTGGCTTTGTCACAGGTAGCCTTTCTGATGTTAAATTAATTTCCTCAATTCATAGTTCCTTCAATGTTTTTAACATAAACAGGTGATAAATTTTGTCAAAGACTTTTTCTGCATCAATTGAGATGATCATGTGAGTTTTACATTCATTGATTTATGTATATCGAACCAATCTCACATCCTGAGTGTGAATCCAACTTGATTATGGCGTACAATCTTCTTAATGTGTTCTAAAATATGGTTTGCTAATATTTTATTAAGTTTTTTTCATAACTATGTTCATCTGAGATATCTGTCTGTAGTGTTCATTCCTTGGTGTGTCTTTATATGGTTTTGTATCGAGGTGATAGAGATCCATATTATGAGTTTGTGAGTGTTCCCTCCCTTTCTAGTTCATGAAATAATTTGGGGAGGATTGGCATTAGGTCTTCTTTAAAGGTCTGTTACAACTCTGCTGAGAATCCATCTGGTCCTGAGCTTTTCTTTGTTGGAAGCCTTTTTATTACTGCTTCAGTCTCATTGTTTGATATTTGTCTGTTTAGATTTTCTATATCTGTTTGGTTCAAATTTAGAAGGTTATATGTGTCTAGATATTTGTCAATATCATGTAGATTTTCCAATTTATTGCAATATAAACTTTTGAAATAGTCCCTAATGATCCTCTGGATTTCAGAAATGTCTTGGATAATAACAAAAAAAATGTTCCAATTATTGAGGGTCTATTAAGCAAACATTGCTATACTGGTTGCTGTAAATCTTGTTTTATTAGTTACAACAATGATTCAAATTCTAGGGAGAAGTCATTATCACTCCCACATTCGGCAACAGACACCAAAGCATTAACTAGATTACCAAGGTCAAGGAACAGGTTAGTGGCAGAACTGATTGGTCAGCAGTTGGGTCTGTCTCACACCTGCACACTCTATGAAATATTGAGCATGACACCTACATGGAGCGGTAGGACGTAAAATGAATGAAGACAAGCTGCAGCTCTCTCGGTTTCCACATGCCAGCTTCCCTATGCTGTCAACAACCTGCGGCTGACAGGTTTTGATTTGCCATTTGCTCAGTGGTTGAGGAGGAGCAAGGATATTCCCTGAAAGATAGAGCAAGAGATTGCCCGGTGCAGCCCTGGGTCCCTTGAAGGCCAGATGGTCCTTGCTGTGTGCTTTCTGCTTGTACAACTCAGCAAATAAATTTTCTCTGACTTTAATTGCACTTGACACACAAGGACAAACACATTTGCTTTTAGCAATCCTTCCGTGGTCTCTGGAGCATGCAAAAGCATGGCATTTACATGATCCCCTGGCTGCTGCTCTGAAAGTGGACCCCAGCTTGACTGCTTTGGCATCTCTTCTCCTCCTCTTTCTCTCTTTGCTGTTACTTCTATTGTTTTATAGATTTAGGTTTTATTCAGGAACATGACACTCTTTTAATTACTGTTATATATGATGTGAGGCACGCAATTTGATTTTTGCATTTGTTTATCCACTTGTTTTAGGCTGATTGTTGAGAATACAATACATGTAAAAATTTCTTTTCACCTTTGTCAAAAATCAATTCACCATATAGGAGTGTCTCTATTTTTAACTCATTTTTAGTGATTTTTTCTATTTCTTTGTCTTTAAAATAATTCTAGAGTACAATAGCTTTATAATAAATCTAAAAATAAGGTAGTCTTGGTCTTACAACTGTTCTATTTTGAAGATATGTTAAATATTCTAGGTCATTTGAATTTCCATATGAATTTAAAAAGAGCTTGCCCATTTCTGCAAGACTTCTGCTGGAATATCAATTGAGTTTGCAATGAATCCATAGAACAGTTTGAGAAGAATTGTCATCTAAGCCATTGAGTTTTACAAACCACAAACATGGCAAAACTCAGTCTATTGAAGTCTCTACTTCCTATCAGTGAGGTTTTTGGTTGTCAATGCAGTGTTTTCAGAGAGCCTGAATACCTGGGAGATGTGAGTACCTGCCTGCCTACGTAGTTCATGCTTTTCTGGCATTGTAGGCAGTATTTTTAATATGAACTTTTTATTTTAGAACACCTTTAGATTTGCAAAAATACTGAACAGGTAGCATTGGGGGGTTCTAATACACTCCTCAGTAGGTACCTATTCATATCTCACATTGGTAAGGAAACCCCACTAGAACTGGGGGTTCTGCTTAAGTTCATACTTCATTTAGATTTCCTTAGATGCCCCCTGTCCTTTTTCTGTTCTAGACTCCCATCCAGGGGGACACATGCCATTTAGTGGTCATATCTCCTAGGAGTCCTCTTGGCTGTGACAGCTTCTCACACTTTCCTTGATTGTTGATGCCCTTGGGAGTGTCGAGGTATACTGATTATGTATTTTGTCGAATGTCCCTCTCTTGGGATTTGTCTGACATTTTCCTCATGATTTGACCAAAGCAATGTGTTTGGAGGAGGCAGAGGTAAAGTGCCCTTCTTTTACTGTCACACCAAGGGTGCTTCTATCATCAGTTCACCATGGATGATGCTGACCTTGACCACCTGACTTGAGATAGTGCCTATCCATTTTCTCCATTGTAAAGTTACTGGTTTTCTCCGCTTTTTCATATTTACACTCTTCAGAAGGAAGTCAATATGTGCTGTTGGCACCTTCGGTGTGGGAATTCCACCCCTTTTCCTTGAGGGTGAAGTATCCGTGGGAATCATTTAGAATTCTTCTGCAAGGTAGATTTGTCTCTTTTTCCATATTTATTTATTTGTGTATTTATTTAAGCATGGGCTCATGCATATTTATTTAAAATTTTGAGTTATATTCACATATTACTTTATGCATTGCTTGTTCACAGTTGGCCATCTGTTGAGATGTCTTTCAGTTGATTGGTTCCTGTGTCCCTGTGACCTACCCCCAAGCCTTGTGGAGTTATTGCTACTGTTTTGGTTTTTTTTTTTTTTTTTTTGTCCATTTCCTTACTTTCTGGAACTGCAAGATGCTTCAGTATTCTCTTGGATACTTTCTGCCCCAACCTAAACTCAGCCATTTCTCCCAGGATCCTGGTTTCTGTTATTGCAGAGGTGTTGGGCCTTGAGAGCTGGGCACCAGGGGTACTTACTGCTGCTGGGTGGGGAGACAGTGGTTCTTAGGCTCTTCGGTTTACAGAGCAAGGAGATACTTGTGGGCATTTTCATACCTATGCAGATAAATGTTTCTACATGTAACAGTCATTCTACAGTAAGCTAAGCAGGAGTTTGTACTTATGTCTCCGATTCTAATATATTTCAACATAGATCACTCTAGCCTGAGGAGGGGGCTTTTCAAATGGGAAATTCTTTTCTCTTGATTACTATCATGATTAGTCTGTGACACAAATCTCTCAATGTCTGGCATAATATGCTTTCTCTACATCATAATGGCTTCACTTGGTCAGGGCAGGCTAGGCCTATTGTGAAAGGCTAACCTACAAATCTCTGTAGCTTGACAGATTGTGCGATGCTTTATTACTCCTGTTAAGTGTCCAGTGAGGGCCATGCTCACTGAAGGCTGCATTTCCACCTGTGTGTGTCACACAATCGAACAGAGGAACATGGAAATCTAAGCACTGACAGCTAGAGTTTGCATTGGGAGTGAGTGACACGTCACTTCCACTCGGGTGTTACTGGCCAAAAGAACCAACATCGGATGCATCGCTTGTCCTTAAAATACTAACTTTAAAATGCCTAACTCATCATCCAACTATTGGATGAACAAATAAATATATGAATAGATTCATCAACTGAGTAATTAAAAAAAAAAAGAATCAACATCGGCTTGACTGATTGGAAACAGAGCTGGGAAACCCAATTCTATTGTAATGCCCAGAAAAATCAAAGCCAGAATTTTTATGGACACCTGTAATATTCACCAATAAAAGTCAGGGCTGTGTTTGGCTTTCTGTTCCACATCTGCTCATTCAAGTGTGTTAGTTTTCTTTTTTCTTTTGTTAGTTGAGGTTATACAAAAAGTCATACATAATTGAAAATATACAGCTTGATGAATTTGGAGATGAATACACATCCATAAACCCAAAACAACAATCCATGCTTATACATCACCTCCCAAAGTCTCTTCCCCTCCCTCTCTCCATTCATGATCATTATTGGGATGAGAAAGTCAACATAAAGTCCACTCTTACCACTTTTAAAATCAGGGTCTTGAGGAGTTTCCTGCCTGCCCATGTTCATTGCCACACCATTCACAGCAGCCAAGACAACGAACAAAGCAAGTGCCACCAGCCGATGAGGGCAAGTAGAATGGGGTGCCTGCAAGTGATGGAGTGTGATTCAGCCTTTAAAGGAAAAGAGAAAGAAAACGCTCCCATTTACACCCACACGATGAACCTGGAGAAGGTCATGCTGTCAACAGAGCCAGATGCAGAAGGACCAACCTTAGATGATCCGCTCATGGGATGAACCTAACAGGAAACTCAGAGGGGTGTGGTTTCCAGGGGCTGGGGAGGCAGAGATGGGAGGGAGCTGACTTGTGAGCACTCTGAGAGACTGCCTGCCCTGCCCAGCGGTCATGACACTGAACACGGCCCCAGCGAGACGTGGGCAGAGAGAGGTTCTCCTCACTGACTTGAGTGGGTAAGAAACAAATGAAACAAACGTCCCTTCTTGCTCTCTTGCTGCTTCCTGGACAACATTAAAAATGCAAAGTGAAGCAGCTGGAGTGCTGGCGTCTCCCACCGTTCTCACTCAGTGGGCCCAGGATGAGAAGATATGGAGCCTTCATCTCCTGGCAAGCACTCCAGGCATTTCCCTCCCACTCCCTCCTTTCCGTCCTGAGGCACGTGTGGAGGGAGAGGCCCACTGTCTTCCCCACTGCACACTGGGGGTCCTTCCACAGTAGAGCGCAGCCTCGGGTCCTGACGTGGCAGAGCATGAGCAGGGGAAGAGGAAGGAGGCCCTGAGGCCTGCTGTGCCCTTGCTGGTGTTCAGGGGCCAAGCTTCCTTAGTCCACTGTCCCCAGGCCTCAGTGGTGGCTGTCTGCCCACTGTTGAGTTCCCAGAAGGCTTTGCACATTAGAAAGGAGAGCTGAGAGGACTGAAATCAGTGATAGTCATTCCCTAGCAGCTGATCCGGACCCACGAGGAGAGGCTTGTGTGCACAGTGATGAGAGGCAGCTCTGAGGGGGCTGTGCCCAGGGTCCCCCACAGCAGAGAGGTGGAGCATGACGAGGAGGCTCCAGGAAAAGTGTGCCCTAGGGTTCTATGACCCCAAATAAGTTTGATCACGGAATTGTAGGTGACCTCAAAAAGCCAAACAAGGTGGATGCAGATAATGCAGAAAAGTATCCTGTTAGGTTACGAGGGGTCAAGCAGAGCTAGCTTTCCGCCTGCACTGATCAGGGCCTGTGCCTTGTTGCCCATCTACACAGGGACCGAGCTCTAACCCTCCCAGAGGAGAAGGGAAATGAGATTGGCTGGCATCATCTCATGAAGGCTGACAAGGACACTCCTTCCCGAGAGTGCTCAGGGCGCTCAGCCTTCAGCAGTATCTGCATGGGCCCCTTAGTGGCTGCCTTGGCATGTGACACTTTTATATTTGCATTAGTGATTCCTTTAGAAATACAACTACTAACTAAAGAAAAAGATGTGTCTGTTGTAATTGTGGCAGTAGTAAACAGAGTGTGTGTGTGTGTGTTGAGCACTTACTATGTGCTGTGCTAAGTGCTCTACAAAATAAACTCATGGAATTATCGCAACCTGTTGGAGAACAGTGTGCAGAGAAACATCTTTCCCACGTCTCAACAGGAGCCAGGATTGAAACCCAGGAAGTCTGTCTCCGGAGCCGCCACTCGGGCTCACTCAGAACACAGTTCAAATCTCAGCCAGGGCCTTTCAAGGTGGCCCGGCCTTTTTCTGTTTGATTACAAAACAATTTTCTGGTCCAGCTCCCAGGGGCTGCTCCTAGCCTCATCAGAGGAATCTACAACTGTCATCGTCCACCCAAGATTTTGTGTGTGGATCTCGTGGTCAACAGCTGGCGCTGACCCCGTGGCATCTCAGCCTTCCTACCTCCAGGCTGGGCCACTTGCTCTCACTTCAGCATCACTCTGGGTCCACCGGGGATCGAGCCCTTCTGGGTCCCCTCCACCTGGCCAAGGCTCCCAGGAACACTCCCCGGGGTCAGAGGCACAACTGGAAGAATCAGCTGGCCCCCACAGGAGCGGGGAGCAGGGCCCGCTGGAGTCGGGGCAGATGTGTCTTAACAGACGATCTGTTTTCAGGGAACAGAACCCTGGGCTTCCTTGAGGAAGCTGCGTCGGCCCTCAGGCCCCGCTTGGTTCACAAGGTTCTCAGCTGGAATCTGTGCAGAGGCCTTGTTACCCATGTCGGCTGGAAAAGGTCCCACCTGAGTCTAACTTTTTCCTAGGGCTGCTCCAGCATTCACAGGTAGGAACATTGATGATGGATCATTGGGGACATTTTTTGCCCCACATGGAATGTCCCCCACACCAGTCCCGGCACGTTTTCTGAAATGTTCCCATTCCATACTGAGTTCTTTACGCTTTTTAGGATGATGGTATCTGGTGAAAGTTGCAGATTGTCTCTTTAAAATTTCCGTGTTTGCTTGCACACATGAACACCCAGAGCTCCAGAGGCTGCCCACAAGGCCAAGAGGCCGCCATCAAGCTTTTCCTCTTGGATTAAAACCACGCTGTTCTAGAAGCATGCCTTGAGGATGGAGCCCCCTGTAGGGTGTGGTACCCAAACGAAGACTTGGCCTGCCAGACGTGGCTCTATCAGAAATCAGCAAACCAGACACAGCTTGATTCCAACAGAGAACGGTTTCCTTGGCAGAGAAGAAAAGGCCTTTTAGAAGAAAGAAAAGATCCTGAGCCCCTGGCTGGGCTTCGGGATGGTGTCAGCAGACACCCCAGGCAGAGGCATCTCTTCCAGATCCTCTTTCCTCACCCCCTCCTTCCTTCCCACTCACCTTGAAGGCACCAAGGTCAAGCTGCGTGTGGTTCCAAGGACCACAGCAGCCTTCTACACCCCAGACACTAGCTAGCTCTGACAGCACTTGGACCATTTTACAGATTAATAAACCAAGGCCCTGAAGTTCAAGTGGCTCAGGCAGGTCACCTAAGGAGTGAGTCACAAGCTGCAATTCAACCTTGATCCTTCTTGGAATCGGCCTGCAGGTGTGTGCAACACATATGCAAGACTCAAGAACTGTCCACATAACAGAGGTGACATCACGAGCAGAACATGCCAGTACCTGCCCTTTTGAGGGAACTGCACTAATCCTACATGTAAAATAACTAAGAAATAAAACAGGTGGTAGAGTAGCTCTCCTTGAGCTATTTTCCATCTAATTAGGAAAACAAGATTAACCCACATGAACTTAGAATAGTGATTCACATCTGTGGCTTCTGTGATGGGCCTTGGATTTTTCAAAACTGTGCAAATATTATCTGGATTAACCATGGAAATAAGTAATTCCATGCAGTTCCGTTTTTACGCAGGACTGAAGAGAAGTTAGTGCATGACCTGGTAAGTGGACCGTACAGGATTTTTAAAGTCAACGTACCTGAGTGTAAGTTCTCACAGTTGTGGGGCTTCCTGAGGCCCTGTGGGCATTCAATACAGGAGTCTGGTGACAGTGAAAGGTGGTCTAGTACCTTGACGCTCCTTGCAAGCATGCTCACCTGTGGGCAGGAGGACTCCAGTCATGTGACACTAGGCAGGAGGACTCCAGTCATGTGACACCAGCCTGGAGTTAAGATTCTGATTGCTGCTTTTTTTTGTTGTTGTTCTTTTTACTTTCAAGCCATAAATAGCACTTGATCAACCTAAAATGAGGAGAAGGGAATGTGCACCTTAGGAGTGTTTATGCCTGCAGTTTTATGATAACCAACCCTTATGGGCTTCTGAATTGTACCTGAAGACGTCAGTCACTCTCATGTTAGTACTGATGATAAGTGACCCATGAATCATTCGGGTACAGTGGTATGTCACTGTGTTTTCTCACATAAAGTTGGCTCTCGACCTGTTCTTCTGTGAAGTCCTCCTATTCCTGCTAACCATCAACTAGCCGTGAATAAAAGTTGTTTGACAATTTTTGCACTAAAAATATAAGATGACGCACATGAACTCCTGCAGTGCTGGCCTTAGATGTCGATGAGATTAAGGAGGATCATCTTCACCTGAGCCAGCTGCACTGAGGGGGTGAAACTGGAGTGCTGTGCGTTTGCATAGGAACTGATTGATGATTGATTGGTTGACTGGCTTGAACCAGACCTTGCTAGGCCAGAAGTGGCCACAGTCTAGTGGGGAGAGAAGGCACTTTAAGCGAAGGGGCTCAAGCCGGGATTTGGTAGAACAAGTGAGTCCTCTGCAAAGCCGTGAGAGGATGAGAGCTGTTTACCAGGAGCCACAGCCTGCCAGGAGTGGGATGGGCAGTGCCCAGTGTGCACGTGCATCGTCCTGTCGGCAACTGTCCACCTGAAGCCATGGGACTCGTTAACTGTCAACTCTACCTCCACAAGGTAATGGGGGGAGGGACTTGTCCACAGATGACCAGCAGTGGCCTTCTTTCCAGAAGAGTTAAAATAACACACCAACCAGTTGTAGCATTTGAGGGACTGTAGCAGGCCATCCCCCTCCAACTGGGATCTCACACTGCCTCTGGGCCTTTCCCTTTGGGAGTGCAGCCCCTGAGCCCCTGGGAGCCGTGTGGGCGCTGAGTGACAGACACATCTCAGGAAGGGAAGCAGGAAGGGAGGCTCAGGGGACACCTTTAGCTGCATTGTGAACCATGTGTGAGTTCACCTCAGGGAGAAGATTCTCAGGGGCAGAGAGCATCTCCCAGCCAAGACAGCACAGGAGAGTGTCTGAGGCCGAGTAGGAAGTAAAGGGGAGACAGTCTCCACAACTGCCCTTGAGTTTCCACCCGAGCCCCCGGCCTCCCCTAGAGACTTCTTGGATACTGGAGGGGAGAGGGGAGAAAGACTCGAGATGCTCTGAAGAGGAGTTGGGACTTGGACAGTCTCTGAAAGGTTCAAATTAGGGAGTGATAGCACAAGGTCTCTGTTTTAGAAAGAAATTCTGGAATTCTGATTCTGGCATATGATAAAACTAAATATCTTAATATTTAAGACAAATAATCAATTTCAGTAATTTTAGAGATAAGTTCTAAATCTGGTTTTGTTTTGCAGATCAGAATGCTGGTGAAATTCTGTACTTTGCATCTTTTTTGTTCAATACAGTAACCAGCAACTTCACATTCTGGACCACTTCACAAATGGACCACTGTGGGGGCTGTCTCCACGGCCTGCCCTTCTGTCTGTCTGTCTCTCTCTCTCTCCCTCTCTCTCTTTCCCCCTCTCCCTCATGTCCTAGTTAGTATCCCTGCATGCCAGACTTTGATGGAAAATTCCAGATGGTCTGAGAGGACTTCCTTCCAGCAGGCATTAATAGCAGGTCTACTTGATCCAATAATGCACTTAGAGTCTCGAGCTTGATTTCTACCTCTGGGGGGATGATTTGTTCTTCCTGCTGGGTCTTCGCCTCCTGGTGTGATGGAGTCTAGGGTGTCTCTAGCACCCTGACTTCAGGGCCCCTCGCCAGAGGTGTAAGCCAGACCCCCTCGAAGTCAGCCCTGCCTCAGCAACCTCCTCTCTAGCATTGACCCTGAGACCATGCTGCCGCAACTCATCTCCAACATCTTCAAAGGCTGGCAGTTTCTTTTATCCTTTATTGAGAGTTTGTGAATATTCTTGGTCAGAGATTTGGTCTGATATGATCGACTACATCACAGCCAGATACAGAGTTCCTGGTGCCTCTTCTGCCCCCTGGGGGTTTCTCTTCAGCTTGTTCCCATTTAATAAGGGCATTGCCCTTCTCTTATAATCCCAGATACATTTAAATTTGCATAACAGAATTTGTGTTTTGTATTGGAAAAGTCTTCTAAGGATAGATGGACAGTGGAAAGCAGTGGAAGGTGTTACTTTTATACATTTTTATATGTCAGATATTTCATAACTCACAAAATATTTTATGATGGTGACTAGAGTATCATCAGGCAGTGGAAAAAACCTTCAAACAGAAAGATTTTGGAATGCAGACACCTTAAAGGGAATGAATGAGGGTCATGATCATAAAAATGGAGTGTTTTAAATAATGAAGATTTTCAAAGGAGATCAATAGAGGAAAGGAACCAGGGGTAGAAGTCGGAGGCGCAGGGGAGAGATATTGGCCAGATTGTACTGTCATATTGTGTGCATGGGTGACTATGTAACATAGTTACTGTCATATTGTGTCATGGGTGACTATGTAACATCAAATCCCATCATTATGTATAACTGGAATGCACCAATGAAATATGTGGAAAGAGAAAAGGTAATGAAGAATTTGGAGAGAAATCTTCTTTTAAGGTTAAAGGAAATAGGGCTGGGGATGTGGCTCAAGCGGTAGCGCGCTCGCCTGGCATGCGTGCGGCCCGAGTTCGATCCTCAGCACCACATACAGACAAAGATGTTGTGTCCGCCAAATACTAAAAAATAAATATTAAAATTCTCTCTATCTCTCTCTCTCTTTAAAAAAAAAAAGGTTAAAGGAAATAACCTTAAGAGGTTAAATTAAATGTGGTGGTTGGACTACTTAGGTCTCTAGAGGAAGAAGAGTGTGGGTGCTAGTAGCCCACGGGAAATGGAAGGTCTTTTTCCAAGATAAGGGGTGGTTCAAGAGGATTAAACGGCATGGAGGAGGGGTAGGGATGTGGATTCACACTGCCCTGGAGTCACCTGCGGTGACCTTGCTGGTGTTAGTGAGTGGTAACACCCCAGGTCTGGATGGTTAACAGAAGCCTGCCTTCTAGTGGTGTTGAGTCAAGTTGCACGGAACTGCAGAAGACAGGCTCGGGCTGTGGGAGACAGGGGACCTGGGAGGGGAAGAGGAAGCGGGGATTTCTGCAGCAATTCAACCAAATGGGCAGCCACCCGAGTTGGGGTTTTGCAAGATGGTGCCATATGGTGTGTTAAGACCTCCCGACATCAGAGGAGGAGTTGTGTGTTTGACACTTCTTGGTCATTGCATGTTTGGGGTGACATGTGAACTGAAGGGATGCTAATTCTGGTCTTCTGATCTCCAGTTTAATATGGGCAGTTCCGCCCTTGCCTCCAGGCCAAGCCTTGGCTGTGCCATCACCCACCTGGGAGCCCGCCACCTGCCACTTCCCACAAGCAGCCAAGGCCACGGCCCTCCTGTCTCTGTCTCCTCCCTGTCCTTCACCTTTTCCCTCTTACACCCTGGCATGGCTGAGTGCTGGACCTCAGTGCTGCCCACAGTTCAGCTGCACAATACACGTTTGTTGGACAAATACACGGATTTTAAGCCTGGCTAGGAGTCCTACTGTGAAACGGTCACTGTCCTGGATCCAAGTTGAACTGGTGTGATTTTACCCAAACATGGAGATCAAAGTGCTGGAAGGAGAGGGCAAGGGGGGCTTCTCTGCCTTCCCCAGAGGGGCAGACCATTACGCCACCCTGCCCCTGTGCTCAGACGAAGCCCTTGTAAGATACAGCTCGAGTCGGCAGCAGGTCCATAAAGAGGACTCTGTTCTCTTCCAGTTACTCCGAAAGAACGGAAATACTAATGGGGACAAGAATCAAAGTTGCAAGTAAGTACACAAAATATACTGCCAAGAGGCTCATGCTGAAGAACATTAGCCATATCATTAGGAATCCTGGTTAAATATTTATGTAGCTTCTTATTTTTATCTGAGGCAAAAGAATTCACAATAACTAAGACTCTTTTCTTTCTTTCCTATGAAAAAAATATGTGGGTGTCCATATTAGAATAACATAATAAGCCCTTTTATAGTTATTTTATTCATGCAACTCTTGTGTTTATCCATATTTTCCTGGATTCTAGATATTATTTGTGCATGTCTTTTGAATCAACAGGTTTTATTAATATTACCAGTTCTGCTATGACCCTGCCCAATGCACAGAGGTGGTCTTTTCCCAGGGCCAGTCTTCTGAATGAACCAGGGCAGGTACTGCCTATGTGCCCTACACAGACAATGGCGAGAACATCCCTCCACCGAGGAAGACCTTTCCTTGAGCCTTTGCAGTTTGCTGTGGGTGAGACACAATGACGGTGGTGGGTAACTTCAGGCTGAAATGATCTACAGACCTGGTGTGGGTCAGTAATGCCTAAGGAACAAAAGGAGATGAAACCAGCCAGCTGAGCTGGGGCCGTGTTGGGAACGGCTTTACAAGTCACACCGCGGAGCTTGCATTTCACCTTGCAGGTGTTTCAGAAGCCTTGGAGATGTTCGAGAAGCTCGGCTTTGCAGAGACGTGACTCTTTTTGCAATGTGAAGAATAAGAGCACAGAGAAGGTCTCCGGAAGGAATGGCGAGGCACTCAGTCAAGTCAGGGAGAGCGGAAACTGGGTAGATGTAATCCACCCAGGACATTCATGAATCAACAGCAGTAGATAAGGGTGAGGAAGCTGTGGAGAAAGACTTGGCACTTCCTAAGTGACCAGGCAGGTAGGTGGTGGTGTCATAAAAGGAGATGGAGAAGAAGACAGAGAATATTGGAAAGGGGCTCTTGGATTTAGGAGCGCCTGGTGGTGCCAATATAAGAAAAAACAATCTTAAGCTCCTTACAATGATCATTTAATGTATACATTCAAAAATATTTAAACAGTTTTGTTGAGATATAAGTGACATAATTGTTTTGTGCAGCTCCGCAAATGTTGCTGTACCGCTGCTCCCGTGACTCTGTGTCCACAAGCCACACAGGAACACCGCTGCCCTCCCCAGCCCTGCTCCCCTTCCCCTGGCCCACCCCAGCTGCCGAGGTGACCTCCCTCTGCTCTCTGTCATTGCAAGCTTGTGTCTAGCTTCCAGAGCTTCAGGCAGGTGCGAGCACAGGCTGTACACTCTCCTTTTGCACAGATTTCTCCATTTGTGAGCCTCAAAAGACATTCCTTTCTTTTCCAGTTCACTGTAATCCTCCTTTCCATCAGTCGTCCAGTCGCATCAGTTGGTTTTTGAAGCCTGAATTAGCTTTGCCTTCCTGGTCTGAGATGCACTTGCTCACGACTCACTGGCCTGCTGTACACTGTGGGCTTTCTCTGCCAAAGCTCAGGGACCAGGCCTTGCTCTGTGTATGAGGGATGCTGAGCAGGAGTCTTCTTATTTCCCAGTGTCTTTATCTAATTCCGGAACCTGGGAAGTGGATCTTACATCTTCCTTAAATGTTTGCAAAAGTTTGAAGCCATCCAGTGGGATTTCCACTGTGAGAAGGTTTCCTAAACAGCAGGTGTGATTTCTTGAACAGATCTAGAGCTGTTCAGATGGCCTGTTCTTTTGAAGCGATGTTTAATGGACTCATCCATACAGCTGTCCATCATGTGCCCTGGCTCTCCTTTCTAATGACCACAGATCGTCCACATGACTGTTTCATTCCTGACTTTGGCAATCTGCATTTTCTCCATCCTTTTTTTTCTATTCAGTCTAACTAGAGATTTATCAATCTCACACCTCTTCCCAAAGAATGAGCTCTTGATTTCATGGATTGTCTTGTTGATTTCCAGTCTGTATTTCCTTTTCTACTTTTATCCCAGTTGCTAAAGTAATTGAATTAAAGTCTAGTTAACATAGATGGTTATCACCAACGTTTTCTAAGCACCTTTTCCACAGTAGCCCCCAAACTTTGATAGATTATGAAAACACAATAGTTTAATTCACTTTTGCCAGTACACCTTTTGATTTCTTCTTATACCACTTGTTATTTAGGAGTGTGTTGTTTGCTTTAAAATACTAATGAATTGCCCCAAAATTTATTCCTTATTAATTTCTAATTTCATTCTTTGTGGTCATGGATCTCATTTCCATGGCTTGAATCCTTCAATACAGATTAAGGATTATTGAATCCTTCAATACAGATCAATAAGATCTATCTTGGTCAACATTCTGCATGACTTGAAGGTAACATCTATGCTGCGTATTTTCAGTGCTAGCATGGTCAACGTCTTCCATACCTCCCTGCTTTAGTGACTACGTCTGTTAGCTTTCTGCTCCTGATCGGAGACCTGTAAGGAAAAAAGATTCAACATGACTCAGGGTTTCAGAGGTTTCTGTCCATACTCCCTTGGCCCCTGGCTTTGGCCTGTGGCACAGGAGAGCATCACATGGGAAGAATGGGGAGAAGGAGCTGCCGAGCACACAGCAGTTAGGAAGCAAGGAGAGAAGAGGGCTGGGATCCCAGAGTCCCTTCACAGTCCCCAGTGACCTGACCTCCTCCACCAGACTCATGGCCCAAGGCCTCCTCCTTGCCTCTAACATGTGCCTTCTGGGGGCCATTGCAGGTCCAGGCCATAGCACTCTGTCTCCTTTGTCTTATTTAAAGATGAATGTTTAAAACCTCTTGTTGTGGATAAGGCTTTTAATTCTTGAATTGTTCTAGTTTGTGTTTCATATATATTGAAATTATGTTTTTTAATATTTTTTCAGTTGTTTATTCATTTATTTGTATGTGATGCTAAGAATTAACCCAGTGCCTCCCACAGGCTAGGTCAGCCTTCTACCACTGAACCACAACCCCAGCCCTGAAATTATGCTATTTGGTGCAGAAAGGCTTGGAAAGTCCTCTTGACCCCCTTTATCAATAAGGCATGGCTCACTTCCCCTCGTCACATTCTTTGATCTGAAATCTATTCCATCGAATATTAATATGGCCACTGCACCTTTCTTTTGATTTCATAATTTCCACCATTGAATATTTTTCATCTTTTTACTTTTAGTCGATTTTTATTTTTATATTTAATGTGGCTTTATAATAAGTAGATTGTAGTTGGGGCTTGCTTATCTCTGCCTTGTAGTGAGGTCATTAGGACATTTACAGTTAATGAGATGGTTTCTATTGTTAAATTTAAACACATTGTTTTACTTTTTAAAATATTTTTTCCCATTTGTTCTTTGTCTCATTTCTTCTCTCTGTTTGCCTCCTTTTGGATTAGGCATATTTCAGAGCTTCATTGATTCTCCGTGGTTGGGTTAGTGCAGTAGTTACCACAAGGTGTATAGCACATATTTGTACCACCACAGTCTGTTTCTTTATTTGTGTTTTGTACCAGGGATTGAACCTGGTGGTGCTTAACCACTGAGCAACATCCCCAGTGCTTTTTATTTTTGTATTTAGAGACAGGGCCTGGCTAAGTTTCTCAGGGCCTCACTTACTTGCTGAGTCTGGCTTTGAACTTGTGATCCTCCTGCCTCAGGTTCCTGAACTGCTCATATTACAGGTGTGTGCCACTGGGCCGGGCTCTTAGCCTCGTTTTCACTGATAAGTGTACTACTCAGAGCACAGGGCATTTCTATCAGCACATTGCCACTCCCCAACCACGTTGCCGCTCTTGTCCTCTGTTTTACTTCTGCTATTACATAATAAATCCCTACATACATTGAGACAGGGGAGTGGGGGAGATTGGAGGCAGGGGAGGTGGGGGACACTGGAGGCAGGGGAGTAGGGGAGGCTGGAGGCAGGGGAGCGGGGGAGATTGGAGGCAGGGGAGGTGGGGGACACTGGAGGCAGGGGAGTAGGGGAGGCTGGAGGCAGGGGAGTGGGGGAGGCTGGAGGCAGGGGAGTGTGGGAGACTGGAGGCAGGGGAGTGGGGGAGGCTGGAGGCAGAGGAGGTGGGGAAGGCTGGAGGCAGGGGAGGTGGGGGACACTGGAGGCAGGGGAGTGGGGGAGACTGGAGGCAGGGGAGGTGGGGGACACTGGAGGCAGGGGAGGTGGGGAAGGCTGGCCCTGGGTGCTAGGCACAGTTAGAGGAGGGAGAAGCTCTGGGACAGGAGTGCACAGCAAACTGGAGCAGACAGCAATGACGGACTGTTTCAAAAAGCCAGAAGAAAAGAGTTTGGATGTTTTCCCATGAAGAAATAATAAATGAGGAGCAAACATTACATAATATATGAATGTATTAGAATATCATGTGGTATCTCATAAATAGGTCTAATTTTTACATTTTTATATATCAGTTAAGATAAATCTAAATTCAAGTTTTTTAAAGAATATGGATGCCAAAATTATTATGAAGCTAGAAGTTTCTAAGGATCTAGATTTTAATTGCCTATGATAAATATCCATTTTTATCAGAATATTTGGACATTGACTTCCAGGTAGGATACACAGAGAAGGAAACACCGTATAATTCTTTAGGGATAACAGGGGAGAATCCATGGGAGACTTGGAAAGCCCTGGCTGACGAGGGAGCCCGTGGCTGTCTGAGCCCAGAGCATCGGAAGGTTCTTCCAGAGGAGCCATGACAGAGAGCTTCCTTCAGACGCTGGCTCCTCCTGGACAGTCCGTGGAGCGTGATTAACCCCATCCCTGGCTCTGACAGCTGTACAGGAGCAAGGCCTCCTTGGGCCACTTTCCAGCTCTGGCACCTCAGCTGCAGGGGGATCCCCGTGGTGGCAGCTGGGTCAGAAGGAGCTGCCCACTCAGGTTCCGGTCTGTACAGGTGAGTCCCACACCCTGATGGGCCCAGCAGAGAAGGGAACGCAGTGTGCATGGGGAGGGGCTTGGGTCCCATCAACAGGGTCCATATCAGCCCTGTGGCGAGGGGTGGGGGTGGTCAGAGGGGAAGGCAGTGTCCTCTCCTTCCAGAAGTGCCTCCACGTGGGGACCATTATGTAGCTGTTTTAAGTAGACATTCTTTATATATATATATTTTTTCCAGTTGTTGGTGGAACTGTATTTTCATCTGTTTATGTGGTGCTGACAATCAAATCCAGTGCCCCGCCCTGTGCTAGGCAAGCGCTCCACCACTGAGCTACATCCCCAGCCCCAGGAAACCTTCTGTTTACCTTTAAGGAGCGAACAGTGTAAATGTCCTGAGTTTGTCCACATTTGTCTCTTTGGGCCCCACTTTCCTCCACGGCAGCCTCCCTGAAGCCTGGGCTTTGGGAGGATATGTTCCTTATACGTTCTGAAAGCGGAAGGAGAGACATGAGCTGGAGCCATTAGAAGAGCCGTCACCTAAGGGCCGATGAGCCCCTGCGGTCATCCCGACTGATGCCCAGAGCCAGGTGGGAGGGGAGTGTGCCCAGGGGAGCAGGAATCTGGCCTCTCAGTGGGCTGACCCGCGTCAGCTTAGCAGAGGAGGAGAGAGGCTTCAAGGCCACCCTTTGCCTCCCACCCAGAGGGCACTGTTCTGGGGACATGGGGACAATATCTGGACTCCCATGCTCCGAGAGGAAACCTGGATACACAATCTGTCTTCGGCATCTCCTCTCTGCATTTTCTTTTGAGGAGTTTGATATGTGTGAACACATGCTGTACTTATTGTTTTTGATATGTCAAAACAAAAGATGTTTCCTTTCATCTAAGTTGCTTGTATTTACTGCAAAATCATTCAAATTTAGTGTAGAAAAGAAAAATATTGGAGTGAATACAATCGGGTTGCATTGTCTGCGCGGTTCTGTGTGATGGTTCCTCATGCCACCTCCTTTTTGGCATCACACATCTCAGCCAAAAAACAACCCCTAGTTTTTCTTGGTGACTTTCTGCAGATCACCCTGCTTCCTGAGGGTGTGAAGTTTTGAGGTTAAGTGACAGACCGACCTCTGGTTGTGGAGGGCCTGAGCTCCCTTCCCCATGGGAGTTGTTCTGGGAGAGTCTGAGACTGAGTGGCCACATTGAGAGGACTGGGCTTTGTGTCAAGGTCAAGGGAAGTCCTGAGGACAAAGCCCCCACCCAGTGTTGGGCTGGTGGTCCTGGCACTCATCCTGGCAGAGCATCCTTTCTGGGAGCTGTGGGGCAGGGCTGATTTCAGCAGGAAGAGGAGGACAGCACCTCACACCGACTTCATCAGGTGTGTCACGGGCACCACACTGTCCAAACAAACCTCAGAATGCTGTTGTGGGTGGGTCAGTGGAAAGATCCACCCTGATGCAAGGGCCAGATAACCAGCAGGTATTCTGCAAATCAAATAAATTGATGTGCAAAAGAAAGAAAGGAAAGAAGGAAGTAAGAGAGAGAAAGAATGTGGTGTTTTCAAGCTTCAGAATATACCAAATGTACAATGGAAGGCTTGTTAGACACTGACAGCTAGGTCTTGCTCCTGAGTTCTGGCTATGCTGCAGTGGGATTCTTCAGAAGTTAGGCCGCAGCTGGGTGCACTGGTACAAACCTTGAATCCCAATGATTCAGGAGGTTGAGGTAGGAGGATGAAAATTTTGAGGCCCACCTCAGCAACTCAGAGTTCAATCAGCACCCAAAAAATAAAGACAAAGAAGTTTGCTCCAACAAGGTTCAGTGACACTGATACTGCTGACCCAAGGTCCACACTTTAAGAGCCCAGCCCAGCAGTTTTTAAACAGAAAGGTTTGACTCAGATCACAGGGGACTCCAAGTCTCCAGCCAGGTCAAGTCTGAACATGTGAAATGACGTCACCTTGGCCCTGGAAGCCCCACTCAGCATTCCCATTTGCTCTCCCCTGGGTCCTGGTTTTATCCTCAGCCCTCTTCCACCCATGTCACCACCCTGATGACAAAACCAGTGCAAGCTCCAGGCCTTGCATCTCCTCAGCTTCACCTCCACTAAGAAAATCAACTTTCTCTCTCCTAATATTAAACTAACATTTATTGGCTTAAACTGGAAAACATATCCATTTTCCCCTAAAAACCTCCAGAACCAAGGGATACTGGCTACAACCCGCGGGGCCAATCCTTGGTGCTGACGGAAGTCAGCTTTGTTTCATCCCAAGAACAGAGCTGGGGGAAGGACGGTCACTGCGGAACTCCAGCACAGGGTTTTCCGGGACAAAGTGAAATGGATGGCAGCCACCTGGGCGGATGGGGCCACAACAGCTCTCCTCTGGAAGGCTCAACTGATCTTGCAGTAAAAGAGCAAGTGAACCAATGTCAGAGCCCGAGAGTTCCGCAAAGAAAGCTTGCTGGGTAAGGACGGGAGGAGAGCGTCTTCCAGTCAGGGCTGGCTCTGGACACTGTGGGGCTCTGCAGATGGGGCTTTCTGGGAATTACTGGGCCTAAAGACTGTGGGTCATTGTGGTCCCCAGGCATGAGTTCCGGGCCTGGCCCTGACAGAGTTTTGCCGAATGCCTTCCCTGCCTTGGGGGAAGAAGGGCCATGGTCCGTTCCGATTCTCAAGGATTCTCTGTCACTGACACTGGAACCACTATCAATATTCACTTAGGAGGTAGGTCTCCACTCTCCCAAGCACAAGCGGAGGCTGGCAGTTTTCAAACGCCAAAGCCTTTTGGTGTGGATAACAAAATTCCTGACTCTAGGGGACAAAAATGAGACATTCTGGGGGGGCAGCAGGGTGGGGAGTTGGCTGTCAGGACTCAGGTCCTTCCCGGCACTGGGGCTGTCAGCCCTCCAGATACCCTTCACAGACCCCCCTTCCCCTAGGTGTGCCTAAGAAGAGAAAGAGTACCATGGGACCCCCATAGTAGAAATTACCTCACCACATTCACACAGACACCCACCAAGCCCCACTGTCACCAGAATGCACATCTAAGGGTAAAGCAGGTCTCCAGTGAGCTCGCGTGGCTGTGTTCCTGGCAGCGAGCTGGCTCCCTGGAGGCCCTCCTCTCATCCCACAGGATTGCCGCAGCCTTCATCCCTGTCTGTCACAGACACGCGGCTCTGTCAACCGCAGCCAAGCCACCATTAGGAAGCCGAAGAGCAGCCTCTTCCTCAACCTCCAGCCGGCTCCAGGCACCTCTCCCTCAAAGACCGGGGTGGAGGGGCCTGCTCTGTGCAAGCCTGCGGGGGTAAAGCCCGGGTCTCCCCTTCTCTGTTTCCCAGGGAGCTCCTGTGTGCACTCCTGAGTTGGAGCCCTGGGGGAAACAATGGTCGCCGAGGATCAGCCAGGAGGGGAGTAGGCATTGTGGGGGCCGAGCATGGATGCGATGCGGCAGGCGGGCAAAGGTGGCCGCAGATGACAGGGCTGAGCAGCCGCGTGGGCAGGAGGGAGATTACAGGCTCCGCAGTGAGGCTGCAGGACGCTTCCCTGCCTTCAGGTGGAATTTTTTCTTCATTCAACCGAAAAATACATCTACCCACTGTGGCAATTTTACAGCTATTAGATTTGAGCCAGGAATTTCTACCTTGCAGAGATGATGCAGTAACAGGGCCAGGAAATAAAAACGGAGAGTGGGAAGATCCGGTGCTATATGGAGCCTAGATTTCGCAAGGGGCTCACATACACTTTAGTATCTGTAGCAGAGTACATGCTATTATCCCAGCAGTGTATGCTAACTGCACACACCCAGGAAACAGAACAGGGAGTGAGGAGGAAAAACATACTCCTATCACCAAATAATATTTATTTGTTCGTTCATTCATCCATTCATTTTTCAATTCTGGGGATAGACTGAGGGCCTCATGCATGCCAGGCAAATTCTCCACCACTGAGCCCATTCCTCAGCTCGATAATTATTATAATTATTTTATTGTATTTCCCTCTAGCCCTTATACTATTCAAAAGTTGTTAATTTTTTTGTGGTTTTTTTTTCACATGTTTAAGATCACATTTTTTGAGACCTAAAAAAGCAGGGTATGAAATTGCAATTTATTACAATTTTATGATTAGTTCAGAGAAGACAATGTACTTCCTTCACTCTGAGGTTACCCAGCGTCTTGGTTTGTGGTGTTGTGACTTGTCCAGGGAAAAACATCCAGCAGACCCTTCACACTCAAGAAGAGGTTGTCTCAGTTATTCACTATCCAAATTAGTAAAAGACTCACAAATTTTAGCAAATGCTCCATTAGGCATGCTTTAGCCTTAAGATAATTATCACTTAAGTGACCCATTTTGAATTTGCCAAATCTGGCAATAAAATTTTAAAAATTAAGCATTGATCCTGCCTCACTGAGCCCTGTGCAGTGAAGACCCCTGAGGACTTCAGCACTGTGTCCCTGCAGAGATTCTGTAACAACCTTCTCAGAAATGAGAACAGCCACCACTCCCACCCCTGGCCTCAAGGTATTTCTCAAAGCCTGTCGCCCCCTGGCCCTGTGTGACCTGCTGCCACGTGGCATATTCAGCTGTTGACCATCAGCTCCTACACCACCCGGTCCTTCCTGGTCACCTCAGTCTGTAGTCCAGCACTGGAAGAGTCTAGCATACAAAATTGCCTCAAAAAATATTTGTTGAATAAAGACTGAATTTTTAAAGGATTTAATCTCCTCCAAGAATATTGCAGAGGTGGGTGGGAAAGGAGATTCAAAATTTTAGTCTAATCTGGTAAATTTACTTGGATACAATAATTTAAGCAATGTCTTTAGGCAAACTCTGGCTCTTCAGATAAGCTGTTGTGGTCGGGATGTGAGGTGTCCCCCAAAATCTCACGTGTGAGATAACGCAAGAGGGTTCAGAGGAGAAATGATTGGGTGGCGAGAGCCTTAACCCAATCAGTGAATTATCCCCTGGTGGGATTAACTGAATGATAACTGCAGGAGGCAGGTGGCATGAGGCTGAAGAAGGTGGGGTATTGAGACGTGGCTTTGGGGTACATATTTGTATCTGGCTAGTAAAGATCTCTGTGTCTGGGCTTTCTGGTCATCACCTGAGCTTCCTCTCTCCGCCACACTCTTGTCCTATGATGTTTGGCTTCACCTCCAGGAATGGAGCCTGCTGTCGATGGACTGAGTCCTCTGAAACTGTGAGCCCCCAAATCAACTTCTCCTCCTCTAAAGTTGTTCTGATTGGGTTTGTAAGTCACAGCAGGGAAAAAGCTGACCAAAACATGAGCGAACCTTGTAGCTTACTTGTGTCCCTCTTTTCCTCTGAAATGGCGACTGAATCAAGGGGGACACGTCAGATATTCTCTTTTTAATCCCCAGCCCAGATCTATCCTCCATCCTTTTCTGGAAGGATGGACGCCCTGAAGGGCTCCACTGGGCTCCCCTGCATGCCAGCTTCTGGGTTTGACCAGTGGACGTCGCTGCCAGGGGAAGGAAGACAGGAGAGATCACGCGTGGGGCACCTTCCTCCCACCCCCTTGCTCCTGACAGCGGCTGAGTCACTTCACCCCCCTCTTGGGCAGGCCTTCTTCCAGGGCTCTCACCCTCAAGGGCCATATCCCCTTCAGGCCTCCCACTGGCCCCAGAGGGTTCGACCTCTCTGCTGGTTCCTGAAGACTGCTCAC
Organism: Ictidomys tridecemlineatus; assembly: GCF_052094955.1. Classification (NCBI taxonomy): domain Eukaryota; kingdom Metazoa; phylum Chordata; class Mammalia; order Rodentia; family Sciuridae; genus Ictidomys; species Ictidomys tridecemlineatus. The sequence goes on along the minus strand of NW_027523660.1, from coordinate 1,233,847 downwards.
CCAGCTGAAGCAGCCACATCATCAAATCCTCTTCAAGTTCTGACTTGCTGTACCTTCTCTTTCCTCCTGGAACCTGAAGGGCACAAGGAGCCAGGGGTCCTCCTGGTCACATTGCCTCCTGCCTTGGTTCCAGTAAACTGAGAATCAGACACCAAGATGAGACTGGGGGTGCTTGTAGGGAGGGTGCAGAAGGGGGTGCAGAGGAGGTGGGCACGTCTGTGGGGGAGAGGGAAAGAAACACTGGATCCTGGGTCTTAGACTGCAGTGCAGCTCCAAGGGCAACTGTGCTGGGCTGAGGAGTCCTCAAGCCCAGGTCCTCCTCCAGAAGAATCCCACCCTTTGCCCAAAGGGGCCTGCCCTTCCTGCCCACATCTGCTCAGCCAATGTCGGGGCAGTCCATGGAAGACATGGCTTCGGTGCATAGGGTGAGGGACAAGGGCAGCAGCTGAGCCATTGGTCAGCTGTCCCACAGCAGAGGTCTGAGGGGCTGGTTTTGCTGCTGTCGCGTGGCCCATCAGTGCACCATCTCCACAAGAACGCAGCTTCACTCATGTACCCTCCATGTCCCCCACCATCCCATGTGTGCCTCCAGAGCCCTTCTCTACGCAGAGAGCTGAAAAGTGCTGTCCATGCTGGGCTCTATAGAGGCTTTTTTTTTAAGTTGGGAAGACAGTTTTTAAAAGTTAAAAGAAGAGAAATAACTTTCAAAGTGATGTTTGTAGCTGTATGTATGAGGAATTCCCAACTGTGAAATACCAAAGGGCAAACTGGAAGGAAAAGTGTTCCATTGTTGGATTTTGCTGTATGTTTTCTTACTGGTTACATTTACACTATTAATATGTGTAAAGAGGTGGCAATTTTCTTTTTCACTGGTGAAGATGGGGGATATCTGAATGGACAGGTGAGAGGAGGAAGCGTTTACTGTTACAAAGGGTGAAATTCAGCTATGGATATAATCCTTGACTGGGATTTCACTTTGGAATTATATGATTGCTATAAAGAAATTGCACCAGGGTTATTGAGAAGAATGAATTTGTCAGAATGTGCATCTGTTTACAGAAACAGTAAGTCCATGTTCTCACAGAAGTTGGGAGTTTTAGTTTGGTGAGCAGTTGTGTAATAGAGTCTGGGCTACATAGATTTATTTGTTTTTACTTTCCAAAACATTTTTAAATGTTGCAGTGTGATCCAACATTTTATTAGAGTAACCCTTCTATGGGCATTGGAAACCACAACATGAAGCCTGTTTAAAATATCCAGAACACGTCCATGCTGCCAATTCCCCAGACATATAAGCAGCACAAGTCTCATGGAACCGATTCCACTGTCGTTTCCTCCACTGCTGAGGGAGGAGAGGTGTTTGGGACCCAGGAAGGCCTGTAACAGTGTAGCTCCATATTTTGTGTGTGTGCACACGATGATTCACTGAACTCCACAAACCAGCCCTGCACTAGCACCTAGACAGTCCGGATGTGCAGGCCTGGGTCCTGCCTGGTATTGGAAAGGTGGAAGCAGATTGAGTTGTGTAACAACAACAACAATCCTAACAGTGGGAAACATCTTCCACACAGAAATGAGTCACTCAAGGAATGAGCCCCACACCACACTTATTTAGGTTCTCTACTTCTATGGGGAAAACTCCCAGGAAGTTAAATATGAGCCTGTAGCTAAGGGAGTGAAAATAGCCTCTTTATGTGATTTTCCAGCAGATGGGCCAGAAGTTGTATCCACTCTGTAAATACGATCAACATGGTGGGGAAACTGGGAATCCTTACCATGCAGGTTATGTGACAGTCATTACAATGACCCAACAGTGTTTCATGAAACAGATATTCCATTACCACCGAGTCTACTATCAAAGAAGAGCTGTCAGTGAAGTACCTGTTGATCACACTCCATTCATGTTGCACACTAAGCTTGCCCGTGGCTGTGCCGTACATGCAAACCTATGGATTTTTATCAGATTTAGAATTAGTAGAAATTTAACACTAACAGGAAATTCATAAAGAATTTGACCTTCCATTCTTTCCTACCTTGACTTCTGCCTTTGTTTCCCTAAATCTCTGCAGTCAATACTACCCTTCTGGGGAAAGTATTGGTGAGTCACATTTGTCTTTGACTTTGAGTCCAATTTATGTTCCCAAACCTTTGAATTTTTTTGTCACTCTCATCTCCCCCACACATACTCCCCATGGCTCCCAAGGTCCATCCATTTGGCCTCATTCTTCCCCTTTTTAATTAAAATTGATAATTAGCTCCTGTATCATGCATATCATGATCCTGATATCATGCATTTCAAAAAAGTATCATCCAACAACTATTGAGCATTTACTAATGGAGCAAATGTCACCCTCCTGGAAGAAACAGAGAAGAACAAATTCATCAGACCATAAAGCACTCTCTCTTTGATTACTGGATCCAATTCAGTCTCCAGAGGCCTCCTGGGACCTCACAGGTGTGAAGGCACCTAGACCTACCAGTCACCATTTTGAGGAGAACTGCCCAGGAAGACTGTCTGATGGGACGTCTGCACAGGAATATGCAAGAACAAGAAATAGGCTTTCACTCTTTTTTTTTTTTTTTTGTAATCAGGGATTGAGCTCAGGGACACTTGACCACTGAGCCACATCCCCAGCCCTATTTTGTATTTTATTTAGAGACAAGGTCTCACTGAGTTGCTTAGTGCCTCACCATTGATGAGGCTGGCTTTGAACTTTTACCTCAGCCTCCCAAGCCACAGGGATTACAGGCGTGCATCACTGCACCCGGCCAGTCTTTCACTCTTCTAAGCCACTGAGCTTGGGGGCCAGAAGTCCCAGAAATCATGCTATCATGACCAGTATAGAAATTAGAACCAGGAGTGCGGTTTGGCAAGAAGTTAAGAAGGGAGAGAATATCTAAAATATAGGACAATAACTTCATGATTGAGCACAAGGGGAAAACTGGCATAAGAATTATTGTACAGTAATAAACATTTGCTAAAGCTGCTGCTTGCCACAGATCAGGGAGCAGACGGCGTGTCTACTGAGTCAGCAACCTCAGCTGACATGATTGGGAAAGATGAAAGTCCTGGTATGGGGACGTTTATTGGATTCATTTATCAAAGTGTCGTCAGAAAAACGTATTTCAAAAACCTATAACATGAGAAAGAGTTCAGAACACAGAACATGGAGGCCTAAATGGCTGGCCTGCTCCTGAACTCAGTCAGAGAGGAGAGGAGTCTTGGAGCAACACTGGGAGTCAAGCCCCAGCCTTCCCGCAAAGACCATAACCACTTTTCCATCCTTCCCTGATGACCAAACTTGCATGAGGCCCCTTTAAGCCCTGTGAGAACTACGCTCCTATGGCCTCCTTGCATATGATTCCACAGCTGAAGTGGATCCCTGCATGTCAAAGGCAGCCTCTGCTGCTCTCCGAATCCCAAGACTGTGTAAGAGTCAGTCTGCCCATAAAGCCCTACCCTGCACGGCTGAGCACTTCTAGGTAAAACGCTGCTGTGTCTCGCCCCCTGCTTCCTGCACTCTAGCCAATAGGAATGCCTGGAGAGAGCCCTATTCACTCAGAGAAGGAGCTGGTAGACACTGATCCTTTGTGACCCGTGTGAAAGGCACTGCATTTTACATTCTCCCTCTTACTGATGGCCAGACACCCACCCTACTGGAGGCCCCTCTGCACAGCGGCAATACTGCAGTTTACTTCTAAATAAGAGCAAAGCATGTGGACAACGTCTGCATTGAGTACTGGGAAATACCCCCTAGAAGGAAATTGCCAGGTCCAGAGCCTAGAATAAGAGTTGCACATGTTATTTGAGCAACTAAGTGATAGTCAATATAAGAGATGCAAAAAGAAGCCACAAAGTTGAGGGACAAAGCACTGTCATATCTAGAAATCATTTTCAGTTCAACCTGGGACTCTTGCCCTCACTGGTGGCCACCCCACCCTCCCGATGGAGGAAGCCAGTCTCTGACCTACCCCTCTCCTCTAGCTTAGAAGCATGGACTGTGCATATTATGTTACCCCAGAGGATCTGGATGAAAGTTTGTATTTCCAGGCCATAATTTACTATTTCAATATCAAAGTGAATATGTAGGTGTAAAAGTTAATCCTGCTTTGTACCTGGGAGAGGTTCCTCAGAACTTAAAGTGTCTGGTTAGGCATCACCTCCACAGGAGCATGTTCTGCCAGTGGCTGAGATGGGCCAGACCTGGGCTTCCCCCCACTCTATAGCTTTGGCTTACAGTAACTCAACAGTCTGGCTGTCAGACAGAATGTGCAAAAACAGAGCTTTGTGATTCTGAGTTATCCTCTTTTTCTCTCTTCATATATTCTCAGTTTTGAAACTCTTTCTCCACTATGGATCAAACAAGTCAGTTTTGAGACTAAAATTTCATTCTGCATGCCAAAAGCTTAACACCATAGATATAGATATATGGATGATGGTTCTATAGATAGATGATAGGTAGACGATAGGTATATAGAGAGATGATAGATAGATATTCTGCCTTTGCGTGTAGGTGTGACAATCCTAAAACTGCCAGAGGCAACTGAATTTCTCTAATGGAACAGGAGAGATCACCAACAAGGAAATGCAAAAGGAGAGTCTCTCAAAGTCATTTAGAGAAATGCTGTTCTTATTAAACTATGGTCAGTAAAATGCATATAATTCATCTTCTAAAACACACTGAAGATGGTAAAAAGCTACATGAAAGAGCTTCTCACAAATGAAACGGTAAAAGAAAGCCTAGCAGTTTATCACTGAGAAACTTTCAAGAGAAAAAAGCGGGGCCTTGGGGCCTTCAGAGATAAGACACTGACCTAGGTTTCCTCTTCCTTCTGATCATCAGGACTGAGCAAAAGATAGAGAGAAAAATTTCCCTGCTCCCCCAAATCCTAATTTAAGCTTTTGTTTGCATCCTGGTGCTGATTTCCGTAGGGACTAAAGGGTCACAGGGTCAGGCTGTCCACTTCTCAGTGCCGTGTCCCTGGAGTGGTGGGAAGTGGCAGCTTCACCTTCAAGGGTGGTTCTGTTTGCAGCATCTGTTTTTCCATGGCCCGACTGCCCTGGCTCTTCGCCCCCTCCCTTCTGCTCTCAGGGCCCAGATCCCGCCCTGCCCCAGGTCACAGGAAGCAAGCACATTGCCTGCCATCCTGAGTGTGGTTGAGACTTAGAGAGTTTCAGAAATCATGGTGGAATCTCTTACCCACACACCAAGCAGCCATAGGGATTAGATGGCAAAAAAAAAAAAAAAGGACGATTAAAAAACTGGAACTTACATATCCAAAGGAGTGACTTTTTAAATTGATGCTGTGTTCTTTACCAGCATTGCTTGAGGCTCTGGGCACACTGCAGCATGCCTGGTTTGCCTCCCACTTGGAATCAATAGCAAAATGCAGTAGAGCTGTGGGGACTCTTGCCCAGGAGGCTGGAGTGAGTGACTTTGCTTGACAAAGGGGATCCCTAACGTTGGCGCCCTGGTCCTGCTGCTGCTCTCCTCTTTCCACTTTGCCATGAGACCACAGAGCAAAGACAGGAGGGGGGGGATCCAGGACTCATCGGACTCTGCACATCACCAACAATCACATTCTGAACACAACCTCCTCAGCTCTTGTGTGTTGCTGAGTGATGAGAGGAAGAAAAAGAGAGGGAGTGGGGAAGAGAGACAGAAGGAGGGAGAAGGGGGGGCAACAGAAGTGGAGAATGGACAGAGGAAGAAAGAGAAAGTTTTCCAAGGAAGTTCTGGGGTTTTTAAGTTTTGATGCACTTAAAGTTGATGAACAAGTTAAAATTTCCCTATTTCCTATAAAAATTGGCCAGACAATAAAGAAAATCAAAATGTAGATCAAAGCACCAAGAATATTTTGAAGTCAACTCAAATGCTATTTGAAATGTAATATTTCCATCCGTGAACCAAAAATAGCTTCTTGGGAACAAGAACTGTGGCAGGGAAGAGTCTGGCAGCCGACAAGCAGCCAGGGGACAGCGAGCCCAGAGTGCCCTTGGCTGTGCCACTCCCCTGGATGTGGTGCTAGGGCGCCAAGTCCACAGGGACCCAGGAGGCAAAGTGGAAAAAAATAAATGGTTTCCCAAGGTCGGGACATTGTGCCCCCTTCTTCCCTGCCCATCAGCTCTAGAAGGTCACGCTCCACTCCCACTCCTCACTACCCCCTCCTCCCGCACTCACCTCAGGCACAGCCCGTATCCCCAGAAGGTAAAGCCCGCTGCACTGTCACCCCACCCCAGACATCCCCGTGAATCACTACGAACACTGCTACAGATGTGCCTCCTGGACATGGCGTCCAGCCAGGAAGGCGAGGAAGGAGGCCATGGGCACTAAGCTGGTGTCTAAGGTTGGGAACACGAACTCACGCTGGTGGCTTGTTCCAGCAACACGTCGACAAATCACAATAGCAAGAACAGCTGCTTGAAGGAGAGAGGAAGGGACTCTGTGCATAGGAGGGAGGATAAAACAAGGCTTCAAAGACACCCAGGTTTGTGGAGATGACTTTGAAACCAGGATGATCATTTAGAAAAACATAAAAATACAATTAAGATTTTGAAAGTTGTAAAATACTTACAAATTAACGGTGAAAAGCAACAAATGAATTCACGTGTGGACCCAACTTTCAGATGATCCCAGAGGCTCTCTGCCAGCCCCCCTAGATCACAGTAGTTCCCGAGGACAAGATGAAGACTGGGAAATGCTGAACTCTTTTCTGTCATCTTGTTGGTGGCCTGGGGTGGCGATGGTGCTGTAGTTCCTGCTGTGGGACAAAGCAAAGCATTCCTTTGTTCACGTCACTGAGACTAGGATTTTTTTCAGTAAGGGAAAAAAGAAGTAAAGATGTAAAATTAATAAAACAAACAGAAAGCAAACCAATTTTAACTAGAAATACTAATGTGAACTCATGATGTGTTGTACCTTTGAATGATTCCCTAACTCCATCTGCAGAAAATGTCTGCACGTTTTTAGACACTGGCAAACCCCAGAGCACAGAGCTCCCCTAGTGCCCGGAGTGTGACCTCCAGCAATTGCCTACTAAAAACCAGGGCTCTTTGGAGAAAAACAGATTCCATGTTTGTAGCAGGTGAGCCTGCAACGTCTTGAAACACCAGAAAGCGAGGAGGATCACCAAGACCCCCAGGTCCTGGCCAAGGACACAGGAGTCATCCCTCAGGGGCTCCCATGGACCAAAAGTGGAACAGCTGAGCAAAAGTGAATAGCGATGACCATGGCCTGAAGCGCACTGTGTTTAGGTCTGAGATTTGTACTGAGGCTAACTAGGTGGAGACCTGAGGAGGGTGTGACCATCTCCTTCCCACTGTCACTTTCTCTGGTTGATTCTAATTCCCTTCCTCAAGAGGCTTTCTCCCCACACCCAGGGCTGGGTTTGTGCCCTGCATAAGCATATCCTGTGGTCACTGAGTCAGTCAGTTTCACAACTGTGACTAAAATACCTGACAAGGCACGAGAGGAGGGAAGGTTTGTCTGGCTCATGGTGTCAGAGGACTCACTCTGGCTGGCCAACTTCATTGCAGAAACACAATGGTGGAAGGAAGCACATGTGGAGGAAAGCTGACGGGTCATGGCAGCTGTGAGGCAGAGAGAGGAGAGGCCGGGACAGAGTAAAAGCCACGCCCCAGGCCCCACTTCCTCCAGCAGGCCCGCCGGCTTGTCCTTTCAGCTCTCCACAGATTCATCCAGCAAGTGGGTTAATGCTCAGTGAGGGCTGAGGCCTGGTCTTTTCTAAAAGCACCACTTCTGAACCTTGCTGCATTGGGGATCATGGTCTCAGCGCATGAGCTCTGGGGGGACACCCTAGATCCAAAGCAGACCCGCAAGGACATGGTGGGTACTTAACAGAGCTCAATTTCAATTAATGACCAAATGAATTAGTTCCAGGAAGGAGCAGGGGAGGAGGAAGAAGGGCAGGAAGGAGGGAGGAGAGACAGGAACATTCAGGTGTTTAATAACCTGAGACAAACTGTGGTCTGGTAAATCCTGATTATACTAAAAACCAACATAATCCTCAACTACAAATCCTCCAGTAAGTAAATTTACAAATAAATCATGTGTAATTAGCATTAAATAATGTTGCCATATAATCAGGAGAATATTCTTAAAGTGTATCAAAGCTCTATATTCATTATTTCTGGATTATCTTTAAATGAAAAGACCCTCAAAAATCTAAGAACAAAACCATGTAATAACAGCTGTACCAAGTTGGTATTCAACTTTACCACTGGAACCGATTTCCTAATCTGTGGTTACTTAATGCATTAGTTTCTCACCAGCAGATATTCTTTATCCTGGTGCTGGCCACAGTAAGCACAGGCAATATTTTTAAATCCTAAGGAACAATCCAGACCAAAACCAAACTTGTTTTCTTTTTTATCAGTGCCAGCGGCCTGGCTTTTGCATCTGAGCTCACTCTGTGTGGTACCCTCATTGCCAGAGGAAGGTCAGGGATACAGCTGCACGTTCATCACCAAATCAGTATCGGCAATAAACAGCTTCAGGCTGCTCCGTTATTCTCCCATGCATGATCAGCAGGAAGAGAGAAATCTTTCTAGTGAGTAAAATGAACAGTATCACAATTATTACTGCCATTGATCCTCACCCACTGTGTGGGCAACAGTGAATCCTAGCCCAGCAAGTCACGGGCACTCAGAGAAACAGCCCCCAGCAAGTACCACTTAGGGTGCGAGAGGGGCCCGTGGAGCAAAACTGGGCACTAGTGCTGGGCATAAGGGAGGCAACAAGTGGGTGAGTGCAGAGTCTGGGCCTGCAGTGTGCAGGTGATAAAGGACATGCCTGTGTAGGAATGAATGGGAGACAGACACAGGGGAGTCAATCACAGGAAGCCAGGCTTCTTCCTGGCTGGGGTGCTTAGGCTCCCTATGAAGGCTTTCCTGGGAGGGCTCTGTGTCTCACCTCCCAGGATGCAAGGGCCTATCCCAAAAGCAGTTTAGCATAGAACCCTGTGACTTAGAGCAGTGATTGTGAGCCCCATTCTGCAGATGAGAAAACTAATAATGAAGGAAGATAAAAGTGACTTAATTTTTTAATGATATTCATAGTCAAGCCTGGAGCCCAGGGATTTGGGCGTCTTCCCTGAGATTTCACAATACAAGGGTGCGAGCTTAGGCATATGCAGAAAGACCCAGTGCTCATCTATAGGGTTTCGTTTGAGAGAAAGGTAGGAAAGGCTCCATGGCCCACCCCAAAGCACCTCCATCAGTTAAGAACCATTATGTAAAGCTGAGAGGATCATGGGGTGGAGGGGCCAAACTCCCTCAATGTGCTTGTCAGTCAGTTGTCTCTTCCTAGGTTGGTTATGGGAGAAGACAGGAACCTTTTCCCCCAGAGTGAGTGGCATAATAGTAGGGAAGGCCCTGCACAGAGAGATATTTGTGCCAGGATGCTTGCAATTCCGATAGATGACTGGATCCTGGGCAGACAGATATAGGTAGACAGACAGACCAGTACATGGATCATGGACAGATGGATAGACCAGATGGATGGATGAATGGATAGATAGATAGATAGATAGACAGACAGACAGACAGACAGGTGTAGGGGGACACCCTAAATAGAAAAAGAAAAATAGATGATGGGTAGAAGGACAGACTGGATGGATGAATGGATAGCTAGATGATACGTTAATAAATAGTTAGACAGATAATGTATAAAGATTGAGCTGGGCCCTGGACCAGCTGTTTGTAGCTGAACAAAAGGTCATGTTAATCCATAATCAGGGATTGAGTATCTATGGAGACAGGGCTACCTGAGGACATTAGCATCTGGAAGCAGAAAAGAGAAAGTAAGGACATTAAAATGACTTGGGCACATTATGTACTGCCTCCCTGGGCTCCTACGAGGCCGAATTATGCTCTAGACCCTTTTCCTGCAGGTGTCTTAATTTTTAACAAGATTCCGGGGCAGCTGGGTGTTGATATTGTACCACAAGTCCATAGCTCCTGATGGGTTCATTTATATTTTACTGCAGTGATATCTGTGAAGCATTATTGGGCTGCAGCTAAGAGACATTTTTCTTATTGTTTCTTCCTTCCGTTCATCTAATTGACATCTGTGTTTTGTTCTGTATTATCTCTTGGTATTTTATGGCAGGGTGGCTATCTGCCTAGAAAAGCTCTATGGATTTTTCCAAGGACAAGGATCACGCCCCTCCTTCCTTAGGACAGGCCTTGGGGTACAAGCTGCTGTTATTTATTTTCAAAAAAGGAGTCACATTAGTTTCTCACTTTCACTTAAGGACGAGAGCTGCTTAGGACTCCAGAGAGGTCTGGGTCCTACCCCAGCTCCATTGTCACGTCACTGATGGTAGTGCTGTGTGTCTTTGGGGAGGTTATTTACCCCTCTGTGTTTGGATTTGCTCCTCTGCAGCAGCTGTCTTGCAGGATGGCTGGAAGTGTCAGTGCTGTCCTTCAGACTGGAACGTCTCCCCAAGGCCTAGGTGTTAAAGTCCTGGTCCCTGGCGTGGTGAAGGTGTGGGTGACTGAAACTTTGTGAGCTCGAGCCTCGTGGGAGGCCTCCGGTCCCTGAGCATGCCCTTGAAGGGGACTGCGGGCCCAGCTCTGCCCTCTTCTCCTGTTTTTCACTTCCTAGCCCTGAGGTGAGGGTTCTGCTCCAGCATCGGCCTCCATCATGATGCGCCGCCTCAACAGCTGAGCCCACTGATCATGAACTGAACCTCCAAAACTGTGACCAAAACAAACCTTTTCCCTTTATAAGCCAGTCATCCCAGTTATTTGTTGCAGTGACAGAAAGCTGACCAACACAGTCGGAGACTTGGCAAGTCTGAACTGTTGGGCTCTCTGCCTCCTGGCAATCCATCAATCAGTCTGCTCCCGTTGCTCCCACTCCCACACCCCCTCCTCTCACTGGGCCTTCGCATATGATGTTCCCTCTACCGGGAATGCTTTTCCCTCCCTCTCTTTGCCTAATTAATGACCACTTATCCGTCAGGATCTCTAACACTTGACTGCAACCTTCATGAAGGCAGGCCTATTTTTGTTTCCATATATAATGCACCTGGCGCTTAGCACCACTGGCATTCAGTCATCGTTCACTGTTCACCGTGTGAGGGAACGGCTACATGAGTAAATGAAGGAAGATATCCATTATTGCTAATCTGCTCAATCAATATCCTGCAAAGGAAGATAGTAGATACCTATCTCCTATCACCATGGGGACTGAGGGCATGCATTTAAAGTGTGTGGGGTGGTGCACACCTGTGATCCCAGCTACTTGGGAGGCTGAGGCAAGAGGCAAGTTTTTAGCCAGCCTCAGCAACTTAGTGGGTCGTTATTACTTATTATTATTTCCGACAGGTATCCAGGTGGCTTCCTGGTGGCTCCAGCTCTCAGCCCTGCTCAGATGGGAGGCCCCTGCAGTCCCTCCACACCTTCACCCTGGCAGCTGGTCCACTCACCCATCCCAGCAGCCTCAGTCACACTCCAGAGGAGAGGACTGTGCCAGTCCTGAGGAAGGGAATTCTTTTTTTAAAAAAATATTTATTTCTTAGTTCTCGGTGGACACAACATTGTTGTTTGTATGTGGTGCTGAGGATTGAACCCGGGCCGCACGCATGCCAGGTGAGCTCGCTACCGCTTGAGCCACATAGGGAACAGGAAAGAGGAGCTAGGCAGGCCAAGAAACCCAAGTACAAGGACGGAGAAGCATCATCCGCTCACTACAAAAGGCTGAGTTCTCCTAGTAGAGAGCATCTTCTTTTCAGAAATAGAAAGAAAAGTGTGCATCCAGTGGGGAAGCGACAGAGAGAATGACCAGAAAAATACACATGGCTCCTGAACATGTCGAAAGAATGCTCACAGAAAACGAAATGCAAATTAAACTACAGAGACGCTGCCTCCCTCAGCGAGGCTGGTGAAATCAGGCACCACGCACTTTGCTGCTGGGGACGTGCATGGTAGGGCCAGTGTGGCACCATCTGGCAGTGTCAATCACCACTACGGAGATGCACCTGTTGATTCAGAAAGTCCATTTCTGGTCATTTATCCTGCAGGATATGCTACAAAGCATAGAACAGCTATGCTTTGTAACATTGTTAAGGTAAAAAGAGGTGGGGTAGAGGCTTGGGGTGGGTTAGAGGCTGGGGGTGGGTTAGAAGCTGGGGGTGGAGTAGAGGCTAGGGGTATAGCTCTGCTGTAGAGCACTAGGCCACCAGTTCTATCCCCAGCACCAGAACAGAGTTAGGAACAACCCAAATGTCTATCCCAAGACTAGTTAAACAAATTACAGTTTATCCATAAAATTGAATGCTACATGGCTATAAGAGGAATCAGGAAAGTGTAAATGCACTGGCACATTATAGGAAGGGCAAAGCAAGATGATGCTTCTTGTGTACCAGGGTGAGAGAGGAGAATCTATATTTATATTTACTTTTTTAAAAAATATTCATTTTTTAGTTGTAGTTGGACACAATACCTTTATTTTATTTATTTATTTTTATGTGGTGCTGAGGATGGAGCCCAGGGCCTCACACGTGCTAGGTGAGAGCTCTACTGCTGAGCCCCAGCCCCAGCTCTTATATTTACTTTTATATGCATGAAAACTCTGGAAAAATCCACAAGAAATGAACAATAGTGGGGTGGGGCTGTGGCTCAGTGGTAGAGTGCTCACTTAGCACATGTGAGCATTGGGTTCGAAACTTAGCACCATGTTAAAAAAATGAAATAAAGATATTGTGTCCACCAACAACAAAAAAGAAATTAAAAATAGAGAAATGAACAATAGTGGTTAGCTGTGTGTGTGTGTGTGTGTGTGTGTGTGTGTGTGTGTCATGAGAGACTTGTAGAGATGGGAATCAGTTCAATAAAAAATAAGTGTGGGATGGGGCAGGAGTTGAAGCTCAGCAATAGAGCACTTGCCTTATACATGTGAGGCACTGGGTTCGGTTCATAGCACCACACATAAATAAGCAAATAAAATAAAGATCCATCAACAACTAAAAAATAAGTGTGGAAGTTGATTTATTTAAACTGGATTTAACACACACAATCTCTCTCTCTCTTTCTCTATCTATACACACACACACACACACACACACACACATATATATATATATATATATATATAAATGTTATTGAGAAACATTACCCATAGCATACAATGAATCCATTTAAAATATACAATTAAAAAATAAATAAACATAGGATTCAATGCTTTTTAGTGAATTCACAGAGTTGTGCAACCACCATCAAGTTTAGAACAATCAAGTTTAGAACATTTGCATCACCCCCGCCAAGAAACCCCACACCCGTTAGCAGCCCCCCCCCACCTCCCTGCATCCCCCATCCCTAGACGACTACTATCTATAGATTTGTAGATTCTGTACATTGCCTTAAATGGACTCACACAATCTGTGTCTTCTTTCACCCAGCATAAAGCTTCCAAGATCATTCCAATAGTAGCATGTGTCAGTTCTTTCTTTCTTTCTTTCTTTCTTTCTTTCTTTCTTTCTTTCTTTCTTTCTTTCTTTCTTTCTTTCTTTTCTTTCTTTCTTTCTTTTTCTTCTTCTTTTTTTCTTTCTTTCTTTTTCTTTTTGGCTGAATATTATTCCTTTACACTGACATAACACATTTATCTGTTCATCAGTCATTGGATATTTGGTTTTATGTTTTTGTTTTGTTTTTTGGTACTAGGGATTGAACTCAGGGGCACCCCGACCACTGAGCCACACCCCCAGCCCTATTTTGTATTTTATTTAGAGACAGGGTCTCACTGAGTTGCTTAGCACCTTGCTTTTTGCTGAGGCTGGCTTTGAACTTTCAATCCTCCTGCCTCAGCCTCCTGAGTCGCTGGGATCACAGGCCTCGGCCACGGTGCCTGAAGTCAATAGATATTTGACTTGCTTCCACTTTTTGGCTGTGATATCCAATGCTACTCTCAACTCTCATGTATGGTTTTTCTGTGGACGTGAGTTTCCATTTCTCTTGGGTCTACACCTAGGAGCAGAATGGCAGTCAGGGTAGCTGATTTTAACTGTTTGACAAGCACTAGTTTATTTTCCAAAGTAGCTCCATGATGTTGTAACATTTCCCCCCAGCAGGGCAGGAAGGTTCTAATTTTTTGATACTTTTTACTTTAGTTTCTGGTGTCCTGCTGGGGTTGCGGCAGCCCTGGCATGGTAAGCATGAGCTCTACCCCTGAACTGCCTCCCAACCCGGGCTCTGCTTTCCTTTGTGCACAGCATCGCTGTGTGAACAAGGTGTGGAAGAGGTGCAGGCAGGCAAGCCAGGCAAGGCTAGGGCTGGGCCTTCTTTCATTTTTTCCTCTAATATTGATGGTTCCATTGTTGGTGTGTGCCAGGCCAGCCAATGTCACCCTGCTGTGCATCTCATGTCTCGTTTTGAGCCCCCTCTTTTCTCATAACATTATAAATATCAATTACCGACACACAGGAAGTTCTAATTCATTCATTGTAACTGCTGCGTGGTGTGCCACCAAGTGACCAACCCATATTTCATTCACCATTCCCCAGGGATGGGATTTCAGCTGCCTGCAGTTTTTACTACCGAGCTCAACCCTGTGCAGGGAAGGGGGGGTGGGGGTGGAGGGGGTGGGGTGGGGAGGGGGGGCAGCCCTCTATGGCTCTTCTCTGCTCACTTGGCCAGAGTTTCTTTGGAGCACATTTCTAGAAGCAGAGTTTCTGTCAATCTCTAGATGTGAGCTGGTATCTCATTATGTTTTTAAGCACATTTCTCTGAATACTTCTGAGTGGTAGCAACTTTTTATACGATGATGAGCCCTTTGGGTTTCCTAGTCTCAACAAAATGCCTTTTGAAATCCTTCAGTATAAAATCTTGAAGTCCTCAGGAGGGCTGGAGGAAGAGAGCAGACATGGGCCATGGCTGTGCTCTATTACATTTTGGAGAGAAGCAGAGGATACAAAGTGCGTGGCCAGATCATGGAGGGTCTTAAAGACCAAATGAAGGTTAGGAATAGTTCTACAGACTATAAAGAGCCACCAATGTTTTGAGGTAGAAGAATGATGTGATGCAAATTATATTTGAAGAAGCTTGGGGCTGGCTAGCTCCGTTGGTAGAGTGCTAGCCTTGCATGCACAAGGCCTTGGGTTCGATCCCCAGCACCAAAAACAAAACAAACAAATTATATTTGAAGAAGCTTAATCTGGTAAGAGAAATAGATCAAATAAACTGAAGGGTGGTAGTTTATAAAAATAATTTTAAAGAAAAAACAGAAAATCGATATTTACTAAGTACAATAACCTATTGTAAATACTTTAATGAAATAAAGGCTCATCCTCTAAAGCGAGGCTCAGCAAACAATCACCTCTGGGCAAATCTGGCCCACCACTTGTCTTTGTAAATAAAATTTTATCAGAACAGTCATGCACATTTGTTCATTTACTGTCTATGGTGGCTTTTATGCTACAATAGCAGATTTAAGTAGTTGTGCCAGGGATTGTACAGCTTGTTAAAACCAACAACATTTACTATCTGCCTTTTACAAAAGAACTTGGCTACAGAGCTATAGAAAACTAAGAACAGGGCTGGGAATGTGGATCAAGCGGTAGTGCGCTTGCCTGGTATGCGTGCGGCCCGGGTTCGATCCTCAGCACCATATACAAACAAAGATGTTGCGTCTGCCGAAAACTAAAAAATAAATATTAAAAAAATTCTCTCTCTTTAAAAAAAAAAGAAAACTAAGCAAAAAATTGTAAATGACTTAAATAGACCTCATCAGAAAAATGATTTTTAAAAAAGTGTGACCTAGTTATATGATAAAATATTATATAGCAGTAGAAATAAATAAACTCAATTTTCATGTAACATTATGGATACATGTTACAGAAATTATGTCAAGAGAAAGCAAGTTGCAGAAGAGTATATTTATATTCAGTTAGGATAGGCCAGGTTATGCTGCAGTAACAAACAGCCCTGATATCTAAAGCTTAAAACAATGTTTTCTTTCTTGTTCATGCTATGAGTTCATCGCTAGTCCAAGGCAGTTGGAGGATTCCTTTTCATTCTAGAACTCAGCTGCTCTGTAGAACATGATGGTTATTTGGTAGAGAGAAGAGAATGGCATAGGACCCACTGACTTTTATAGCTGCTGACAGGAAGTGATAAGTGTCCCTTCTGCTCTGAGTCTCATTTCTCCTGAGAGTGACCGATTAGCCATAGCTCAGCTTTAGGCTACCAGGGTGAATCTCAGGGTAAACCACTGCTCAGCCTTCAGGAGTTCTTGGCACTGAGAGCCCTTGATGGCTGCAGTTATATGCATGCTTATGCTCTTTATCTGCTGCTGCTCCTGGAGTTTGAACTGATAGTCTCTGCTCTGTGATGTTATCTTACTCCTGCATGTTTATGGATTATGCAATGGCTTCCTCAGGGCGTGGGCCTGGGACCTGCTGTAGGAGAGTCGGAAGGGGTGAGCAGGGCAAGGTGATACTTATGATTTTTACCTTTAGGCTGGATCCTTCTTTTTGTGTTTGGCTTGGGCTAACCTGCAGCTGGGCAGTTAGAAGCACAGGAGGCTCAACTATGCTCTCCTGAGATCTACTCAGGGGCCTCCCTTTCTTTAGGCCATTCCCCTGCTCCAGAACCTCCAAGGGCTCTGTACAGCTCACAGAAAACAGTGTAAGAACAGCAAGGCTCTCGTGGATTGAGCACTGTTACATGCCAGGAACTGGAGGGACTCTTTCCCGAATCCTCTTGGCAACTCTAGGGCAAGGAACTATAGGATCTCCATTTTATAGTTGTGCAAATGAAGGTCCAGGAGATGAAGCAACTGGTGTGAATGAAAGAGGAAGGCCAGGAGGAGGTAGGACCGGTTGATCACCAGATATGGCTGGCTCCAGGGGCCTGCTGAGCTCCAGGGTCAAGGTCTTCCAGTCTCAGTCCTCACCTTTTCCTGTTTTTTGCAGGAACCAGCTGCTGCAGCCAGCCAGGTGCCTCCGTCACTGCCCCTTGAGCAAATCTGTCTCATGTCCCTTCAAAGTCAGTCTAGAATTTCTCAGGTTGCCTTCCCTAAGGCCAGCTACAATGAGTCCTGCCTTCACCTCCTTGTCCCAGCTTGCTCACCTCCCTGTCATCCCACAGCAGGACTACAGGAACCTTCACTTAGTCATCTCTGCCCCTGTCAGGCCCAGCATGCGCTCAAAGCACATCTGGTGTCTTTCCAGCATTTGTTCAACAATTATTGAGCACCTACTGGCTCTGGACACTGTGTAACATGCAAGAATATGGCAGAAAATGAAACAAAATCCCTGCCCTTGGGGAATGTAGTTTCTGATCTGGGAGACAGAAAAAATGAACAAGTGAATACATGCATGGACCATACGATGCCAAGGGATGAAAAATGCCACAGATGGGCCAGGGATGGACAGAGAGGCTAGGGACAGGGAAGCTCCCTTGGAGGAAAGTCTTGGGAGAGGTAACACTCGAGCAGGAAGCAGAATTCAAGTCTGTTTGACGGAGGGATTGAGCAGTCCAGGGAAGGAATGAATGAAAAACTAATACCCAGGTGAGCTGGAAACTTAACTTGGAGATGAAAAAGGAGCATGATGGGGGGAATTGAGACAGGGACCCCGATATCTTTTTTCTCCCTTCTTCCATTAAAAAAAAAAAGTAACCTGTAATTCTAGCTACTCAGGAGACAGAGGCAGGAGGATTGCAAGTTTGAGGCCAGTCAGACCCTCGCTCAAAATAAAATAAAATAAGATAAAAAGAGCTAGGGATACAGTTCAGCTCCTGGATCAGTCCCCAGTACTGCCAAACAGGAAGAAAAAGAGGGAGAGATGTAACAGAGGTTGGTCATCAGTATTTAGTCTGAATGTAGCAAGGCCTCCTTGTCAAGGCCTACAGAATAGACCAGAAATTATAAGGATATGATACGATTGCTAATTTACTTGTTCTTGCTGCCCCCCTTCTCCCACTGAAAATTGAACCCAGGGGCAGGCACTGTACCACCAAGCTTTATCCTTTTTATTTATTTATTTTTAAATTTTGAGACAGGGTCTTGCTAAATTGCCTAGGTTGGCCTCAAATTTGTGATCCTCCTGTCTCAGCCTCCAGACTTGCTGGGATTATAGGCATGTGCCATCGCAGCCAGCAAGGATAACAATTGTTGAATTCAGGTGGAGAGTGTACAAATGTGTTGTATTGTTCTTTTTTTTTCTTTTTTTTTAAAGAGAGAGAGAGAGACACACACACACACACAGAGAATTTTAATATTTATTATTTAGTTTTCGGCAGACACAACATCTTTGTTTGTATGTGGTGCTGAGGATTGAACCCGGGCCGAATGCATGCCAGGCAAGCACGCTACCGCTTGAGCCACATCCCCAGCCCTTGTATTGTTCTTAAAAGTTAAAACTTTTCTGTGCATCTAAAAATATTTCTTAGACATGGGTGTTAAAAAGGGTTATTATATTGGCTTAAGAAAAAGTATTCAAAATCAGATTAGTTTAGAGAGTTTGGTTCAGGGCCTTTCCACAGTAACCTCACATAATCTACATCACATCCCTGTGGGGTAGGTGGCACGGGGTGGGGTGCATTTCACAAATGAACAGAAACTCAGAGAAATAAGAGGTTTGCTCAAGGTCACACAGTAAAGTTTAGGCCAAGCCGAGAGTTGAACCCACATCTATCCAAATCAAAATTCTTTGCTTCTCTTTTTAAAGCCTCTTCTCTCCCATCCCATTTCCCAGGGCTGTTGGATAAGGCGAGACCCATGTGGATTTACCATGTGTCAGGCATTGCATGTATCAGTCAAATCCTCACAACAATCTCATATGGTCATTACTAATGATATTCCCATTGTATTAAGGTACAGAGAGTTTAACTAACTTGCTTAAGGCCACAAGCTAAGAATGGAAGAGCTGGGAGTTAAAGAACCCCGGCAGTCTGGCTCTATAGCCTCCCCTTAAAAGGGTCAAGTTAACAGTGGAAAAAGTTCAAATTGCTTTAGGAATATAGAGTAGGATTAATTTTGGTTCTTACAGAATCCCTGAAAAGTTCCCCACTCCTGGCTTCTGACATATTCCAAGACAGGGCTCTGGTTTCAGATGTGCCCACATGGGGGACACTCTTGGATTCATCTGGGAGCTTCTTGAAGATGGTGGGGTGCTACTGTCACTCCCCATGGGTCTCTAGCTATTGCTCACTGCCTTCTGAGGTGCTCTGGATCAAGGCTGGTCTTTAGATATGGTCCCGTGCTAAAGTGATGGGATAGGGCACCAATTTGCCTACAGAATGAGCTGCAGGGTCCAGAGAGACCACTGAGGCAGTTTACGGCTCAGTAGTCAAGGGCCTGCCTTCAGAGTCAGGCCAGTTTTGCATGGAAGGGCGTGACTTGCTTCTCCTTATAGCAATGTCAGTTTCCTCTTTGGTTCCCTGTTCCGTGGGATGTGCACCTGTCTACAGGTCTCCTACTTTACTTGCTGGCCTTGGGTTCAACCTGGGGCCAGAGTGGGCTTTCTCCACCTCAGGGCCTTTGCCCTGCTGTTCCCCCTGGTGGCACTGTTCTGGCCTCACTTGTGGCTGGCTCTTTCTCACCCTTGGTCTCAGCTGATGTCAGCTGCTTAGGGAGACCTTCCTTGTCTACTGTATCCTGCTGCCAACACATCCTCCTGTTTTATTTTGCTCATATCTGTTATTAGTACCAGATAATTATTGATTGACTTGCGTTTATTCTCCTCCACATGAATATAAGTTCAAATAAGACAAGAGATTTAATCTGTTTTGTTCTCAGCACCAACAACTGCATCTGGCATCCAATAAATAAATAATGAATTGATTGAATGAATAAATAAACAAATGAATGAAAGCCGAGTCCCCCCAAGCATTACAATCCCAGTTCTTCTGCTGCAGTGGGCTATCAGACGGTCAGACTTTGCAGATGGCCCCTTGGCCCCCTTCTTGAGGAGCCCAAGCGCTAAGCCGGCTGGCTCTTGAGAGATGCTCCCTGCAAGCCTGGGCGGTGGCCCTGCGGGGAGAGGGGCTGTTGTCATTTAGTGACGCTCCCTAAAGCCACTGCGCGGCCGCAGGGCGACTGAGGTCGGGTGGCGAGCGCGTGGGTCTTTTGCGACGGTGCCCGGCGGCGCTGGCCCCGCCCCTCCGCCCCTGTGCGACCGCCCGCCCCGCCCCCGTCGCTGCGCTTGCTCTGGGCCGCGCGGCCCCGCCCGCTTCATGTGGCGTCCGCGGCGGCGGTTGGCTGGGATCCAAGAGGAGGAGGCGGCGGCGGCGGCGGCGGCGGCGGCGGCGGCCTGCGAGGCTCCAGAGACGGCGGCCGAGGCCCAGGCGGCGGCACACGGGAGCGGCAGGAGCAGGCCCGGCCCTCGAGCGGCCGCCCGGCTGCAGCATGTGCGCCCGCTGGGGGCTGCTGTGGCTGCCGCGCCGCTCGCTGCTCGCCGCGCTCTTCTTCTTCTCGCTCTCGTCCTCGCTGCTCTACTCTGTCTACGTGGCGCCCGGCATAGGTAGGAGGGGGCCTCCCGGACCCGACCCGACCTGGGCCCGACGCGCCTGAGGCTGCCGCACCTTCCCGCCCCTTGCGCCCGGCCCGAGGCCCCGCCCGCCCCGCGGACCCCTCCCCCCCTTCCCCCCCCCTCCGCGGACCCCTTCCCCCCCCCCGCCCGCCGCCCCGCGGACCCCTCCCCCCCTACCCCCCCCCCGCGGACCCCTTCCCCCCCCCCCCCCCGGACCCCTTCCCCCCCCCCCACCCCTTCGCCGCGCTCTTCTTCTTCTCGCTCTCGTCCTAGCTGCTCTACTCTACGTGGCGCCCGGCATAGGTAGGAGGGGGCCTCCCGGACCCGACCCCGACCTGGGCCCGACGCGCCTGAGGCCGCTGCACCTTCCCGCCCCTTGCGCCCGGCCCGAGGCCCCGCCCGCCCCGCGGACCCCTCCCCCCCTTCCCCCCGCCCCGCGGACCCCTTCCCCCGCCCCTCCGCGGACCCCTTCCCCCCCCCTCCGCGGACCCCTTCCCCCCCCCCCCCCGCCCGCCGCCCCGCGGACCCCTCCCCCCCCCCCCCCCGCGGACCCCTTCCCCCCCCCCCCCCGCGGACCCCTTCCCCCCCCCCCCCCCCCCCCGCGGACCCCTTCCTCCTCCCCCCCCCCTCCCCCCCCCCTCCCCCCCCCCGCCCCGGCGCGGCTCCCGGCATTCCGCGCACCGACCTGGCGCCGGCGGCAGAGCCCCGCCGCCAGTGCATCCCCTGCCCGCCCAAGCCGCGCTCCTGCGCTGGAGCGCCGGGTCTCCAGTCCCCCGGTCCCCGGGTCCCGCCGACCCCTGGCCCGCCCGCGCTGCCCACTCCCCTGCAGCGTCGTGCCGCCTCTGGCCCCCCGAGTCCGAGCCATTTCATACAGAAAAGTAAAAACTGTAAAGGTCTCATAATACCAAGGTGCTGGTAAGCAACAGAAATTCTCATACCTTGTGGGTAGGAATGCATATAGTTTCCTCATAAAAGTCTTATGAATCTTTTATGAGATTTATTTCTATATATTTTTCTTATAAATGGTATTTCAAATTTTTATATTATGTGTTGTTCTCTGTGAGAATGAAATTGATTTTTTGGTGATTGTTGTACTTATGTTTAGCAACTTACCTGAACTGCTATAATACAACTAATGAATTATCTATAAATTCTTAGGATTTTCTTTATAGATAATTGTATCCCTAGTAGGTAATCCTAAGTTTGTTAGCTTTCTAATGCTTAGTCTTTTAAAAATTTTTATTTATCTTATTTTGCTGCTGGAACCTGTAGCACAATTTTGCTAGAAATAGAGATAGCAGGCATCTTTATGTTGTTATTTGTTGAAATTTTTAATCTGTCCTTTATCTGATTAAAAAAAACCAATTGTTGAGTGCTTTCCTGCATCATTTGAGATAAATACGTTTTGTTTTTGCCTAGAATTTTCAAATATCATGAATTACATGTTATTCTTTTTGTTGTAGTTTTCAATGCTGGGGATTGAAGGGCCTTGTACACGCTAGGCAATTGCTCTACCAGTGAACTACATTCCCAGCACTTATGCTGATTTTTAAATATAATATGTTTGCATACTGAGAATGAACTCAACTTTGACATGTTTTTATACATTATTAAATTTTCTTTAGAAAGGATATACATTTATGCTTCTCACTGGGTTCATAATTGAGATTGGCTTATGTTCTTCCTTTCTCATGCTGTCCCTGTCATATTTTATATGCATTTTTAGATTTAATTATAATATACAGTGTGCAAGTCATTACAGCTTCACAAAGTGATCACATTTGTGTAACAAGAAAGAAGCAGAACTTTTCTAGGACACCAAGGCCCCTTAATGTTCTCTTCTAATCAGCACTGTTTCCCTGACAGTAACCAAAATCCTAATTTCTAACACTTTAGTTTTACCTTTTACTTTAATGTTATAAAAATGAAATCCTATATTTGAGGCCATTTTAAAAAATAAATGTTCCTTGTTTGAGGCCATTTTAAAGAATAAATGTTCCTTGAAAAGAATGTGTTTGTTAGATTCAGGATTCCTTATAGGTTCGTTGGATCAAATTTTTTTATTACATTGTTATTACATTGTTCTTACTAATGTCTAAAAATTATTTTTATCAATTATTATTTTATTAAATCTACTGTTTCACTTGCATATTATTACTTTCTTCTTGTAATTTTATATACAGATTTAGAATCACCATAGTTATTAACCCACAGCTAATTTTGAACTTCTTGTCCTAGGTTCATGCTTTGAATATCCTCAGAGCCTTGTTTAGAGATACACTTCTAGGAGAAAATATCATTCCGTATGTTGCCGATGGAGCTAAGGCTGCAATTCTGGGTTTTATCTCACCAGTCTGGGCAGTGAGTGCTTTTGCCATTTACTTTCATTGATTTAATTGTACCTCTGATTAAGTTTTAATAAACCTTTCACTGGATGATAAAAAAAATATATATTGCATTTTATCAAGGAATTTCTCTAGGGAATAAATTCTTGGATCAGACTATACTTTGATTCTTGATGTTTTATGGCTTCATTTTATCTCTTTTGTTGGTTTATTAGACTTAAGTCTTTTATTTTAGTGCAGTAAGCTATAACTTTAACTTATCACAGTCTACCCTTGAGTGATATTTTGCTGTGCCACTTAAAGTATAAGAACTTAATATTTTGCTTCCCTTTTCTTCTTCCTATCTTGATGCTGCTATTGTTATACATTTTACTTTTTTGTGTGTTGTAAGCCTACCCTAGGTTGTTATTACTTTTGTTTAAAGTCAGTTATCTTTTTTTTTAAATTTGCCATTTTAACCATTTAACTTGGCATAAGTGTATACAATATTCATCACATTACACATTTTCAGAACCTTTTTGTCATCCCCAACAAAAGATCTATACTCATTAAGTTTTGACTTCCTGTATTTTCTTATCCCCGGTAACCTCTGTAATACCTTTGGATTCTATGAATTTACCTGACCTAATATCTCTTATAAGTGGAATCATAACAATATTTATTAATTTATATTTGGCTTATTTCGTTTAATATAATGTCTTTAAGTTTCAACCAAGTTGTAATGTGTCAGAATTTTATTCCTTTTTAAGTCTGCATAACATTTCATTGTATGTGTGTACTTTATTTTCTTTATCCACTCATCTGTTGATAGATTGTTTCCACATTTTACTTATTATGGTAATTCAGCAGTGAGCATTAGCATACAAGTTATCTGAGTCCTTGCTTTCAGTTAATTTGGGTGTATTATAGGGTAATTCTATGTTTAACTTTTTGAGGAACCATCAAACTCTTCCATAGAGACAGTATCATTTTACGTTCATATCAGCAATGCACAAGAGTTCCAATTTGTTTAAGTCTTCACTTAGGATTTTCATTTTTTAAAATGATAGTTCTTCCTGATGGGTGTGAAGTGGTATCCCTTTATGATTTTGCTTTGCATTTTCCTACTGATTAGTAATATTGATCTAGAAGCAGACCAACTCTTTCTTAGTATCTTAATGTATCTCTTTTTGGATGTTGTAGATTCTGTATATCATGTTGAGTGAGTGGTACCAATATATTCTATCAAAAGTTGAAAAATCAAGCACAAAACATTAAATAGAAGTCTAAATATTGAATCACTTTTTTTTTCAATATAACACTGTCCAGAAACCATTTGACTTAGAACTCTGTAAAGACTGTGAGCAGTACCTAGTGTACTTCTTAGATTTAAGAAAGGAAACTTTCATGTGTCTTTTTTCATGATTCCTTGGAGAAACCCTTATTTTTTTTTCTCCTATGTCATTGTGTCTTCTAGAGTAAAGGACAATAACCTATGATTCATAGGCGCTTGACATGTGGCTTTACAAAAATGCTTGGCAAAGGGGAGGGGAGGAGCAAAGAACCTAGGTCTTAAACCCACAGAGTGGTGGGGTGTGGTGGCGCATGCCTGTGATCCCAGCAGCTTCGGAGATCTGAGGCAGGAGGATTATGAGTTCAAAGCCAGCCTCAGCAACAGTGAGGCATAAGCATCTCAGTGAGTCCCTGTCTCTAAATAAAATGCAAAGTAGGGCTGGGGATGTGGCTCAAGTGGTTAAGTCCCCCTGAGTTCAATCCTTTGTAACTCCCCACCCACAACTCCCACAAACAAAACAAAATCCACAGAGTGGAGTATTTACTAGACAGGCAGGCTTTCCAATTAGTAGGCTGCACAAACCATTCCGTACCAATATGATAAGCCTCTAATTGAGATTCAGTCTGTTGCAGTGGCTGCCAAAGGCACAGACTCCCAGTGTGAGGAACACTCCTCAAGGTTGCCAACATTTGCCTAGACAATTGGGCATCTTCTTGTAAGAGATGCAGACTTTTGGAATTCTGTCTAGGAGCATTGCATAACTGCCCTTGAAGGCACAGCGTTTACCTTTTACATTTATAGGAAGTAGAACAATACCCGTATACCATCAGTGTAATTAGAGATGTAGGAATGTGGCTTGATCATCAGGAAAATTAGAGATGGAAAACTGATTGCCAACAAAATTAATAATTTCTTCAAGTCTAATCCAGATAATACAAGAAATATTTTCTGTGAAAGGGCTTTAGCAGTATGAAATGTGGTGATTTTCCCAACTTTTTGAGAAAGCCAAAAGTGTCAGAAACAAATGATTCCTTTGTGGAAGTCCATTTGTGAGACCCAAAACAGTAATGCATATGCCTGAAAAATTTTTTAAAATAAAGGAAAACATAAGAGAAACCTTTAAACCTGTTAAGCCACCACAGAGTTATCATGATTCTGATGCATATTTTTTATCCTGTGAGTTTTATGCATGAATACTATCAATATCCATATATATATCCACAAAAGCTTGTAATAATATAAATGCTTATGATAATTTTATTAACTGGAATCTTCCTTTTGAACACTGGTTTTATAGGAATATTTTGTTTCTATTTTCTGTTCTTGCTTTGTCAGACAAAGTAACATCATACCTGTGACAATCTATACTGTTGCCATAAATTTTTTTAACTTTATAACAACAGTTTCACAGACTCCAGGCATAGCATTGGCTGTGTTCAGTTCTGTTGATGATCTTCTTGCTTGTAGAGTCCTGAGCAAGCATGGGACTTCATGTGGGGTGGGAGGGAGCTCATGTTGCCATATGCTGATTGCTGTATTTCCTTTCTTATGAAAACCTAATGAAATTATAAGTCAACATAATCACCAGCTATGAAGAAACCTTCATTTTACAGTAACAGTTTACTATAGCATTATTTGTTGAAGTCATTTTAAAGGGTGTTTTTCCCCTAGTGTTTGTGAAATATGGTTTGATTTACAGAAATTTGATTTGTGTGCATCCTCTCAGGAATATATTGTGCCTAAAGCTGGCGACATCTGTACTTTTGACTTAATTGTTTTTCCTGATAAGTTGGAGAGGCAGAAACCCAGGTAAAGTGAATTATTTGCAGTAAAGGGCCATTTTTCAGAGAGCATTCTTGTATAGATTTAATGTGTTTTTAAAGATTACTGGCTATTTGTATTGAGACCTTACAGGTCTTTCAATCTTTGCTACTTGGTTGGAATTTTTTAAATACAGAGAAAATGTACTATTGTAAACATTGTAGGCATTAGGCATACCTACAGTGTAGTA
Source organism: Ictidomys tridecemlineatus (assembly GCF_052094955.1). Taxonomy (NCBI): domain Eukaryota; kingdom Metazoa; phylum Chordata; class Mammalia; order Rodentia; family Sciuridae; genus Ictidomys; species Ictidomys tridecemlineatus. Next base: position 1,207,722 of record NW_027523660.1, on the reverse strand, counting down.
GATGACATATTAAGCACTGGAAATACTAATATAAATAATGTACCTGGCATCATTTATATTACATTGATTAATTTCAGTAAACTTTATTATACTTCGTATTTTATATATAAATAAAATAAGGCTAAGAGACGTGAAATACCTTTGTCTAAGAATGTGCAACTATTATCTGTCTGACTTCAGAATCTGAAGGGTGGTAAAGCAGTTTTGTGTGTGATAGGATTGCAGAAAAGGTCATTTTAGCTGATTTGTAGGGCTTGGGCCCTGTGTCCTCAGAAAGCAACTGGAGGTAAGGTTTTATTGAGTGGTACAAACCCAGAGCAGCAAGAATGAAAGAAAACAATAAATAAGGCAAGAAAGGAGGAAAGATGCTACCAAGTAGGCCCTAACCTTGCAAGAAAACTGAGCTGGTTGTCTTGTCACATGGTACATCTTCTACTATGTGAAACTACCACCTCTTAGAAGAGTCCCATTGCTTGTTTCTTGTTGGTCAGAGTTTACCCCTTGGGGCATTAACCCAACTTGGACAAGTGTTGGCATAAACACTTGAAATGCAACTGTGATTCCTTCTGCTATTGAAAAGCCTATTGAAAAATCCTTCACAAGGGGGTTTTATAGCAGGGAATGATGGGTTTTTTATTAATCTAGATAAATGGGGACTTGATTCTAAGGTGGCAAGAAGGAAGGAGGAAGACCAATCAGGAAGCTATTATAATAGTTCTGCCAAAAGGTGATGATGGCCTAGAATAGAGAAATGTTAGTAAAGATGGTAAGAAATGATTATGTTTGACGTACATTTTGTAGATGAAGTTAGTTAGTCAAAATTTAAGTTACATAAAATGACTTATAGATACATATGCATAGATCCTTAGAGTTTTCTGGGCAGTTGTTCTTTTAAAGTAGCATCTGATTCTCGTTATTATGTTTAGTGACTGTTGGACACCTGATTGCCTTTCCCTAGGCAACTCTCAGCCTTTCCAATAGAGCTTGCCAAGCAACCCAACTAGAGTCCTCCTATGACCCATCCTGAGGTTATATTTTCATCTAGAACAGTTTTATCTTGCTTCTCTCAAGTCAGTTCTGATTCACAGCATGCAGGGGATATCAGAGGAATATACAAAAAAGACACTTTCAGATCTTCCTGGCAGCACTGCCATGGTTACTTTGTGTCTTGTTGGCACCAATGACTCTGCCCTCTGGCAGTTGTGAAGTTGCTATGAAGGTTCCAGGCTTAGGGCTGTGTAGTCTTGAAATCCAGCTGTGCTCCACTCATCATGCTATGTGCCTTGGAATGGAGCTTCATTTACTCAGAGGAAGAGGTACATTTTTTCTAATTCACTTATAGATGCTGTATGGATTAGTGGAAACCCTTTCTTTACTTTTGACCTCTCATGGGAGAAGTATCTTACAGCTTTGGAAGACAGTTACCAAGAACTCAAGTATTGCTGGTCTTCTCCTTAGAAGCCCAGAAAATATAGCATGGTTTTTCTGGATTATAGGTGTAGGATTTCTTCAAAGTCACATGGCTTAGAACTCAAATCTCATTTAATTTTTTTCAAAAAATGTCTCTTTCTGTTCTAAACCTGTATCACATACCCTGGACAGAATATTAAAATGTTGTATCTTGACCCTATCCTTGACTGCCTACTAGGGGTGTATGGTGTGTCAGTGATCATGCTACATAGCAATTGCACAGGGTGGGCTCCCCTTTCATATTTTTTGAATATTTGTTAAGGGAGTTTATATGTTATGTAATTAAAAAATGAGTGTACATATGTGCTTGTACACATGCATACAACCTGGTGTAACCTAATTTTCTAATAAATTAGAGCTAATAAATTCTTCTATCTCTTATACAAGTCTATATATAGAAGCTTTCTTATGCCAAGAAAGAAAGAAAAAAATTATCTATTCAATGAATAGAAGAGAAATACTTTGGTAACAGTTGTCACTTTGCAGCTGACTACCAAGTCCCTGCCAACCATATGTTGGAGACTCAGTGAAGAAAGAGGTAGAGAGCAGGAAGTATTCTGGTTTTCCCTGATAAAAAGAATTGTTTATAGGTAGAATTACTTGACAGTTGTTCTAATCTCTGCATTTTCAACTTTACCACTAATTCTGTCTTTAATCTTTTTTTAACTTGCATACTCCTTCATTCATTTTTCCCCAAAGGAATTTGCTTTTATTGTATTACTGTTGCTATAGTTTGGATCTAAGAATTTCCCCAGAGGCCCATGTGTGAAAGGCTTGATCACCATCCTGTGGTACTATTGGGAAGTAATAGAACCTTTGGGAGGTGGGGCCTAGTGGGAGGAAGTTAGGTCATGGAGGCGTGCTCTTGAAAATCCTGTTGGGACCTACACCCCTCCTCTCTTTTCTTTTGCTTTCTGACTCCCATAAGGTAAACAGTTGTGCTCTACTACATGCTCCCTGCCATGATGTTTTGCCTTGAAGTGATGGAGTAGGTGTAGGAGGATTAGATTTGCCTTTCAGAAGTCATTTTTTAGTGCTGTTTAAAATGGATCTTTCAGTAGTTATAGCTCTTATTCAGATATGTATGATTTACTGCATGATCTAAAACTTAGTCACAGTGATATGACTTTATTTAAATATCTATGAAAATATGTTGGTTTTTCAACTTTTAACACATTAAAAAAAATTTGCTCTACTTTTTTTGTGTGGACAGTGTAGACTTACATGAAACTGTTTAGGGGGAAGACCCAAACACAGTTCATTGTGATACTTCTGGGCCACATCATCAAGTGTCTTACCAGTAATTGGAAATAATTCATTAGTTTGGAGTTTGAGGTCTCCACAGTCTGGCCTGCTCTACACCAGAGCCTTTTGCTGTAGCCTTCTCCACCTTCCATGGCTGCCTTACACATCTCTGCCTTAGCAGTGTGTCAGTCTCTTCCTTCTCCACACATTCTCTTCTTCCTCCTTCAGCCTCGCATGGCCCAGGGAGAGGTAATTCCCATCTGTCCTTCAAGACTGAAGGGCACCTAGAACAGTGTAGGGCTCTTCTCTGCTTTTCTCAGTCTGCAAACATCCTGGTGAGTCCCACTCCTTGTGAAACCAGCCTTGCTGAGCGTCCCTCTTTGGGCTCTCCCCAATTGATTTGGCCTCCAGAGCAACAATCTACCACTTCTCTGGCTCTTAGAATGCCAGCCTTTCAATCTGGCTTGCATTTTTTTTTTGTTTTTCCATTCATTTCTGTCTTATTTTTTAAACTTGATTTAAAGTTCCTTAAGGCCTAGAATTATGTCTTTCTTATATGTGTGACTATGCTTCAGAGCACTTAGCATAGTACATAATACTGGCTTGTCAGTTGGTTGATGGATTGGTGCGTGTCTCAGTCCCAAGGCTTGATGTATTTGCTGTCTGTAAAGATAGTGAGCTATTTTCAGAACTACGGGTACCTTTGTACAGATTTATTTTTTGGCTTTGAACTTGGTAGTGGAGATGTTAGGCCCCAGTTCTGCCCAGAAAATCTGTTTTCCAAATTTTTGCATGAACAGAATGGTGTTACAGTCACATCCTGGAGCAGTTTCACCTGGGCACTGCCAACTCTTACTTATGCTGACTGGCTGACCTGTGTTGAGTGTTCCTCAGATCTTATTTCAGCTTTCTGGGTTATTTTTATTTTTAATTAAAGGAAAGCTTATTTCTAAGACTTTCTTGGACCAAAGGCAAGTGAATATTCATTAAATGTTTACTTTCTTGACTTTAATTTACTTCAGCAGGTGATAACTTAGGTAGGATTAGGCCTTGACAGTGATATGACAGGGTCCTTGTTCATGGTAGTTATTGACTTTTCCAGTATTAACCTTTTATATATAGCACGAAGCCAGCATTCTGGTGTCCAAACCATATAAGGAACTGGCTTTCTTTTAATTTTGTGTTTTGAGTTTGAGGAAGATGCACAGTATGCCAAGTTGGGACTTTCGAGACTTCAGTGCTTAACTCATTTGATCTGAAAATTACTGGTAAAATTATGACTTTTGCCAACTGTAAAACCAAGTCTAAGTAGTGAATGGCCTGGTATGACTAACACAACATGCTTTAGGCCTCTGAAAGCTTAGACCAGACTCTGAGAAGAGGTTTTCATAGGCAGAAGACAATACTTCACATTCACATAGCATATTTTCACACTGCTGTATTTATTCATTCAGTAAGTATTTTTTGAGCACTGGCTAGGAGCGAGGCATTGTCCTAGGTTCCTGGGATATAATGATGAGCAATCACCAAATATTCTACTTCTTTGCTATTATTTTGACGTTAATTTCTAGTCTGCTTCCTCTTACTAGAATGTCATCAGCTCCATGGGGAGGAGTTCTTTGTCTTATTCCCTGTTGTATCTCAAGCACCAAGGGCCGGGTCTGACAGAGCAGAAGCTCAGTATTTGTCAAATGTATGAATGAAGGTTTTCAAGGAAGGATTTAAGTGTTGCCATGAGAGCATGTGGGAATGTATGTTAGAGCACATGGGAATGGTCTGGGGCATCAAGGAAAACACCCAGAGAAAGAAGTAGATAATGGCAGAGAGGAAGGCCATGAAATGTTTGCCTGGGAGAGAGTGAAGGTGGGGGTGACCGCTTCTGTGTAAAAGCCTGGGGATGAGGTGTGCACAATGCAAGGAGGGAAAGCCCGAGGTGAACAGAGGACCTTGTTAGCCAGCTGAGAGCAAAGAAAGTATTTCAAAGCACAGGTATAACAGGATTAGCTTTGTTTAGTATAATAATTTTGACGGCTGCATGGATGATACACTGTAGCTGGATGAGAAGTAAAAGTTGAAGACTGGGGACATCCATTTGTTTACTTGGATGGTTTTGTTTGTTAGAACAGTATTGAGTAAGATACCCAGATTTTGAAATTTTGTGCATCAGTATTTTTTTTTTAATTTTGAAGATCTATCTTTTTTCTTTTTGCTTCTCAGACTTAATACTTTCAATTGTCATAACTTCAGTTTCATTGATCTTTCTTCCTCCTATTCAAATATGTCTTTGAATCCCTGTAATGTATTTTTCATTTTGGTTACTATAACTTAGTTAATATTTCCATTTTGTTAGTGTATCATTTTCTTGTCTTTGCTCATGTCTTCCTTTAATTCTTGGAGCATCTTTTTATTTTTTGAGCCACATTCCCAGTCCTTTTAAGATTTTTTTAAATTTATTTATTTTCATTAGGTATATATGACAGCAGAATGCATTTTGATTGTATAGAATGCATTGTACACAATTGCAGCACAACTTTCAGTTTTTTGATTGTACATGATATATTATCACATCATATATATGTTTTATATATATATATATATATATATATTTTCACATCATATATATACATATATATACATGATGTATTGTCACATGTACCTAGGATAATAAAGTCCATCCCATTCTACCTTCTTTCCCACCCCCATATTTCCTTCCCACCCTCCCTTCCCTTCTCTTTACCCAAAGTTTCTCCATTTTTTACATACCCCCATATGGATCAGCATCCACTTATCAGAGAGTAGATTTAGCCTTTGATTTTTTGAGGATTGGCTTAATTCGCTTAGCAGGATAAACTGATTCTTTGAGCATCTTTTTAAATTTTTTTTTGTAGTTGTAAATGGATAGAATGCCTTTATTTATTTTTATGTGGTGCTTAGGATGGAAGCCAGTGCCTCACACATGCTAGGCAAGTAGTCTGCCTGTGAGCTACAGTTCCAGCCCTTCTTTGAGTATCTTTAAGTCAGTTGTTTTAAGGTTTTTCTAGCAAACCCACCATCTATATGGTCTTTCTCAGGGAAAGTTTCTGTTGTGATGATGTTGTTTTCCTTTGAATGGGCCACACTCTCCTGTTTCTTGGGATTTTTCTTTTTTTTTAAAATCTGGACATTTAAATCTAATAATGTAGCTCTAGAAATCAGATTCTATCTCTTCTCCAGAATGTGTTGATTTTTTTTTATTGTTGCTGTGCTGGAGATTAGCCTGAAGTATAAGTTTAAGTTCTTTTCAGTTCTTTTTCAACCTGCACCTTTTATTGGATGTGTGTGGTGACTTTCTAAATTTCCTTGTATATGTAGTTGCTTTTTTTAAAATGTCTGACTTTCAATAGGGTAAGAAGTAAAAAATGAATGGGTAGAAAAAATGAATGGGTAGGTTAATAAAAGAAAGAGAAAGGTCTTTGGCTCATTAAATCTCCTAGATTTTTCTTCAATCAGAGGAGGAGGAACTTGGGGGAGGATTACAACAATGGCTGCCTGCCCATGGGTTTGTGTCTCTAAAATCAGAGTTGTATCTGTCAGTAATCAGTATGTAGATCCTCAATTTTTGGACAGAGTTCTTCTTGTCCTATAAATTTGTGCAGGCTCTCCCAGAGAAGATCTGTAGTTACCTGTCGTGAGACTGGTGCATAGGCAGGTGCTACAATGCTGTGAACTGAAATTGGCCAAAATTTACTACTCTCCAAATCTTAAGGTTGACTCCAGAGTTTCAAAATACTTACATTTGATACATTCTGCCAGTGCATTTGTTGTCTGAGGAAACAAGTTCCTGGTGTTTCTTACTTAGCTATCTTCCCAGAATCCTCTCTTCATTTTTTTAAAGAGTTTTATTTTTTATTTTTATTTTTTTATTATTTCATTTTTGTTTTTAACTATTGGGATTATATTTGAGTAAAGTAGTCTATTGCTTTAAAGCTTTAGAAAACAACAGCCTTGGACTAAACTAGTATGTTCATTCTTGTGCTTAACTCTTGTCTGAGCAATTGTGACAGGCAGAGTAATGGCCCCTAAAGAGACCAAGTCTTAATTCCTGGAACCTGTAAACGTTACCTTGTACAGAATAGATGGAGTGGGGTGTTTGTTAATGTAACTAACTTAAGGGCCTTGAGATTGGGTGATGTATTAGTCTATTTTTTTTTGTTACTACAAAGAAATACCTAAGGCAGACTAATATTTGGGAGGCTGAAAGTCCAAGTTCAGGTGGCCCAGTTGGTTCCGCTTCTGATGAGGGCTTAATCGTGGACAGCATGAAATGGTAGGGAACATGTGTGGGAGCCAGAGATCACATCACCAAACAGGAAGCCAGAGAGTGATTAGGGGTCTAGAGATTGGGCTTGCTCTTATAACAACTCTCAGGAGAGTTCAGGGTTTTATGAATTCTGGGAGCAGCTACTTAATATTAATATCCTTAGGACCTTCCATTAGAGCCCCCACCTCTTAAATAGTGTCTCTCAGCTCCCACCTTGCCACATTGGGACCAAATCTCCAACATGTGAACCTTTGGAGGGTAATATTTTAAAACTATATCCAAGCCATAGCAGGTGACTCTTTTGTATAATTTGGATGGGCCCTAATATAATCACTTGTAGACATGAGGTAGAGGGAGTCTTCAGAGAGAGAAGAGGAAAAAATGGCATGATTGCAGAGGCAGAGATTGAAACAATGCGACTTCTTATGGTTTGGATATGAGGTGTTCCCCAAAAGCTCGTGATCCTGGAATGTTCAGAGGTAAAATGATCAGATTATGAGAGTTGTGAGCTAATCAATGGATTAATCATTTGAATGGGTTACTAGGTGGTAGCTAAAGGCAGGTAAAGTTGGAGAGGGTGGGTCACTAGAGGTGTGCCCATAGGGATTATGTATTCTGTCCCTGGCTCCTGCTCTCTCCCTGCTTTCTGGCTGCCATCAACTGAGCAGTGTCCTTCTGCTACACCTCTCTGCCATAATACTCTTCCTCACCTTGGGCTCAGAACAATTGAGTTGACTGTGGACTAAAACTTTGAAACCATAAGCCAAAAATAAATGTTTTCTCCTGTAAGTTGTTCTGGTTAGGTTTTTGTTCAGGAAATGAAATCTGATTAACATAGCTATAAGCCAAAAAGTGCTGGCAGATACTAGAAGCTGGAAGAGGTAAAGATAAGATTCTCCAGTAGAGCCTCCAGAGGTGTCATGCTGACACCTTGATTTTCATACCATTGACTGCTGGCCTCTGGAGTTGTGTTCCTTATTATCAGCTTTTCTTTTATTTATTATTACTTTTCCCTGAAGTTTAACACAATGCTTTCAGTTTTATGACTATTTCACTTACATATTGCTGCATAACAAACCATCCCTGAGTTTAATGGCTTAAAATAGCAACAATTTATGATTTCTATATTTTTCTTGGCTGACTAGATTCAGCTGGGGGTGGTGGTGGTTTCTTCACTGTGTGATGTCCTATGGAATCACTCAGAAGCTGCATTCATTTGAGACCTCAACCAAGGTTGGAAAGACCAAGATGACTTCACACTTACTGTGGCTGCAACTGGAATTGCGGGCATCAGTGACTGGGGACTGACTGGGCTTTAAGAGGATAAACACAGAAGTTGCCATGCTTATGAAGTCCTAAGCCAGAACTAACACAGTGTCACTTCTGCTGCTTTCTGTTGATTAGAGCAGATCACAAGGCATCCCAAGTTGAGGAACAGGGATGAAACAAACATACAGAAAGGAGGATTGTGGGGCTGGGGATATAGCTCAGTTGGCAGAGTGCTTGCCTCAAATGCCCAAGGCCCTGGGTTCAATCCCCAGCATGAGTAAAAATAATAAATAAATAAATAAATAAATAAATAAATAAATAAATAAATAAATAAATAGATAAGGAGGTTTACACAAGGGAAGGTAGGAATTTGCCAGTCATCTCCAGAAAGTATACAACAGACTGTTTAGAAAATGCACTTCAGCAAGAAACATTTTTTTTCTTTCTTTTTTTAAAATATTTTTTGGTAGTTGAACACAATACCTTTCTTTCTTTCTTTCTTTCTTTCTTTCTTTCTTTCTTTCTTTCTTTCTTTCTTTCTTTCTTTCTCTCTTTCTCTCTTTCTCTCTTTCTCTCTCTCTTTCTTTCTTTCTCTCTTTCTTTCTTCCTTTCTCTCTCTTTCTCTCCTCCTCTCTTTTTCTCTCTTTCTTTCTCTCTTTCTTTCTTTCTTTCTTTCTATGTGGTGGTGAGCATCGAATACCCAGGGCCTTGCACATGTGAGACAAGTGCTCTACCACTGAGCCATAACCCCAGCCCCTTCAGCAAGAAGCATTTTCTAAGAAATAATTTCTGGTGTGAAAACAAATCCATAGAAACTGCCTAAATAGAAACCTGCACACATGAGGCGTTTAAGAGATGCATGTTGTCTCTGGGTGCACTGGTGTTTACCTGTAATCCCTGTGACTTGGAGGCTGAGGCTGGAAGATTACAAAGTTTGAGGCTAGCCTCAGCAATTTAGCAAGAACCTGTATCAAAATTAACAGCTACCAGTGAAGTGAGTGCAAATATGTTTCTAGGACTGCTTCTGGACCAGTGACTTCCTTGGCAAATGGCGGAGCACTTCCAGAACTAAAACCTTTCACTCCCTCTCTGGATATGGTATTGTGATAGCCAGTTTAGCCATTTGGAAATTCCCCATCTTGAGAGCAGGTTCTGAAAGGGAAGGGTTACAAAAGCATTCACCAAGTCCAGCAATTTCACTGTCGTCTGCAGAGGATTAGAAGGGAAATGAAGAGACTGGGAGGATAGCTAATCCGTCAGCACTTAGAGACCCTGGGGCAGATCCTTTCCTGGACTTCCTACATGGTTTGCCTGTAGCTGAATAAAGAGACTTCCTGGTAGAACCACTGCTTGGGTACAAGGGCTTGGTTTTTTGTTTGCTTTTTTATTGCTAGGGTTGAAACCTAGGACCTTGTGTGCGATGCTCTTTACTCCTGAGCTATGTCTCTAGCCCAAGGGCTTTGTTGAGTATGAGATTCTGACTGTGAGACTCCTGATTTCTTTCTAATCATTCTTTTCAGTTTCATTTCATTTCATTTAAAAGAAAATTCTTATGTAATTGTTATTCACTCCTTCTTTTACTCATTGCTGCTCTGGGGAATATGTGATGGTGTTGCCTAGTCAGAGGTAGGGATAGGATTCCAATAACAGAGTCAGAGATGTTCCTCCTGGAGAGGTTCCAAAGCCAAATTTCTCTTTTATGAGTTGTTTCTATTTTTTTTTATTTTGCATTTGATCATATCCTTTGAAATGCTTGTGTGTGCTTTGTCTTCCTTTGTAAGTTTGTTTCCACTTGGAGGATGTTGTTTTTCTTAAGATGAGCTTGCTATTTTATCAGCAATCAGTGTGGCAAGGAGACAGGCCCTTTTGCTGATTTCTGTCCTCTGAGTTGGTTTTATTAGCCCAAATCTAGGGAGTTGCTCCGTTTTAATAGTTTATTTGGTTTCTATTTGAAACACCAACTGAAAAGCTCTAGGTTTTTGCCTTTAGCCATTGTTTCCATCTAATGACTAGATTTATAGTGTTTGCTCCATGGCCTGTGAATAAGTCCTGTCCTTTTTAAAGCTGGGCATCACCTATGCCTTTGCTGCTGTTGCCCAGCAGTTCCTCGAGCCTGCGGGGTTTTGTTTGCCTTCTCTAGTTTTTTCCTTTTATATCTTTGTGAGTTGCTCCATTGATCTTGGTTCCTGGGATGATTGAAGAATGATGTGGGATGTATATATATATAGGGACTAGGGGTGAATATACCTTCTTTTTCCTTAACACATTTTGCAAATTCTTTGTTTTTTTCATTGCATAATTATTTTCATCATAATAATGCTTTTGTTATGAAGCATATACTTCTGGCATTTTAACTTTTTCTGTTTATGGCCAATCTAGGTTCTTTGACTGGGTTATGAATTAAATTTACATAAGACAGATTAGCAGGACAAATGCTATTTTAATTATGTGCATATACATAGGAGAGTCCCACAAAATATGAGACTGGGCCAGATGACCGAAACTTATGAAGTTTCCCAAGCTCCAGAGAGGAACAGGGATCAGGGATTCTGGGGAGATGGGAACAAATATAGCAAGGTGAGAGGAGAAATTATATAGTGAATAAAGACTGTCTTGTGTGCAGATCAGCAGTGTCTCAGGTAATAAAAATTGTCTCTGAGCAGCCCTCTTCCTGAAAAAGATCCTTTCACTAACGTAGATTTCCTTTATGGACAGAAATTATTTTATGAAAGCTTTTTAAAGTTATTCCTGTGACTGTAGTTTCTCTGAATAACCAGATGAAAATATGGCAGTGAAGCGTATGTGGTGTGGGGTGTCTGATCTGTCCTCATACGTATAGTCATACTCTTGGGTGGGATTCCCTGGGCCCAGCAGTCCTCCCTCCTGTTGTACCTGTATATCCTCCCTGGGGGGCCAGGGGTTTGTGCACCTCTTTCACAGTCTGGCATCCTCAACTTAAAGCTGCCTTATTCTCACCCTGTGTCCTGGCTTGTGTGTTTTCACCTATGTCTGCCTGTTTATCCCATTTACAATTTTTGGTTGTCTTTTCTCTTCCTGGGAGCTTGAACTTACAGAGCTTTTCCCTTTTGGTTATCACTTCTATTGTTTTCATGAAGCTGCTGAACTAGTTTTGACCATATAAATAAACAGGTTTGAAATGGCTGTCACTGGAGTATTCACCCCCAGGGCTTGTTATATCTTGTGGTGGTAACATCAGTCTGTTTGCTTGTTTGGATGAAATCAAATTGAACTGTTTATAAACCGGTGAGACAAGCTTTATCTATTTGTGTTTAAGAAAATGTCAAGCCCTGGCAGGATACTCAGTTTATTGACCCGAATGATGATTCTGAATGCCATTAGGTGTGGCTAATTGTGAGCTTCATGAAATTATTCTGTTCCCATCTTCATCCTAATTTCTTTCTCTTGGTCTGTCTTAAGGACTCTGTCCTTTTGTTTGCTTCATGCAGTAAGTTTGCATTGGATACAGTTGTGAACTGGACATCATACTTAGTATCAGAGAGACTGTGGAAAAAACATTCGTTAGAATCTCTGCCTGGGCCCAATTTATCATCTGGTGGGATAAATACACAAACAAAGAGGAAGTTCAGTGTATGACATGCTGCAAGTTCTGTGATGGGGAGAGCACAGGTTGCAGTGCAAAACCAAGGACAGGTACCTAACCCAGATGCTATGGTTTGGATGTGGTTTGAGCATGTCCTCTAGGGGTTCATGTGTGGGGAGCTTGGACCTCACTGCAGCAGTGTTTACAGGTGGTAGGACCTTTAAGAGGTAGAGCTTAGAGTGAAATCATTTGGGGGTACTGCCCTCAAAAAGGATTGAGGTCATTCTCCAAAGAGTGAGTTGTTGTAAGAGTGAATATGACCCCCAATTCACTCTCTGGCTTTCTTCCTGGTGTTTTAGAGAAAGACCTCTTATCACAACAGAGTTAGATTGAAGCCGGTGGTGGGAAGCAAAAAGGGTATTATAGCATCTGGGGCAGTAGCAGTAAGGATGGAGAGAGGTTGACTCAACAGACCTTCTGGAGGTAGAAGCAGCAAGATTTGCTGGTTGATTGTGCATGGGGTGTTTCGTTTCTGACTTGGGGAGTCAGATGGCTACTGGGTGGGTAACAGTCACTGAGAGAAATAAAAGGGCATTGAAGGATAGGTTTGAGATCAACCATATTAGAAAATTTTTCTTCTCTAAGTTTATTTATTCATTTATTGCCAAAATATTTTCTGGCCCAGTGGCATTTATGTAATATTGTGTTGTGTATCAGGAGGGACGTGAAGAAGTGTGAGTTCCAGTCTTCAGAAATTCAGCCATAGTTGAGGTAGCAAGGTAAACATTTAGTGAGTGACTGTTGGGTCAGCAGTTTTCTACTCTCTCTCCCTGCCTCGTCCATCTTCTTTGTTTCTCTATGTCCTGCTCATAAACTTTTCAGGCCAGGCACAGATTTACATTTAAATAGGAGAAATAAGTCCTGGTATGTGATCGCACAGTAAGATGACTATAGTTAAAATAATGTATACATATTTCGAAATAGCTAGAAGAGAGGATTTGAATGTTTCATCATAAAGAAATAACTTGTTTGGAGTGATGGGTAGATATGCTAATCATCCTGATTTGATCATTACATAGTGTACACATGTAATGAATCATTGCATTGTATCCCATAAATTTGTACAACTCTTGTGTCAACTAGAATTTTTTTACAAGGGAAATTTTCAAAGCCAGTAAAACATAAGTGAAGCTGCTTAGCTTGGCATTCACATTTTTAAGAAACTTTTGCCAGTCTACCTTTTCTACCTTCTCTTGTCACAAAGTCCTTTTGTCTTACATCCAGCTGGGCCTACCCACTCTGTTTTATCTTGTTTTTAATTCAGTGTTACTAGTATTTCAAGGCTCATCTTGTTTTCCCTCTTTCCCACAAAACTTTCCCTAACATTTTTACCCCCAATGATATGTTTTCCAACTCTGAACTCTTATTATAAACATCATTCATTTGACCCTGACATATATATCTTGTTTTCTAAACAGATTTTAAGCTCCAAGAGCAGTAACTATCTTATATTGTTAGTTATCTCCCACAGGATCTAGTACAGTGCCCAATAGGAAGCTTGTAGGTACTTTTAAAAAATATTTACTACCTTTGTGAGAAAATTACAATCTAATGATAATTTTAATTAAGTAGCAAGTGAAAAACAGTCAGGATTCAGAGGAGAAAGATTCGTATATGACCTAAAATGGTATCATGATCTTAGCTTTTTAAAGTAAGACTGTATTACAGACCTGTATCCAGGTATGGTCACACTGCCTATAATTCCAGCTTCTCTGGGAGGAAAAGGCAGGAAGATTGCAAGTTTGCAGACAGCCTCAATAACATAGTGATACCTTATCTCAAAATAAAAAATAAAAAGGGGATGAGAATGTCCCTTGGCGGTAATCTTTCCAGGTTTTAATTGTACAAAAAAAAAAGGCAGACTCATAGACACCCCCAAACCTTTGAACTACGTCCACAAAGAAGCACTATTGTAAGTAGTGACTTTGCATTCAGTGTGGCCATAAAAACAAATATAGCCATTGTTACTTGGAATCTGTTATTAGCAGATTATCATTCTAAGCTCTGTATTCAAGGTGCTGTAGATTTTTGGATTTGAAAGTTATAGATGAGTGAAGTTTGAATTAAGTCCCTAAGATAACAATATCTCCCTGTCCTCTACCTCTTGGGGCTTTTTATAATACACATAACTGTTAATATTACATATCTTTCAGGCACAGTATGTAAATATTTAGCCAAGTCTTTAGGAGCTTTTGGCAGATACAGAGTTGAGATGATGCTCCCTGACAAGCACACAGAGCTCAGCTCTTTTGTTTGTAGTAAAATGGAATCCTGGTCTTTCAAGTGAGCCGAACCAGAAATAGGGTCAACATTTTCTTACAGGATGGAGGAACCTAAGAATGGTAGTCTTGAAGAACACCTCCTATGTTCTCAGAGTGCTCAGGTGAAGTTAAAATTCACTTTAGAAAATAATTTTGGTTTTCCTTAAACACTGATAAGTGCATAGTTAATTCTTGAAAGTCCTATGCCATCTAGCATGGTGACAATGATTTTAACAGTATATAGTCGGTTCTCTGTATATACAAGTTCTGCATTCATGTATTCAACCAAGGATAAAATGAAAATATTTTGGGGAAAAATGCATCTGTGCTGAACATGTTCAGGTTTTTCTTCCTATTAGCCCCTAAACAATACAGTGTAACAACTATTTACATAGCATTTATATTGTATGAGGTATTATTAATCATCTAGAAATGAATTAAAGAATACAGAAAGATGTACATGGGTTATATGTAAATACTATGCCATTTTATATAAGGCATCTATGCATTTGGGACCTGTGGGGGTCCTGAAATAAACCTACCCACCATGAATACTGAGATACAACTGTGTACTTTTGAAAAAATGTTGTCAAAATCCTACTTAGCAACCTGTGTGAAATGACTTGAGAAATCTTAGGCAGTGCCCTCTCCCCACCCAGATATCTCAAATGCAGCCTTCATCTTAAGCCAGGTCTTAAAGACTCAGGTAGACTTTTATTCTTTTAGTATTTGAATTTCATCCCTTCTAAGAAAATGGACATCACAGTGGGAGGTAAATGACTTTTATGTTATTATAGTCACTTATGCCATGATATAAATTAGTTTAAGTTTCTTTGGTTTTGAAAGAAAGATAATTAGATGACAATGGGGAGAAGATGCAGAATTGGAACAAAGGCGGGAAGCACAGTCATCACTCTTGTGGCCTGGCTGAGGACTCTGACTTCTTTCCCATTAGAACTTGCTTCTATGCTTTCAGGGAAACAGGGCATCCTATTTTCCATTTACTTCTCCCTTCTGTCAAACAAAGACTTGGAGGTCTTTTTATGGCTTTGACTCTTCCTTACCCCTTCTAGATGTAGTTCCATTTCCTTTCCAAGATGAAAGCATGTCTTTGTCCCCTCCCAGAATAGTTCCAGGTAGTGAATCCTTCCAGATAAAGAGGATGCTGATAAAATGCCAGATTGTTATCAGAGAAGCAAAGTGAGGGGAGTCAAGTCCCTACCATTAATTACCTCATTACAGCTTTGTTTATATCCTGTTTATTTGGGGCATGTTTTTCTTGGACAGTTTTTTGTCTGTGTTCTGAACTGCAGTCTGAAGTTTGCAAAACTCCCAAAGGTCAGGAAATAGTGGGTTCCTTCTTTGCTTAATGGCAAGGAAGAGAAGATCAAAGTTTCTATCTTCATCTGGAAGGAAATAGACAAATGCTTGGTTTGGGCAGCCTATTCCTCACCTCAGTAGACAACTATACTGTGCTGATTGAGCTCTGGCTCTGAATATTGAGGAGGTTACCTGGAAATAGAATGGCATTTATCTCTGTGAAACCATGAGCATCAAGCAGTGATTGACTGTATATCCAGACATTGAGGCTGGAGTCCAGTTGAATCTAAAGTAATACTACTTGGTAGTTTTAGTAAATATACTTGATGCCACTGAACTGTATTCCTAAAAATGGCTAAAATGGTTGACAAAGTTATGTTTCTTTACTAAACAAGTTCATATCTGACCTCATGTTGTTTTATTCGGTTTGGTCTGCAGCCCAACCCATCTTTGCTAACAAGACTATGGACATAATTCAACCCACCCTCTCAGCTCACTGGTGATGTGGGCTTCTGAAGACCAGAACATTGTGTTTTTCATAAGACAAAATCCTACAAGCACGTTATCTGGTAATATACCTGCAGTACGAATTTGAAGAATAAAAGAAAGAAAAAGCGAATAAGAGAATATACCTCATTCTAAATCATGAAACTTAGTTCTTATTAACTCCAAAAGCCCTCGCTCAGAACTCCAATGTAAAGTGTCTTGTTTTTACCTTGTGTGCATGTCTCCTGGTTCATCGCTGTCATCACTTGAAGTTAGCTGATAAAGTCAATTTGATTTTTGCAGGCGCTTGCTCATATTTAAATTTAGTATTTCCTTAGAAGAGGCTAGAAAAATGAGGGACTTAGGGAAAAGTTAAGGTAAATCTTGAAATATATAAAAGCTCACTTTGAGTGAAAACTAATTAAAAACAAGCCCTGGCCTTTTCATAGGCAAGAAAAAATTGGAATGGCAACAGGGGATGTATTCTTTAGGAAATAAAAACTTTGCCAGAAATAGCATGGGTGGTTAAAGGAGTCTAGTGTGAAAGTTGCATCGTTTAAAAAATAATATATCTTTACTTTCTTCTTGACTAATGGTTTTGTCAGAATAACTGTTTAGATAATAAATGAAGTACTTTGAAGTGCATAGGGTAATGAACATTTCTGTGCCTTGTACTAACTGGTGATACAGATTATAAACTAAATGATGGCAAACTTCATCAGTTTATCCCAGATCTGCACACTAGCAAGCTTAGTCAAAGCCATAGAAATCTACTGAGGAAATCATGAAAATGAATGGAATTGATCCAGAATGTTTTAATTTTCTTCCGAAATGTTATATTTATTAGACCTCAACACCCAAAAGTTAAAACAGTATTGAATTTCACACATAGCACTTTATTTGTAATCTTAGGTTAAAGGTTGTGGCTTTGGCATGACTGAAGAATAATGACTCATACATTTTACACTGACTTTATTTTATTTCTGATAGGCATAAAGGAGAGCTAGGGAGTAAGATGATAGTGCATTAAGGCTGAATTTATTAGTTGATTGGACACAAATGGAAATACAGAATGTCACTTAATGATTTTTTTGTTTCTGTTGATATTTGTATGTATACTTTGGGTGAAGACTGTGAAATGCTAACTTATATTTAAAATGCAATATAAAATATCTCTTGACTATTAAAATTAGGAGTGAGAATTAACAGTGATTTTTTTCTAATAAATGTCTCAAACTATACATAGGTAAAATCTTATCATGTGGACATTTTGGAGAATGTGACCAGTACTCTGCATTTAAATGTGCCCCATCTTAAAATATAGTCATCATGAAATTAATACGTTAAGGCATGGTCACAATCCAGGAAAAGACTTAAAGGTAATATGAGTCTCCCCATAATTAGTAACCTAATTAAATGCTAGATAGCTTCAGCTTTACAATAATGTACCATGCTTCTGAACAAAGATAACACCACCACTGAAACTGTATACTTGTAACACTAGTATATTTTTAATTAGTGGCAGGGTACGTGTGTGTGCTCATTTTTGTTTCATCTTTGGACTTTGCACAGCTGTTTCCATTGTGCATTCATTTGGACTATATCTAGTGAGGACAGTCACTGATTTGGCTTGTTTTTTTTCAGAATTTGGGATGATTCAAACTGGTTTGAATCAAAGTTACCTTTTTGCTATGGAAAAGGCAAATTTGGGGGGTACTTAATATATAAAACTGGTTTAATCTACTCAAGAAGAAGAGAAAATCTGTTTTACCTTAATAGTTCACATGGAAAATTGTACCACCAAATGCAGATGAGTTTATTGAAGACGGTCCATCAGATTTGGCATCTCTTGGTTGAATAATTTGAGTTGTATGTACACTTAAAAGTAATACAGCTGAATTTCTTTTAATATATATTATTGCTCAATTCTTTGGTAAAAATGCCTTAGAATTGGAGTGCATCAGTTTCAATATTAGTGTAGGCTTTTTTTTCTTTCTTTCTTTCTTTAGTTGTACATAATACCTTTATTTTATTTATTTATTTTTGTGTGGTGCTAAGGATCGAAACCAGGGCCTCACATGTACTAGGCGGGCGCTCTACCGCTAAGCCACAACCCCAGCTCCTAGTGTAGGCTTTTGAGTTAGAGGCACCTGACTTTGAATCCAGCTTGTTCACTCACTTTCTTTATGAGCTTGGGCAAGTTACTTAATCTCTCTGAGACTGTCTAGAAGAGAGCATGTGGAAGCTTCAGAACATTGTCCTAAAAACATTTTTGGTTTTTAGTTCTTATGTGATTATTAGGACTTAAGTATTTATTGATTTGATTTTTTAAGAGAGCACAAGGAAAAGTTAATTCTGGTTGGAAAAGTTTAAAAGAAATAACTGGACTTGTTTAATCTGAGGGAGAGAAGACAGGATGTTCCAGAGATAGGGCTAGAGGAAGAGAAGAGAAAAGAAGACAGGATTATACCTTAACTTTTCTAGTGGATATGATAGGATTTTCTTTAAGAACAGTTTCAGTGAGGTCTGACATAAACTGCGCATGTTTAAAATGTATAGTTTGATAAGTTTATATACAACCTAAAACCATCACCATCGTCAAGATAGTGAACATATCCTTCACCCTTTGTAGTCCTTACACAGCCACTCCATTGCTGGCATTGGCTGTTCCGGGTTCTGTCACTCTAAGTTAATTTGTACTTCTTTGTATTTCATGTAAATTAAATCATACAGTACGCGTTCTATTTTGTCTGACTTTTTCACTCAGCCTAATTATTTTGAGATTCAGCCATTTGTTACATGTACCCATGAATTTTTTTTCCTTTTTATCATCAAATAGAATTCTATCATATTGATCTACCATATATTTATTTACGTACGCAACTGTTTATTTATGTACTCAACCATTTTAGACATTTATCTTGTATCCAATTTGGGACCATTATAAATGAGTTGCTATGAAGATTTCATGTACAAGTCATATTCTAGACGTGCTTTCATTTCTCTAGAGTAAACATACAGAAGTGGAATGGGTGAACTATATGGTTGGTGTATGTTTAACTTTTTAAGAAATTGAACAATTTGTTTTCCAAGGTGATTGTATTATTTTACATTCCCACCAACAGAGTATGAGAGTTCCAGTTGTTCCATGTCCTAGCCAACACTTCGTGTGCTCGATGTTTTTCATTTTAGCCTTTCTAGTGAGTATGTAGTTATGTCTACTTGGGGTATTAATTTGAACTTCCCAAACAACTGGGGATCTTGAGCATCTTTTACATGTGTTTATGTGCCATCCATATATCTTCTTTGTTGAAGTGTCTTTTCAGAGCTTTGACCCATTTTTTTTAAAGAGAGAGTGAGAGAGGAGAGAGAGAGAGAATTTTTACTATTTATTTTTCAGTTCTCGGTGGACACAACATCTTTGTTGGTATGTGGTGCTGAGGATTGAACCCGGGCCACATGCATGCCAGGTGAGCATGCTACCACTTGAGCCACATCCCCAGCCCCTGACCCATTTTTTTTTAACTGGGTTGTTTGTTTTGTTATTTCGAGTGTATTCTGGGACCAAGTCTTTTAGGCATAGATTCATTTATTTCTCTGGCATGTAGAACCAGAAAAACAAAATTAAATTATAGCAAGAAGGAGTCTACTTACACAGAAGGAAGTACTTTTTGACTGTGGCAGTCTAAACATGGGCATGGGTCAACCAAAGGAGGATGTAAAACTTTCCCTGGACTTATTTTAAAAAGGGCTGGCTGTAGTCTATTTGGGATACTGTAGGCATGCAGAAGTATGACTCAGTTTACCTAACTGAAGTTTTCATTTGAGAGAAGATATTTTCCCTGGGATGGGTCTCTTGCTAACATCTTAGTATCCCTTGCTCTTTTGTGCTATTTTTTCCAGGCAAAAAAAAGTGCAATTTCTTGGGATTTTTCAAGACTTTTCCTGTACTTTATGATTTTTAAAAAGTCATTCTTTCTGATTTCAGCTTGAAGTGTTGCTACGAAATATGAGGAAGGTCATTCGGGGCATTAATTAACTTCAGCAAAAACAATTGCAATCTCTACAGATCAATCATATTAAAAGAAATGCTCAAATTTCTCTCATCCAGCAGTAGCACCAATCATTGTTTTTTGCTGATGGTATTGGACAGATTAATTCAACTCTCTGTAGAGGTAAAATAATTAACTAGATTCTAGAGAGGAGGTTTTCTGTGATTAAAGGACTTGGGTTGTTGTGGCCCTTGGATGGGAAGAGTCAGGGGTGCTTTAATGACAGGATTTCAGTAGAGCTAATGAAAGGTTTTCCTGTATGTAGAAAACACTGGTCATTTGTTCTCCAACTCCACAGATTGCCCAAACTGGAGGATGTTGGCTCCAACTATAAGGAGATTGAGTATGGTTAGTGTTAGGCATAAAATTTTTATTATCAGCATCAATATTATTATGAGATTAAGCAATGGAACAAGTCAAGAGAGACCATGAAGATATGTGAGAATAATAAAAAAAAAAAGATAGCCATCTGCCTGGACTGTTTAAATGCCCATTGATTCATAGGATCTTGTTATTGAAGGAAACTGTAGAGATCACTTCTACTAAAATAACCTTTTACAGAAGGGAATATGAGAGGACATTATGTAACTTGCCTCTGGCTACATAGTTAGATACTAATATTTTAATTTTAGGATGTTGCAAAAGTAATCTCACTTAAAAGAGACACAAAGGAAACCATGTGTTTCTGCTTCATGAGAAGGTTTCACATGACCAAAATAGTCTTTTAAAGCTGATGACTTATTATTTTTTCCTAAGCCCATGAAGATTCTGACCTATGTTTATCTTTGCTTGTCATTAAAAATATTAAAGATTTTTATTCAGGCATTTTGAACTTCTCTCTAAATAAATATGATACTTCAAGTGACTGAAGGGTAATTTGACCTGAAGTGATCAATGATGATAGAGGACAGCAGGGGACATTGCCAAATCCTTTGTGGAACCTAGCCCAGTATGATAAGGGTTCTATATTTTGAAGAAAGATTACAATTTGGTGGATGCCTTTGGCTCAAAGTCCTGTGACTGATTTGCCTTTTAAAAGGTAGTACTTTATAAAGCTGTAAGACTTTGTTTTGTTAAAGACTAATTGGATTGGTAGAAAACATATTT
Source organism: Ictidomys tridecemlineatus (assembly GCF_052094955.1). Lineage (NCBI taxonomy): Eukaryota > Metazoa > Chordata > Mammalia > Rodentia > Sciuridae > Ictidomys > Ictidomys tridecemlineatus. Next base: position 1,186,590 of record NW_027523660.1, on the reverse strand, counting down.
AGGCTGTCAATTCATTGTGAATGGGGTCTGCAAATACGAATTCTAACCATTGGAATTAGTTGGCTAAATTGCTTGTAAAGGATTCCACATCCACAGTCATGACAGAAAGAAATCAGTATAAGGCCTTTTATTTGGTTGTAGTTATGTTTTATTTGGACTCATCATTTTGTACATGTTCCCACTAAAGTGAAAAACCAACATATATTTATATAATGATGTGTACTTGTTGTATAGGGTTTATCTGAGTATAAAAGTGGGATAAATACTTAAAAGTATCACCCCATGATAACCAATGGATTTATTTTCAAAATTGCATTTGTTGTTGTCTAGGCAAAAAATGATGAAAAATTTAAATGAAACATAATTTTCATACTTCATCTGTATTTTGATAAGAATAAGTAATAAGGGATTAATATACAGAAATCATGCATCCTTTCATTTATTTAAGAAATATTTGACACAGTGGGCATCATGCTAGGCACATGCCTATAATCTCAGGATCTCTGGAGGTTTGAGGTGGGAAGTTCACAAGTACGAGGCCAACCTGGGCTATTTGGTGAGATCTTGTCTCAAAATATAAAGTAAAAAGGAGCAAGGAAGTAGCTCAGAGGTAAGACATACCTGGGTTCAATCTCCCTTACTGCAAAACAACAATAACAACACAACAAAAAGTGTTGGGGATGCAGCTCAGTGGTAGAGTGCCCCTGGGTTCAATTCCCAATTCTGCACAAAGAAAAAGGAAGAAGAAGGAGGAGAAGGAATATTAGTAATTCCGATTTTCTGTGTGTGGGGTGGGTACTGGGGGTTGAAACCAGAGCCTTGGCATACTAGGCAAGTGCTCTTCCACTGAGCTTGAGACAGGTTTCTCTATGTTCCCTCAGCTGCTCTTGAATTTGCTATCCTCTTGCATAATTCTCCTGAATAGATAGGATTACAGGTATGTTTCACTATACCTGGTTGTAATTCTGTTTTGTGGCTTTTTATCTAGCCCCCATACTGGGGATTAAACCCATGGCCTTGCACATACTAGGCAAGTGCTCTACCTCCTGAGCTACACCCCCATCCCCTGGCTGTAATTCTAAATAATTAAAACACATTCTTCCAAAAGCTTTTAAAAATAACTACCACACTGTAAACCTTTCCCTTTCTTTGGTGGAAAAATTCCCTTACTTTATTTTCTTGCACTAAAAGGAATGGCATGAATGCTAGCAGCCATTATCTCTGTGACCTTGTGTCCTTGCCACATTATGTGGCTGAGTGCTGTGCCCAGTTCTTGCTACATTATGTATAACCATAGAAATGTGAAGTTGTGTTGCAATTGTGTACAATGAATCCAAATGCATTCTTCTGTCATATATATCCAATTAAAATAAATTAATTAATTTTTAAAAAAGAGAGAGATATATCAAGGTGATGGAAACCACTCCCCAGCTCCTGGCAGCTCCCATTTTCATAGCCTAGAATTTATATTCTTTGGCAGATCAGCCTGGACAAAAGCCTTGGTAACTGAGAGCCAGAGTCATGGTGGCCTCAAAATCATGCATCTGCTAAGGCCCAGGCTGCTGTTTAGCTTGTCCCAATTGGTCATGCACTGAAGTTTTAAAATATTCTATCATGGCTTATTATTGTCAGCATAAAATGTCACTGCCATAAAAGTATACTTTAGAAAGGTTTTAACATGATGAAGAGTCTTAATTTTTAAAGAGCAGTATTACTTTTGAGCTACTTGGTAGGTCCAGAGATTTACACTAAACATTCTACCTCAAAAGCATAATAGGTTTTTTTTTGTTTTGTTTTTTAATATTTATTTTTTAGGTGTAGATGGACACAACACAATGCCTTTATTTTTATGTGGTGCTAGGGATCGAACCCAGGTCCCGCCTGTGCTAGGCAAGCGCTCTACCACTGAGACACAATCCCAGCCCCAAAAGCATAATAATTTTTGCTTTGTTTTGTTTGTTAGATCTAGAAGGCTTTCCACCCAGACTTCTGGAGATGTACAGTTTTTAGATCAGTACTCTCTACTGTTCTTACTTTCCCCTTAATACCCCCCAAATGAAGGACTTTAGAAAATCAAACTTGAAAAGTTCTGAACCCACTGCTTTTCTAAGAAATATATTTAAATAAAGAAATTCATGAGCTCTGCAGAGTGCACAATTACAGTAAATGCAACTTTTTTGAGTTACAGGAAAGGAGCAATTAGTTCAGGTGGTGGTAGATTTTTTGATGACTTGAAAACGGGGCTAGGAAGGACAAGTAGAGAATCTGGCAACCTTGACCATTGCTGTATTCTCCAAGAATGCAGAGAATGGTTTTAGGGATGCCTGGAATTGCAACATGGTTAATAGTACCATAACACAGAGAATGACTGCCTTTTCACATTCACTAGATACAAACTTATTTTTTTTAGTATTTCTCTTTTTTATACATGTATATGTATATACACATGCTTTTAAAAGCACATGCTTTCCTCAATGCAAGATTTAAACCACATGAAAAAGAAGTCTGGTGGAATATCACCAGAATCAACAGAAAATAGATTTGGACTCTGAACCCAGAGAATAGTCAGTAGGTGGCAAAGAAACCCCAGCTTCCTGCCCCTTGTTGCAGCTCATTTGGTGAGGAGGGAGAAGGGTAGGTGTAGTAAGCATGAAGAGCCTCTTTGGTACAGGCAGGGCTGTTTCCTGGACAGTTGTTGAGACAGAACACTGGAGAAAAATAGAGAGAGTGTATATATGTTAATGGAGGTTTTAAGTTTTCACATTATTCCACTTACTAGATTTGATAATAGCTACCACTTTTTGATCACTGTCTGATAGGCATTGTGTTTTACATGCTTTATCTCATTTAATTTTTACAAGGCCCTATGTGGTATATGAAGAATTTAGAAAGTTTACTCGCTTGTACAGGGTCACACAGTAGTAAGTGGTAGGACTTGGATTTAAACTTAGGTCTGCTGGATTCCAGAACATGTTCTTGACTCCTGTCCTGTGTGCTCTATGAAGATCCTGTTTCTGCTCTCAAGATCATTTCATTCTAGTAGACATGATGGCCCGAGGGATACTGTGGGAAAGGTAGATGAGTCCTCCCCTGCTCTGAAAGCCAACTGTTCAAGTGCAGTACCTGCACAGTGATTGACTCTGAGGTCATTCCTTAGCAGAGTTCAGATGAGATGTTTCCCAAGGATGCAAGGGTGAAAGGACATTCATTGCAAGTGTTCAGGGAATTACAGATTAAACGGTAGTTGGCTTGACAAAATAAATATAGGAAGAAAGTTTTTTTAAAAAACAAACAAAAACCAAAATGAGCAGTATGACCAGGAGGCTGCTTAGTCTTACCCTACCTTCAGCAAAAGGGTCATCCCAATTGTGGGTTGCCAGTGGGTGACCATTTTCCAAAACCAGGCAGCCATACCATATGAGAAATATTAATGGTCAGGCATTCTTGAATTCCCTCAGTAGGTATCGTGAGGATAGTCAGACACAGCTTATTTGAACTCAGCTCAGCTCCCAAAGTGCTAACTTTGATTAAGTCGGGGATCCTGTCCATCATCATCTGAACTTTGGGGACCTCTACTATATAGAGAGTATAGCCTAAAAATCAAAGCTCAGCACTGGAGGTAGGGTCTTGGATTAAGGAGGAACCAGGGGAGCATTAATAATTATGTTAGTGAGGAAGAGTCGAAGAGGATATTGGCTAGAGCCTGAAACCAACTAAGACTTTCAAAGACTGAGGTTGCTGTGGGTACTTAGCGGATCTCCCTATAGGTTGGGTGGGCAGAAACACTTTTGGTGCTCTGCAGCCACTTAACCTTTGAATTCTTTAGGAAAGGAACAATTCAAAGGGTGAATGTACAAGGGGAAACACCTTATAAGTACTCCGCTGCGCCCTGTGAAAGGGGAAATTAGAATGGTCTCGGCAGAATAGTTCTCCTGTGCTCAGAATACTGCATTCTAAACTTGCCTGGTATCTGAAGTGTTAGGTACAAAGGTTGGAAGGATGATATATACCTTGGTACTCTCTCCTCCAGAAAGCCATTTCAACTCTCTCTCCCACTTCCCTTTGTTATCCTTCTCCATAGCATGTGTGTCTCTGTGGGTACCACAGATTTGTGACCAGCATGTATTCCCTGAGCTAGTGGTTCCCCATGAGCAGTGTCCTAATTCCATTTGTATATCACATGAAATAGAGCACACACCTGACTGCCACACTGTGTGGCCATCCAGTGTGTGCCAAAGAATCTGGGGATTCTTGACCTGGATAAACTATATGGGAAAGTGTGTGTGTGTGTGTGTGTGTGTGTGTGTACATATACATGTTCATAAGTCTCTCTTTTGAGGAAGTCCATAGTTTATATTAGGCTCCAGTGTGTTTTCATAATCCTGAAAATGTTTATAAAAAACTGAACTTATTTGGAGATTTTTCATATTCTTGTAAATGAATGTGTGTGTATGTGTTTGGGAAGGTGGATTGAACTCAGGGGCACTCGACCACTGAGTCACATCCCCAGCCCTATTTTGTATTTTATTTAGAGACAGGGTCTCACTGAGTTGCTTAGTCCCTTGCTGTTGATGAGGCTGGCTTTGAACTTGGATCCTCCTGCCTCAGCCTCCCAAGCTGCTGGGATTGTAGATGAGTGCCACTGCCCCTGGCATGAGCGTGTGTTTTTATATCTGGTAGATACTTTTATGCTTCCTTAACTTCCTGTTGTGAACAACAGCTTAGGGTAGCCAAGGAACTCTCCCTTGGAGCCATGGATTACAATTCTGTCCTGGGCACTGCTGCTTACACATCCTGGCAGGGGGTCTACCTAACCTTCCTGAGTTTTATCTTATTTTTCACCTGTTAATTCCCTCTTGTCCTACAGGAATGTTGCATACTAAAGAGATTACAGGTATACAGGCATCTCATAAACTGCCAAGAACTATACAATTGCAGAATACAAGTATTGTAATTAAAAATACATCATTTTTCTTGTCACACAATGCCAGGATAACAAATATGTGATTAAAATGAACATTGGGCCAGGTGTGGTTGCACAGGCCTGTGTTCCCGGCTAGAGGCAAGAGGATCACTTGAGCCCAGAAGGTCAAGGCCAAACTGGGCAACATAGCAAAACCACATCTTAAATAAATACATAAAGTGAACATGGAATGAATTTATTGAAGTGAGAGACTAGAAGTTGAAAGGCATTAGTATCTGCATGTCTTGTAGGCTTTGTAGATGCCCAGAACGGTCTTAGAGTACACACAGGGCTATTGAGGAAATGATTTTCAGACAATGATAAAAGTTTATACGACCTTCAAGACCTCAATTTGTTTGCTTTACTTTACCGAAGAAGTGGAGTCTGGGAGATGGAGGGTATTCTTTTTTTCAGAAAGGCTGTAGATGGGCAGGGGATATAGCTCAGTGGTACTTGCCTGGCAGGTGTGAGGTCCTGAGTTCAACCCCCAGCAGTGCAGCACAAACAGAGGCTGGAAACTCTTCCTCATCATTGTTAATAGAGGACAAAGAAAGAACCTGTTTGTCTTCATGTCATCAGTTTATTATCATATCTTTTTAAAACAGTGTAGAATTACCCCATGATTTTAAATCTCTCTTTGGGGCTACCTAGAGGCCAGCAGTTCAGCAGTGTGAGCACTTGGCAAGCCATGGGCACAGTGCATCGAAACAACTTTGTGTTTCCAAAGCACCTTCTTGGAGCGCTTCCTGGAGAGCACATCAAAGGGCTGGATGTAGATTACTGCACGCCTCTCAACTGGACTGAGACTCAGAGGTTACTGGGACTTGCCAACTCAAAAAACTCAGTGTCCAAAGCAGAGTGAAAACCCAGATGTTCCAATTTTTTATCCTGGTAGTCACTAGGTTCTAAATTTTCTCACTACTCCAGCTCCCTCCTCTCAATAGCTTGCAAAATGGTAACCTGGAAATGTGTTTTTGCTTAGTATATATATATATATATATATATATATATATATATATATATATATATATATATATATATATATATATAAATATGTAAATCCAACTATCATCTAACCTTCCATTTAAACAATTTGTACTAGAAGGAAATTTGAAATTACATTTAATCATTGCTTTATAATTAATGTCATTTAATTAAATATTACTTTAAAAAATGGCTTCTTTCTTCTTTGGCAATTACATTACCTTTTGAGCAGTTCTGTTTTGCTTTTTAACCTGGTTATGGGGTTTAGAGAGTACCCTAGTATAGGATATCTGAAAGCAGAAAGTTCTGGCACTTTTCCCACTTTCCATTCTTTCTCCTGTATGGATGCCAGATTCCTTTGGGAAATCATCATTTGCAAAAGGTCAGGAGCAAAAGGAGGGGCATTCTTGAGTGTAGGGTTACTGCTAATTGGAAACTAAACATCTGTAACCATGTCAGAGTTATTTGTATTTGAAAGGAAACATTTATATATAAGAGCCCTTTTGGTAACATAAAACACACTATAACACAGAGTGTGTGCATTGGAGGGGTGGTGATGGGGTGGGGAAGGACAGCCAGGGAAGCTTCTGACAAATGACTGTGCTGTGCTGAGTGAGGTCACTTGCTAATTAAATCTCAAAGCATTTTCAAAGTATTTTCTTTTCTTTGTCAAATGAAGTTTTCTTCCCTCATATGCCAAAGCAAACATTTTACTGTGTTTGCCATTTACAAATGAAACATTTCACCATTTTAATGGAAAAATAAGGAGAAAATGGGTGTGTGTTCAGAACCTAGTCAAAGACCAGTGGGAACTCTCTAGTTTCCTTCTAGAACCTTAGCTCTCAGCATCTTCCCATGGTATGATGTGAGACTGGTTCTTCCCTTCCCTGAAACTGTGTGCCCATGGGCTTCCTGATACACCTACCCTTTCAGGAAAAAAAATCAAACTGTTTTCCACCTGTGCCTTTTTCTCCTTTCTTCCTAGTTTCTTCTTAGAATAAAATTTGAGAATTCCTTTGAAGAAAGTCGAGAATCTACCCCTTTCCCCCGTAGAGTCTAACACCTTCTGTTTTTTCCCACCCTTGCCCTTGGCATCTAAGACATTCCTGTAATTTTTTTAAAATTGGATAAAAGATCACAAAGTCGAGAGAACTTACTTAAGCTAGGACCTATCATATTGTATGAGCTACAACTGCAGCCCCCAGACCTCTTATTTTTGGAGCTGTTTTCTGAAAGAACTTGTGTCCTTATTCACAGACTGTTTGAAGCAAAATCCAATCAAGGTTTTCAAACAAATATTAAATGTCTTCGTGCAATTAACTTAAGCATCCTTTTTTTCTGCTTACCTCTCATTCTGTTATATTTGATAATTAAATTTTCCCAGTTCACGCAATGAAAGGTGAGGTAGCACTTTTGACCACTGTAGGGTGGTCAAAACCTGAAGTTTGGGGCATAAATTTCAGTTTGAAGGATGAAACCAGTCAGTTGGACTGATTTCAGATTTTCAGTAGGACCCAGTCCTGCCTTGTGTGTTTTCTAGTTCCTTATTTGTGTGTTGCTGATCATGCTCCTTTTTTGTATGGTTTTCAGGTGGAGTTGGCATGAACTTAAAAGCAGCAGATACTGTTATTTTTTCTGACAGTGATTTTAATCCTCAAAATGACTTGCAGGCAGCTGCCAGAGCTCACTGAATTGGCCAAAACAAGTGAGTGAGTTAGTCATTGGCACCTTTCTGCTCTGTTGGCTTGCAGCTGTGGATTGGGGAGGAAGGTGGACCGTGTAGTGCTGACAACAGTGCCACGTTGGAGTTAGAGTCCACTGGGTTTGAACCCCGTTGTGCTGCTGGCTTGTAGAGTCATGTTGGGGGATCAGTGGTCCCATGATCAGTTCAGACTCACTTTGTTGAAAAGAACAGTTAAATTCCAAAATGATTAGAAGAAACTTAGAATTTATTTAGTTCATGTTTCTCACGTTAGATCCTAATTCAGTTTAAAAATGAAGTTAAAGCCAGTGGGTGCACATGCCTGTAATCATTATCAGCATGGGAGACTCAAGCAGGAAGATCAAGTTTAAAGCCAACCTTGCAACTTACCTAAACCCTGTCTCAAAACTTTTTTTTTTTAAGGCTAGGATTATAACTTCATGGTAAAGCTCTCCTGGGTTGGGTTCCCAGTATCACAAAGAGGAAACAAAGTTGTGTTCAGCTACCCTTTGACTTGAGGTAACATGCCTGCCAGGGGTTATCCTGGCTACAGATGAAGGCCCAATAGTGGTCACTTCATCTTCCTTCCTCTTCCTCTTTTGGGGAAAAGTTCAGGAAGAAGTTGAGGCCAGATTTCTCTAACAAATACTCAGGTCCCAATGAGCAGTGTCCTTTTCATTGTTCCCTGAATGTGGCATTTGGTTTTGCTTCCTTTTGGGTGTATTTTCCTGGCATGCTTTTTTCCCCAGCTTTGCAGACTTCTAACACTGCTCTCATTTGACTCCCGTACAGGGCTGTGTAAGTGATCCAGCTGATTGGCCGAGACACTGTGGAAGAAAAAGTTTATAGGAAAGCAGCCTCCAAACTGCAGCTCACCAACACAATCATAGAAAGAGACCATTTTACTCTGGGAGCCCAGAAACCTTTGGCTGATCCTGACCTCCAGGTAAAATGTGTTCCTTTTAGAGTCTCATGATTTATAACCAGTACTATCTTTGGATGAGAATGCAAATAAAAAGGACCAGCATTAACCACCCATTGTTGCAAATTACACATTTTTTTCATTGGCCTAATTCTTACCCTCTCAGTACCTAACTACATGCAAGGTGCCATACAAGCTAAAAATGAGGGTGGCATTTAAAGGCAGAGAAAATAGAATAAAGAGAATGAGCTTTGAACCATCTAACTTGGATTGAAATTCACATCTTATCCCTTATTGGATGTATGACTTTCAGCATGTAACTGAACATCATGGATCTAATCTCTTTATGGCTTCTAAAGATGAGTGTGCCACGAGTTACCTCAGAGAGAATTTGTTTAAGTTCTTTTTTTCTTCCTTTTTTTTTTTAATCAGTGATGATTAGTTCCATAGCTCCTCCTTAATCTCAGACGCTTTGAGTAGTGACTTACAGTACTCATTCCATACTCAGAGATGAGTGAACAAGATTAGGAATTCAAAATTATGCCATAGGATATAGGGATGAAAGCACTAGAGTTAATTTGTTGAAGAAGGAAAAATTAGATGGGAGTCAAATGCTGGCTTAGAATATCCTAGAGAGCTCTCTTTTGGTAGGAGGTTTAGAGTTATTCCTTAGCAGCAGCCTTTGAGATAAAATTGAACCTATATTATAATATACCCCAAGTCCTTCTGAGGGATTAGATGCAGAGAGATCAACCCCTAGTATCTAGTATGATTCAAGCATGAAGAGAGTACTAAATGTCTGAGAAAAGGTAGTAGCTGTGGGAAAGTCTGCTGTAGGAAACTGCAGAGAAATGACAGGAGTTGGCTATTGTTTTGAGGCAGGCAGTGAGAGAGAGCAAGTTCCAAGATGGCTTTAAGTCTTTAAGCCTGAAAGATGAGAGTAGAAAGTAGGAAGACAGGGATAGAAATTAGAAATATGAAGATAATGTAGGCTTTAGTCAACAGAATTTTTAGTAAAAGTCAATATACATTATTGTTAGAGGGAGACTCAGAAAAGAAAGGAATTAGAAAAATTTGCAAGAAAAACCAGGCTTTAAAAGGATCAGCTTATCAAACAAAAAATTCAAGAGGTATATGAAAGGGAAAAAATTACACAGTATTACAAGCAGAATCATCAAATTTACAACTAGCCCAAGCATGAGTTTAAAAATGGCAGTTTTCTCACATCTGTATCTTTACACATCAGCATTGCAGACAGGGAAGGTGCTGTTTTTGTTAGGGAGTCACTCACCTGCAGGAAAGGGTCACAGATTTGGGGGTACTAGAACCCGAAAGAAGAACCCTAGGTTTTGTTTGTTTGCTTGACTTTAGTTTATCTTAGAGAGTAACTGGAGTCTTTGGCCTTTTGTTTTTTGACTCTTCTGCATGCTCATCTGTCATGGTGGCCGGGCAGGCTGTGCATTTTATTTTCACACTATTGAAGAGGCAATTTCAAATGGAAGGTGAAAGCTTGAGAGAGAGGTGCGTGTACACTGTAGGTGTCTAAATATACTTCTTCACAGGACCTTGGGAGAGGAGCTCATCATGGGCTGTTGTGAAGGCACAGGCATCAGGAATTAGAGGAGATGCTTCCCCAGTGGAGGGAGCTCCAGGCATTCAGTCAGGGGTTTCCCTGTGGCATTGGCTGCTAGCACATCATTGTGAAATGCACAGGCAAAAACTCTGCCATGGGACCAGATCCTGGGGCCAGTACAAACTATGGGCTGGTGGAGAGGACCTCGGTGGGACTTCCTGCCCAAGCCATGGCAAGAAATCACACTCTGGTTCTGTCTTGATTCTTTCCTCCCCTCAGACTGTGAGTTATTTATGGTTGCCAGGAACAAGGGTGATAACTCAGTGCCTTGTCTCAAAATACAGCAGGACATTTTTTTAAGTTATTAAAAGAATCTAATAGTAAAAGACGTGGTTCTGGTTTGATAAATCTAAGCAGTATAGAGTAGTGAAGTCCTGAAAAAGGAAAGCAGGTTCTTTGTTTTAGAAGGAGAACACAACAGAAACAGAGAACAGATAAAGATGCAGTGAACACTTATTGAATGCGTACTGTGTGCTAAGCATTGTGTGACGTGCACTTTTTCCAGTTGTTTTAGAAGAAGAATAACAAAAAAAAAGAGATAGATGTTGTCTTTACCTCCATCTTAAGAAATTTTCCAAACATCAGATTCATGACTCTAATCCGAGCACTCTTTAACTTCCAACTACATGCTCTTAGTTACTATAATAAAGTGGTTTTCATTTAAAAATGGGTAGTTCCTTAAAGACATGTTGTGAGTGAGCATTAGCAAGGGAAGCCAGGAGACATAGTCCAAGGAGTGGAAGAGGGAAGGGTCCCAGTATGGACTGAGCCTCATTATAAATACTTGGCTTTCTTCTGTTTTGGGTACTAAATGCCAAAGCCATTTGGCTTGGTTATATATATATGTACACCAAAGTTAAATATAAATATAACAGGTATGGTTTTGCTTAGTTTTTGTCATAGTTTTCATCTCGGGTATTTTCAAGCTAAAGTTTCCAAGTTATAGAATAGACAATCTATAGATAATTAACCAAATCTAAAAGGGCAAAATGAAAATGAAGTCCCATGATGTGGATCCCAATTGGTTCAAAATTCCTAAGAGATAGTACTTAGGGAGGTGGAGAGTTGCAAGTAGCAAATGAAAGCCAGGTAACACTATCTAAGATTCTGGTTCCTGTAGCCATAGGAAGTAGGCTGAGTATATCCCCTAGGGGGAGCAAGAGGGCAGGATGGGGAGTGCCGCAGGACTATCTAGGGAGATTGAAATTGAGAAAGGGCTTTTGGGTCTGGTGATCAGGGTGGTTATGGTTTTGCCAAAGTGGGTCCCATAAACCACTGTAGTAGCAAAGCGGCTTGGCAAGGACAGGTGGCAGCTCATGGTGAGATGAGGTATTCAGTGGCACCTTCTCTTTATAAGAGTTTAGCAGTAGGAGAGGTAAGAAGGTAGCCAACAGGTTCTCTGAGTTCTCTCAGGACTGCTGGAAGTGCCTGTAAAAAATGCTGGTGAGAAGTGCTATAGAAGATGCTGGAATCATTTTATCTGCCCCCACTCCTCAAAAAAATTGGAGGCCCAAATTTTTTTTTGGTATTGTAAATAATTGTCAAAGTCAACATCTCTGATCATCATTTATCACCTCTCTGCTTATTCCTCATCCAACTTCAAAACAGCCTGGCAGGTGTCATTTGTGATGGAAGAGAAGAAAGTCCATCAGGGAAAGAATTACCTGGTATCATTTAGACACTTAGCAAGTCACACATCCTCATCTGTGTTTTCATGAGAACTAACTGGATCTCTCGTTTTCTTCATTCAAATTGAGTGACATACTGAAATTTGGCTTGGATAAACTGCTGTTCTCTGAGGGGAGCACCCTGGAGGAGGTAGACCTGGAGTCCATCCTGGGAGAGACAGAGAATAGCCAGTGGGCCTCTGATGCCCTGCCTGCAGCTGGAGGAGGGATCAGAGAACAGGAGGAAGGAAGTGAGTTGGGGTTAGGTGAGCCAGTGACTTCATCACCTCAAGGTAGGGTGTGAGTGAGATGCGTCCCCACGGGAAGTCCTGTGTCCTGCTCTGGGACCTTTCTTTCCTACCCAGCCCTGTAGTCATCTGATGACATTCTTAAGGCTTCCTGGTCCAAGAACTACCAGAGTAATCCTTGTTCCCTTGAAGCTGGACTTTGAATCCAAGTGATGATATTAATGTTTATGGTCCTGTCAGTCTCAAGGATTAAATTTGAACCTTTTCTCCCTTGACGCAGACATCTTCTCTGGAGTTTATTTGGTAAACCTCCTATCTTTATGGTGGTGCTTTGCACAGTGATTCCTCTTCTCAATAGTAGAATATTTTTTAAATTGCAACTGATATTTATGGACATTTATTGTGTTCATCAACAGTACTGACTATGTCATGTGCTTTAGGTCGTTTAAGACCCATGAGGTGGGGGGCTGGGGTGGTGGCTCAGCGGTAGAGCACTCACCTCGCACGTGCACGGGCCTGGGTTCAATCCTCAGCACCACATAAAAACAAAAGTAAAAATAAAGGCATTGTGTCCAACTTCAACTAAAAAAATACATATTAAAAAAAAAAGACCCATGAGGTGTAGGAGATCATTTTGTCTTCCTTTTTCTTTTTACTCAAATTTGGTGTCCCCCCCCCCTCTCTCTCTCTCTCTCTCTCTCTCTCTATATATATATATATATATATATATATATATATATATATATAATCTACAACTATATATGGTTGTAGATAGACAGCATGCCCTTATTTTATTTTTTTTAATGTGGTGGCTAAGGATCGAGCCCAGTGCCTCACACATGCTGAGTAAGCACTCTGCCACTGAACTACAACCCTAGCCCCAATATTTATCTTTTTGTCCATTTTCTGTTCTGAAATATTTGAATTTCAGACTTGAAAGGGTTTTTTTTTTTTCCTCATGATTATTTTTAAAATGACTGTTCTCTTGTATCAACAAGAGGTAGTCAATATGGGCTGGTGTGAGAGGGTTTTACTGACCTTTTTTAAAAATTTTTATTCATATATGACAGCAGAAAGCATTATAATTCTTATACATATAGGGCACAATTTTTCATATCTCTGATTGTATACACAGTATATTCACACCCAGTTCCTGTATTCAAACCTGTACTTTGGATAATAATTATCACATTCCACCATCATTAATAACCTCATGCCTCCTCCCTTCCCCTCCAACCCCTCTGCCCTATCTAGAGCTTGTTGTTCCTCCCATCTCCCACTCTCTATCCCACTATGAATCAGCCTCCTTATATCAAATAAAACATTCAGCATTTGGTTTTTTGGGATTGGCTAACTTAGCATTATCTTTTCTAACTCCATCCATTTACCTGCAAATGCCATGATTTTATTTTCTTCTATTGCTGAGTAATATTCCATTGTATGTGTGTATGTGTGTGTATACACACACATACACACACACCCCCCACAGTTTTTAATCCATTCATCTATTGAAGGGCATCTAGGTTGGTCCCACAGTTTAGCTATTGTGAATTGTGCTGCTGTAAACATTGATGCATCTGTGTCCTGTAGTATACTGTTTTTAAGTCCTTTGGATATAGATTGAGGAGATGGACAGCTGGGTCAGATGGTGGTTCCATTCTCAATTTTCCAAGTAATCTCCATACTGCTTTCCATATTGGCTGCACCAATTTGCAGTTCTATCAGCAGTGTATGAGTGCCTTTTTCTCCCACATCCTCGCCAACACTTATTGTGGTTTGTATCCATAATAGCTGCCATTCTGACGAGTGAAATGAAATCTTAGAGTGGTTTTGATTTGCATTTCTCTAATAGCTAGTAATGATGAACATTTTTTCATATATTTGTCGACTGATTGTATATTATCTTCTGAGAAGTGTCTGTTCAGGTCGTTGGCCCATTTATTGATTGGGTTATTTATTTTTTTTTTGGTGTTTAGCTTTTGAGGTTTTTTATATACCCTAGAGATTAGTGCTATATCTGATGTGTGAGGGGTAAAGATTTGCTCCCAAGATGTAGGCTTTCTATTCACCTCACAGATTGTTTCTTTTGCTGAGAAGAAAGAAACTTTTTAGTTTGAATCCATCCCATTTATTGATTCTTGATTTTAATTCTGGCACCAAAAGAGTCTTATTAAGGAAGTTGGAGCCTAATCCCACATGATGGAGATTAGGGTCTACTTTTTCTTCTATTAAACGCAGAGTCTCTGGTTTTATTCCCAGGTCCTTGATCCATTTTGAGTTGAGTTTTGTGCATGGTGAGAGATAGGGGTTTAATTTCATTTTGTTGCATATGGATTTTCAGTTCTCCCTGCACCATTTGTTGAAGATGCTATCTTTTCTCTAGTGCATGTTTTTGGTACCTTTGTCTAATATAAGATAATTGTAGTTTTGTGGGTTAGTCTCTGTATACTCTGTTGTGTACCATTGGTCTACCAGTCTGTTTTGGTGCCAATACCATGCTGTTTTTGTTACTGTTGCTCTGTAGTATAGTTTAAGGTCTGATATAGTGATGCCCCCTGCTTCACTCTTCTTGCTAAGGATTGCTTTAGCTATTCTGGGTCTCTTATTTTTCCAGATGAATTTCATGATTGTTTTTCTATTTCTATGAGGAATGTCATTGGGATTTTGATTGGAATTGCATTAAATCTGTATAGCGCTTTTGGAAGTATGGTCATTTTGATAATATTAATTCTGCCTATCCAAGAGCAAGGTAGATCTTTCTATCTTCTAAGGTCTTTTTTTGATTTCTTTCTTTAAGGTTCTGTAAATTTCATTATATAGATCTTTCACCCTTACTGAGATTCTTAATTCAAGAGTTCCTTCTAGCCTGGCACAGTGGTGCACACCTGTAATCCCGGTGACTCCAGAAGCTGAGGATCATGAATTCAAAGCCAGCCTCAGCAAAAGCGAGGCACTCAGTGAGAACCTGTCTCTATTAAATACAAAATAGGGCTGGGGATGTGGCTCAGTGGTTCATGCCCCTGAGTTCAATTCCCAGTACCTCCCTCTCCACCCCACCCCACCCCACCCCGAAAAAGAGTTCTTTCTCTCATAAATACAGAGAAGCACAGTGGCTTCAGTAGGGTGCTTTTTTTACTGGTAGGAAAAGGGCTGGGCGAGGCTTTTGGTTTTGTCCTTCTGAATTTTCTCCCATTGCTTCTCTCTCTCTCCCTGCCATAGACTGTCGAAGGCTGTCTGCATTACCCCTTTCTCACCCGAGAGCAAAGTGTCCCTAGATGTCTGACTGCGTCTCCTTCCAGCCCTTCCTTTGAATTCCTAAGCAGCCACTGCTCTGAACTACCAATCTCAGTCATCCTGGGGTGACCTCATTCTGGAAAATGAACTTCATCTGTCTGGCACTGCTAGAGCCCCACTGTCCTGCTCCTGTGCAGTCTCTGTCTGCCTCCCTAGACCAGTGAGGGCTTCAGAGCTCAGCTGGTTTGGGATGTTCATTCTCTGTTTACCTTCAAGTGGAAGTTTATAGTAGTTCCCGACTCCTAATTTTGTGGTAGGCTTAGATTAGGGGTGGTTTGATTATCCTTGTTGACTGGTGTGGTTTTTATGGAATATATGGAGAATTCAAAATCTAGGCAATTGGCATTATTTTACAGAACACAGTTCTTGGACTTTTCTTGTGTTTTATCTTTAAAATTTGTTATGATAGTATCACATTTATATTCTTCAAGAACTTTTTCTTGTTCTCAGCTTGTTGTTTTAATCGTATTTTATTCCCATTTCAAGGATATAATATCCTCCCCGAGGACATTTATTATAGCTTTTTAAAATATATCTCAGGGAGGATATTTATTATATCTTTTCAGAAAGTGTTTCCCTGCCCACTGTATTATCTCTTTTTCCTCTATTTGCTTTTCCTTCTTCCTCCTCTTTTTAAAAGTTTTGTTTTGGAGTCTCTTGTTCTTGTTAGCAGTTTATCTGAAACATCTGGTGTCCTCTGATCATCGTGCTGGTGAAATTCCCCAAAGCTGACAGGCAGCTCTGTTGTGAACAGGTGGGTGGCCTTTGGGCCTCATGCCAACAGCACTGGTTGGCAAGCCAGCTTTTGCACTGGGGAAGTCAGATTTGAAGATTTCACTGGACAACTCATTGTATCCTAAGACGAGTCCTATACCATTACAGTGAAATTGGTGGTTTAAATTGGAAAGACAGGGAGCTGAGGGCACATGGTGCTCTTGGTGTTTGGTGTGCGGATCCTCTCAGTTCCTCCGTACTGTGGTGCCTGTGCTTGTGCATCTGAGTTTTTGGAGAACTGAAAGGGTTTCAGTTCCTGCAGTCAGCCCCAGCAAGATACCAGTGTTTTGGTTCCACAGCTCTTTTGAATCTGTTGTCCTCTTCTTATCCACTTTTTATCTTCCAAAGAATTCGTGCACTGTTTCATCTACCATTGCCTCATATATCTTTTTAGAAATCTGTGTATTGTCCTTTAGCTGTTTCGGGTGAGAGAAAAAATAGATGTGTGTGGTCATATTTTTAAGTTGTATTTGATTACCTTAGTACCAAGTTTCCACCCTTTTCTGTACTCATCTAGATTGACTTTATTTACTAGAACAAAATAAAATTGCAGTGTTTTCAGAAAGATAATTATATATCTCAGTCTACCTACAAAAAAAAATTACATTTTTGCAGACAGTTTAACTGTTGGATTCTCTACTTGGATAAAAATTTGGAATGTTGTCTTCGATGACTGTCTTGATTCTCTTTGTGGTAGATGGTTCCTCTGGCAGGACCCAGATGAGGGTCTAGACCTGTGGGCTCCAGCTGCCTCTTCGAAACAGAGTGAAGACATAAAGCATGGTTAAAAATAACAAATGAATATGAAAGAGGAGTAGTTAGAGCAGCCCATTCACAATTAAGTATAAAGTAAGGTTGCTTTATCTTTAATGCCAAGTTTTTTAAAAAGCACAGTTATATGGTAAGGTGAGCATGCCCAGAAACCTGCCTTGAGAGCATGTGCAAAACCTAGCCCCGCCCAACTCCTCCTTTGAGGGTGGAAATGGAGTTGCCCGCCCCTTGAGCCGGTACTGGTTAATGGAAGTGAACCAGGAACTAACAATAGGCTGCTGCCTTTTCATTTGTTTGGCCAGCGATTTACATCATTCTGTCTCATCCAGAAGGTGTAAGATTTCCATTGCAAATAGAGATTGTGGAGAGGGGTCAGCAGCTGGACTAGGGGAGTAAGATGTTACTTTTCCTGGTGGTCCTTTGGATTTTGCTTCGCTTTCCAACATCCTGTGCAAACGGAAGCATGGCTGATAGTTCTTAGGAGAAAAATACATGAATAGTCTTTTAATTGGTTCCTTGATCATTCTTTTCTCTTTTATTACAATTTTAGCTTTTAAGTGACTCGGCTGCCTTCTCTATTATTTGGTCATGAATTTCTTTTTTTCCTTCTCAACAAGGATTGTTCTGGGGACCCAAGTGCTGTCAGCTTTTATAAGGAATGTTGATTACTTTATATGAAATAGGATGGAAGGAGGTTGATTAAACCCTGTGAAATGAGAGACAGTTGGGGAATTCTGGGAAAGATGGCCATGGACAAAGATTCGTGGGATCACAATGTACTTCTACAATATTTGTGAGAGGGATGTGTGAGATAAGGATCAGTTTTTTTTTTAATAGCATCATGTATCAACCAGCACTAATGAGTGAAAGCTAAAGGGAGGCAGCTTGAAAGTCTTTGCAAGAAAGGATTTTGTTCATAACTATGACTTCACAAATAATGACTCTCCCAGGATTCTCTGAATTTCCCCTCTGAGAGTGGACCATTTGAGTAGAACCAGAGTATCAAAGAAGAAATTTTAAAGTCTAGTAAAAATTTATATGTGGATTTTTCAAAATGCTACAAATAGTTGATTCTTTGCTATCTTTAAACAATATACAGTAATCACAAGAAAAGTTCCTTCTGTTCTTTGTGTCATTAGTTCTTGGCCTCACTCAAACCTAAGTGATGATGTGGAGGAAGAGAGCACATAAGATAACATGGCTATTAGCTTCCAGTTTAGAGGCTTGTCCTGGCGAACATTTCTTCTCTTTTCATGAGGTATAAAAATATAACCAAAACCCATCAGGACAGATTTTACATGGCTAAAAATTCATGATTTCATGAAAATAGGAAAGAGTATTTCTGATTTTTCTTAAAGTTCTCAAATACATCTAAATAGTAGATAGAAAAGACAGTGGAATGAGATTATCATCATTACCCTAAGTACACATTTAAAGACACAACTAGGGGCTGGGGATGTGGCTCAAGCAGTAGCGCGCTTGCCTGGCATGCATGCAGCCCGGGTTCGATGCTCAACACCACATACAAAAAAAGATGTTGTGTCCGCCGAGAACTAAAAAATAAATATTTAAAAATCTCTCTCTCCCCTTCCTCCCTCCCTCCCTCCCTCCCTCCCTCTCCCTCTCCCTCTCCCCCCTCCCTCCCTCTCTCTCTCTCTCTCTCTCTTCAAAAAAGACACAACTGATGTGACTCTGTATACAACCAGAGATATGAAAAATTGTGTACCATATGTGAAATATGAATTATAGTGCATTCTGCTGTCATATATAACAAATTAGAATTAAAAATAAATAATTTTTTAAAAAGATTTTAAAAAGTGGGAAAATCAGAAACTAATATCGTTCCATGCTGTACATATCACTTCCCTTTCTCAAGTACAATCTGGCACAAAATGTGTTAAGAAGAGATTCCCCTCCAAAAAAAAAAATCCACTGGGGCTGGGGATATAGCTTAGTTGGAAGAGTACTTGCCTCACACGCACAAGGCTCTGGGTTCAATCCCCAGCACCACCAAAAAAAACCCAAAATCTGATATTACATCCAATGGCATGAACAAGATTTAAAAAGCCACATAACCATAATGAGAGCACAAAGCACACAAAAGGCTTTCTAGATTCCAATCTAGAAAAAAAAAAAAAAAAACATATCCCAAGGAAGGAGAACAATGTTCTTGCAATTACTTTTCTCTAAGGAGTGTCTTAGTATGGTGATGAATGACCTTTTTTAACCCCCAGCACTGAGGATTGAACTGAGGAGTGCTCTACCACTGAGCTACATCTGCAGTCATTAATGTTTGTTTTGTTTTTATTTTTCTTGAGACAGAGTCTCACCAAGTTGCCCAGGCTCTCCTCAAACTTACCATTCTCCTACTTGTCAACCTCCTGAGTAGCTAGGATTATAGGCATGCACTATTGTACTGGCTACAAATTATATGTTTTTAAATCAGGAAATTGTCATTTAGAGAATATTATTCCCATAAGTTTTTTCTATATAAATTATTATAGAGCAAGCTTCACACAACCAATTGAAGAGACATTATCGTCAATAGATTATCCTATATTGTAGTTGATTGTATGGAAAAGAAACAATGTAGCAAAAATGAAATCATGAAAACAAAGACATTTCACATGGTAATGTAGATTAAAATGTCATCCAACTATAAATTCCCCCAAAATGCATGGACCAAGATCCTACCCAAGATTGAGACTTGAGGAAGGACTGACTGTATCCTTTAAAGGCACAAACTCATTTTTTCTTCTCTGTGGTACCCTGTGCCACACTGTAAAGAAGCCCAGGCTATCTTGCTGGAGGGAGAGTCCATTTGAAGAAAGCCCCTGACATATGAAAGACCACATGGAAAGGGAGACTACATAAAGCCAACAGTCAGCACCTTAGTTCCAGACATACAAAGCCATCTCAGACCTTGCAGTCTAAATCAGGCGTGTGCTGTATGGGTGAGCCTAGGTGACACTGGAGCAGAACCTTGGTTAAAGTCTTGACTTACAAAATTATGAGAAATAAAATGGTTGTTTGTTTGGTAGTGGGGATTGAACTCAGAGGCTCTCGACCACTGAGCCACATCCCTAGCCCTATTTTGTATTTTATTTAGAGACAGGGTGTCACTGAGTTGCTTAGTGTCTCGCCATTACTGAGGCTGGCTTTGAACTCTTGATCCTCCTACCTCAGCCTCCTGAGCCACTGGAATTACAGGTGTGCACCACCACTCCCGGCAAATGGTTATTTTTTAAAGCCACTAAATTTTGGAATTTTAAAAAATATAACAATAGATAACTAAAACACTGTTTATTGATGATTTGTAGGGCTTTTATTTAATGACCAGTTTTATTAAAGAATACCCCATTTATTTCTACTGTGATCAGCAAACAAACTGAAATTCAATATTTAAAATTTTTTGCCAAGAATATAACCTATCTTGCAAGTTTCCATGAGGACTAGAAAAGAATATATATTCTGGAGTTGTTGGGCATTGTCAGTCAATGTCAATAAGGTTAAGGTGGTTGATAGTTTTGTTCAGACTCTTGTGTATCATTAGTGATTTTTTTATAGTGTTACTATCAGTTGTTAAAAGGGTGTTAAAAATTCAAAGTATAGATTTGTCTCTTCAGTTTTGTCAGCTCTCATATATTTGGGGCATATAAATGTTTGGTTGTATGGTGTCATGTTTCTGTGTTCTTAAAAACACATTATGGTATTATGAAATGTCTTTCTTATCTCTTATAAAACTCTTTATCTTGAATTAAATTCATCTGATGTTAGTATAGCCTCTACATTCTTCTTGGCTTACTATTCATGATGTATTTTTATCTATTTCTTGTTTTCGTTCTATTCATATTTTTATTTAATGTAATTAAATAAAATTACATTAAATAAAAATTAAATTTTATTTAATTTATCCATTAGTGTTTAGCTTTATTGCTTTACATTATTGTTTTAGCAATGTTTCCAGGAATTATGAAATGCATTCTTCAATTTATCACAGTTTTCATAATTTAAATTGTGATACTTTCTCACATCTCCCCAAGTCCTTTGTGCTTTGTCGTCATACATATTACAGCTGTATACCCTATGTTTTTTACCTTAGTCATGTTTCCAAGAAATTAAAAGAATAAATATGTATACATATTGCCTTTTATATTTACCTACATTTTAGTATTTCTAGTACTTTTCATTTCTGTTTATGGTGCATTGTCTAAAAATATCTACCCCTAATTCTCCACATTCCTGTATCATGTTGCTTCTCTCATTATGAAGTAATATCTATTTTCCCACTCGCTGAGTCTGGGCTGGTCTTTTGTCTTGTTTTAATGAACAAAATATATTTTTGGTGAAAGTGATGCCATGCCAATCCTAGACCTAACACCTTGGGAAGGTATATACCTTCTACTTTTATCCTCTAGAAATCTAATCAACAAATAAAATAAATAAAACAAATAAACAAATAAAAAATTTTAGAATGACTGAATGACTAAAAGCATTTGAGGAGATAAGCCTGACCCAACCAGTTGAGCTAGCAGACATGTAAACAAAGCTATTTTGTCAGTTCTACCTTTGGTTAAACAATCCCCTGCTAAAGGAAACCACATAAGCACTAATAAATACCTAGAGCAAAGGACCCATCAGATTATGTAAAGCCAAATCATAGAATAAGGAGAAATAACAAACAATTTTTATTTTAAACCATTAAGTTTATTACACAGTAAACTAAAACACACAGTGCATCTGTTTCTACCTGATGGATCATCTCCTTTTATCCTGAAGAGGTTCTTTTAGCATTGTTAATAGTAGAGATCTATTGGTATTGAATTTTCTTACTTTTTATTTATTTGAAAATGTCTATTCTGCTTTCAGTTTTGAAGAGTACTTATCCTGGATTAGCAGTTTTTGTCTTCTAGCACCTTAAACCTTTCCGTTAACTTTAATCTCTCATTTCTGATAAGAAGTCAGCTATCATTTTAGTCATTTTTACCTATGCGTAACACACCACTTTTTTCTAATTGCCTTCAAGACCTTTTTCCTCCTAATTGATTATTTACAGTTGACTCTGATGCATCTAGATGTGATTTGCTTTGTAACTAACTTTAGTATTCACTGAGTTTCCTAAATCTGTTAACATCTTTTTTGTTAATTTGAGATAATTTTAGCCATCATTGTCTTAAATATTTTTTCTGTACAATTTATGCCTCTATTCTTCTAGAAATCTAATTATATGTATGTTAGGTCACTTTGTAATGATAGTAACCAAGTCTCTATTTTTTTTCTTTCTGATTTTTAGACCAGGTAATTTTTATTGGTCTATCTCCAAGTTAACTTTTTGCTGTTTTTGCACTATATAATCTGATGATAGATTTGTTTCATGAATTTTTCATTTCAAATACTATACTTTTTATTTCTTTTAAAAGAAATTTTTCATTTATATGTTGACACCCATATCTACTTATTCATTATGATTAAGCTTTTCTTTAATTCCTTGAAATTAGTCATAAAAACTTTTTAAATTTTTTTTCTGCTAATCCTAACATCTGGGTCAGTTCACGGAACTTTTTTTATATGTGACATTTTCTCTTGTGGTTCTCATTTTTCTATCTTCTTTGCATTCTGGCAAAATTTAATGATATTCTACATGCCTATAATCCCATCGACTCAGGAGGCTAAGGCAGGAGGATCAAGAGTTCAAAGCTAATAAATTATGCATGGCACACATTGTTTAATTTTGCATGTAACTACTTTTTAGTGTGTCAATGAGGTTTTAGTGACATTGTCACCCAACACTTGGCCTTTGTTGTTCAGGGAATGCCTTCATGATTTTAATACTGGTTTTCCTATTCAGACTGTGGATTGGGTTTGAATATACTGTTATCAACCACCTGGTCTTTTAATTACTCATCCCAGTAAATTTATAGTTTGTGAAGCATTTGTTTCTCAGATTCATGACACTGTTAGAACCTGAAGTAGTAGCTGATGGGTATCTGTGAATTCTTTTTTTTTTTTTACTTGAAGTAGATTGTCTGAAATAGGCATATTCTCCTCTGTGTTTATCCAAACCTTCCTGTCATGTGCACTACAAGTTACAATTTGTAAGTTACTGTATTAAAATTCTGTCTGTTCATGGTTCTAGAAGAGTGATATTCTCTCCCAAACACTGGTTACTACAGCAGCATTTTTAATGTTGTAAAATAAGAATAAAGGCTCTGAAGGCCAAAGATTTTAAAAAGTCATTTTACAAATGTTACGTTAAATTAAAACTGAGCTTTGCTGTAATATTGTTTTCTCTTCAAAATGTGATGGTACAGGAAAGGTGTTATATGAAGGGGTGGTATTGCAGGGGAGCATTTTAAATTGCAGAAGTAAAAAAGTTATAATATTTATAATTTTGATGAGTTTATTTTTATAGGGAAGATTTTTCTCCCCTGAAATTTTTTCTGGAATAGCAAAATGTTTCCATTATTAAAAATTAAAATTGTTAAAAAAAAAAAAGAGTTCAAAGCTAGCCTCAGCAACTAAGGGATGCACTTAGCAACTCAATGAGAGCCTATATCTAAATAAAATGCAAAAAAAGGGCTGAGGTTGTGGCTCAATGGTTAAGCACCCCTGGATATTCTGGTCATTTATAGATGATACATCATAGGAAGTCTGGATTATATTGTCTTCCTATAAAGGATATTCTGTTTTATGTGTCATGCAGGCTAATTACTGGTGAATTGTTTTGATCATATTAGATTTGGTGGTATTATTATTATTATTATTATTATTATTATTATTATTATTATTATTATTATTTGGTACCAGAGATTGAACTCAGGGTACTCAATTACTGAGCCACATCCCCAGACCTGTTTTGTATTTTATTGAGAGACAGGGTCTTGCTGAGCTGCTTTAGCACCTCGATTTACTAAGGCTGGCTTTGAGCTCGTGATCCTCTTGCTTCATCTACCTGAGTCACTGGGATTATAAGCATATTCCACCTTGCCTCACTAGGTTTGGTATTTTTCTTTATTTCCATATTTCATGGTGCATTATACTTGTACATAATGGTGGGATCTGTTGTTATGTTTTCATACATATGTACAATACAGTGATAAAACTTAGCCAATATCATTCTCGAGTATTTCTCTTTTACCTGCTTTCCTCTCTCCCCTGATCCCTTTCCTCTATTCTACTGATCTCCCTTTGATTGTCGTCAGATTCCTTTCACACACACACACCTTTCTTTTCCTTTTTCCTCTCTGGCTGCCACATACATTTTCAGCATGATATATTAATGAAGCTGCTGCAACCTGACTCTGCTGGAAACCATTTCTTCCAACATTGCCATTTAGCATCATCTTCAGTCTCCTTTATAGTAGTCAAACTCTGCTAAGCCTTAAAGAGTCTCATCTGGTACATTCATATCAAAAATGAATTTCCTCCAGGCTTTTAGTATTCTCTCTCTAACACACACATAATTACATTGCACCCACCATAAATAGCTCAGACATTCTTGTCCACATAATTCCAACCACTATGATAATCTTGCACTTTGATAATTTTCTCCTTAACTCAGTATGACCACCATCTTACTTGAGCTTCATCTCCCTAATTGTGTTTTGTGCAGCAGGCCTACAATCATGTCTGAAATTAATACCTGAAAATGTTTAGTTTTTCTAGTTTTATACTCTTTTGTGTCAGGAAAACAAATCAAGTACATTAGATCTATAACAGTTTTAAGTAAAAATACTAACTTACTTATATCTTTGCCCATCAATAGTGGTAGACACTTAGGTCAACTTACATAGAAACTGAAACATCTTATATACTCAACAACAATTTCATTGTCCATGGAACGAAAAATTAATTGAAAGAGTAAACCCCAAAATGGATATCTGAAAAATAAACTGGTCAAAATTAGTAAGGCAATCAGACTTAAATAATCATATATTTTACCAATAGCACTAGCTTAAAAGTATGAGTCTACAATAACTAGAAAAATACATGTTAATGGCTAGAGTCATAAAAGTTTCTATTATGATAGGCAGTCTCTTATGATGCTTTAATATTATATGATAGTTGTGAAATGATTACAAACTAATAATGAACATAATCTATTTGCAGATTAAAATGTTCTTCCCTGTATTATCTACAAAGTTTAGATAAACCTCAAAATGCCCTGGAAAAGAAATTTCTTAAGTCTCATCAAAATGAACTGCCAGGTTTTTTCCTACATTTGACATGACACAGTGCCAAGATTTCTAGTCCTGAATACACACTTTCTATAGGGAAGAGACTTTTATCTTGGCAATTAATAGATCATTTATCTCATTTCATACAGCCAATTTTAGTCGTAAGAAATGTTTATGTATTTATTCTGCTGACTTTAATCTATAATCTAATCAGGTCACTCTTATGCTGCTTATTATCTAATATCTGAGAACTGTTGTTTGTATTTTGTCCACTTTTTTTCCAATGTTTCATATGCGAGGGTAAATCTGTTGCCCCTCTTGGAGAGATTTAGTCTTCCATAAATGTTTAACACTATTCTCTGGCACATCATTTACAATAGATGAGGTTCTTCCTGGTAACAGCAGCGGTAGGCCTACTGAATGCTCCTAGGCAAGTGCCTTCACAAACTTCCAATGGTATATGTTATTATGCTGCCAATTATTTGTTTCAGATATGTTTTTGTCTCATTTAGATTGTACTCTGACATTAGGAACCCTTCATATCTTAGAATTTTATGTCCCCTCCACCCAAACTGGTCACATTTACCTTTAACAATTACTCAACCCTAACCCCGTAAGAATTCCCTTTGAGGTATTAAAGAATAATTCACTTGAGATTATTTATCTCCATGCCAACAATCACCACCACATTCTATCCTGTTCCTTTTCTGAAGGTTTTTAATATAACCTTATATTAAACATGTTAAACATCAATGCCACATATTTAAATGCTATGAGTAAAAGTGAATGCTGATTCATCCACTAATTGTATGTATCCTAGTAGAAAGACCACCACTACTTTATTGTGGCCAGTTGAGAAATTTTCTTCTCATTATCCACCAGACTAGTTAATATGTCTTTAAGGCAATAAGTTTAAAAAATAATACTGATAAATCAAAATATTGAAAACTCTACAAACTAAGCAGCTAGTTCTTCAGTAACTGGAAGCACTGACTATGCATATAAAAGTATATCTGATTATGAGTCAAAGTAAATATCAAGAAGGTAATATGCAATTAGATCATTTTGCTCTTCTGATTTTTCCACCAATGAATTATCATTAATTTCTATTCTACAATAAGAAAAAATCTACAACATACCATATTCTATAATAAGAAAAATAAGAAAAAATTAAAACTAGTTTTAAAAGATCTACTTAAATATTCCAGTATCATGTAACCAAACAACTACTCTCCACACAAGTATGTTTTTATTCAACAAACACATTCAGGTGTACATTCCTGGAGTTGAGGATGCATGCTGCTGAGAGGTGGACCTTAAATGCCTTGTTCTCATAGCTTATTTCCTCTCAGTACTATTTATATATGGGGGCTTAATAGTTAATATATGTGTTTAGGTTAATAGTGTAGTATATTTATAATATTATTGGAACCATGAGTTTATCCAACAAATCATTTGTTAACTCTCTCATACATTCTAGGCATTTCCCTAGTCACTGATGTAACAGTAGTGAACAAAATAACTAATTTCCTGCTCCTGTTGGAAATTGTGTTTGAGGTTGGGTCAGAGCAGTCAAGAAGATAAACAAATGTAAGGCAAGTGGTAAGAGAAGTCTAAAGTGGTAAGGCAAGTCTGAAGAGAAAGAAAGGCAGGGTAATGGGCTTGATAGTCATGACAAGAGGCTCTATTTTGTGTAGGATGGCCAGGAAAAGTCTTTATCACATGAAATGCCACTGTTACAGAGACATGATAAAGTGAGGGGGTAGTTAGCTAGTTAGATGATTTGGGCAGTTAAGGTTGAGGCAAAGTTGCAAGTATAAATGCTCTGAAGCAGGGGTGGGATTGGTGTATTTAAATGGAACTAACAGACTAGAGAAGAATGTTAGGAAATGGGGAGAAAAGGATGAGGGGAGTCACATTGAATAAGAACAGTCCATAATAAGGCAGGGCAATCCATAATAAAGTCATGGCTATTTTTTTTCCTGATACCAGAGATTGAACCCCCAGGGGCACTTAAACACTGAGCAACACCCACAGTCCTTTTTAAAATATTTTATTTAGAGATAGGGTCTCACTGAGTTTCTTAGGGACTCACTACATTTCTGAGGCTTGCTTTGAACTCAGGATCCTCCTGACAGCCTCCTGAGCTGCTGGGATTACAGATGAGTATGACCAGGCCTGGCTAAAGTCATTGCCTATTATTTGGAAATGGGAAGCTATAGGAAGATTTTGAGCAGAGAGACACAATCAAATTTATATTTAAGAATATCACTCTAGTTGCCATCAGGACAATAGATATTGGGGGAAATGAGGGCAGAAGCAAGGACAGAAGAAGGCTATGGGAATCATTCAGGTGACTTATGATGTGGGTTTGGCCTGTATATTGGCTTAGCAGATGCAGAGGAGTGGTCAGATTCTGGGCATGTTTCAAATGCTTATTTGGAAAGAAGGAAGTGAGAAAAATAAATAAATAAAATGCTTTGTAATTTATATCAAATTCTAGAAAATGCAAAACAATCTATGATGACAGGAGATGTTTGGAGACAGCCCAGAAAAGGAGAGGGGAGGGATTACAAAGAAGGATGAAATACTTTTTTGATTTTGGTGATAGTCTCATGGGTATATTCATGTCAAAACTTATCAAATCGTACACCTTAAATGTGCAATTTATTGTAGGTCAACTATATCTCAATAAAATTATAAAAATAAAGACATAATATTGTCTAATGGACTGGAGTTGGAATGTGAGAGAAAAGAGATCAAAGGTGGTTTGTAAGTTTTGGGCTTTGAGCACCTGGATAATGGGAATTAAATTGTCATTGTTATTTCTGAGATAGGGAAGACTGAAAGCAGATTTTGAGAGAAAAATGAGTTCAGTTTTCAACATGTTGTTAGAGATGCCTACTAGATACATTTTATAACATAATAAATACATGGTAGAAAAGAAATGAAGAATGACTCAGATAGATAGTTTCTCTGTATGATCCACTGGTTCTCCAGAAAGCGCAGAAGTACACTGGACCAACGGGGACCTCTCATGGCCCCTGTAGACAAATGTTTGTGCACACCTTTTTTTTTCCCATCGTTTTCTTTATTTAACATTATGAACATGGTGGACTACATTCTTTTCTCTAAGTTTTAAAGATTCAGTTAATTTGGAGAAACAACTGATAGGTTCATTGTTGGAGGTTGATGAATAACCTTAGCAGAGACTATAGTAACAAGCCCTTGGTCACAGACAAACGAGAATGGCTCCACCCAGGATGGGAGCATTGCAGACACTCTTCCTTGGGCTGGCTAGCTTGTGCCTTCCCCCCCTTAACTGTACATATCAGTAATTCAGCTATATTATGATTTAAATCAGATTTTGCTCCTCTTGTCAGAAAGTACAATTGCTTGTTAGTTGATAGGTTGTGATGAAAAGGAGTCTACTCCTTGGGCTTGATACTTAGCTCCATTACTCACTGGATGTGTGACTGCCTCAATTTACTCTAAAATAAGGATTGGAATAGGGCCTACTACTATTTTAAGGTACTATTGTTATGAAGATTAAATGAATTGATATGTATAAAACCTTCAGAATAACAACTGGACATAAAGAAAGCATTCAAGAAATGTTAGCTACTAGCTTTCTTCTCTGACAATCAGTTTTGTCAGTTGGTTCCCACTAAGTTGTGGACTTTTTTGGACCAGGACCAAATATCTTGTCTTTTGATTTTCATCCACTCCCACACCATGCTTGGGCTTTGTCCAGCGTCTGGCATGAATGGTAGCACAAAATGAGAGTTAAAAATATGCTTATGAATTAAGTAATTTCTTCCCTTACAGATAAAGATAAGAATCTCAAGATCTTAGCCTGAAGACTAATGTCCATCTCTCTGCCCCCACCTGTCCCCGCCTTAAAAAAAAGCAGGCCACTGTCTCCAGTTTACACCCTCACTCACAGTACCATTCAACTTCCCCTTTCCTAATCAGAGGGATCTTGGGGTGGGGCTTCAAGGAACCTCTAGGAGTTTGAAGGGGAGGGAGCCTGGAACCAGAGACTAGATGTGACAAGTCAGGGGTGGGATTTGGTAGTTCAGAAAAGGAGGTACCAGACCAGGAATGGGGGATGGGAGTGATGGTGGAGTGGGCTAGTTCAGGATGAACCAGAAATGAGACGTTGAGGAAAGCCAGAAAGGACCAGTTGGCAGGGTGGGGGGGGATGGGTGGGTGATGACTAGAATCATGTGGAGGGTCGCTTGTGAGGGCACAGAAGCAAAGGCAGGTGATTGGACGAGAAGGAGAGTCCTAGTTGCCAAGGCAGCGACTAGAGGAGAAGGTCTTCAGTCGAGGAGAAGGTCTGGACTAGAGAAGGACGGAGCTCCAGCTCCGTGCGTTCTCCAGTAGAGTCTGTGGATCGACCCCCAGATATCCCTGCTGAAGTGTCACCCGGGAAAGGCTTAAGCCTTCCCTGGCGCCACCCCTCTGCGCTTGGCTACCCACACGCGCCCTGAGCCCCATCTCCTACGTGCCCACAGACGCCCGCCGCAGCCTACTCCACCGGCTCACCCAGGTGACCACAACATGGCTGTGGCACAGGTGCTGGTCTTCTGGCTGTTCATGGTGCTCTTCTGGCTGTTCGTGCTGCGGCCGAACTGGCGAGTGCCAGGCCAACCGGACCCGAGCACCGGCCAGCGCTGGTCGAAACACAAACTCTGTGCAGACGACAAATGCAGCAGTGAGTGCGCAGGCGGGCGGGCAGCCCAGGGTCTCCACTGTGGCTCTTTGGGGCCGCATGGGGCTCCGATCTCCCGGTCCCCAGCCCCGAGGGCTGGGTGAGGGGGTCACAGGATGACGGGTGGGGAGCAGGAGTGACAGAGCCTCGGCACCCTGCGTGTGTCCCCTCTGGCTCTGCTGGCGCCCCAGCCAGCCCGCTCAGGTTGTGGGGGGGCTTCGACTCCCACTTGTTGCCAGCGTTTTATTTTTCTCTACTGACTTAGGCGGGGGTTGGGAAACACGATTCCCCAGGGACAGCTCTCAGTTTATTCCCTTCCAGGATTCACCTAGGATCTCAGTGGGTGATGGGGTTGTGCCCACGCTGTAGCAGAGCGCTTTTCTGCCCCCTCTACAGGGACCTGGGCCAGTGCAGTATCAGGGCAGATGCTCTCCAGGGCTCGGTGGCCCTAATTCCCGCGGCAGGTTGATGGTGGGGCTCCTTGGGAAAGGCTCACTGGCCCCTTCATCCTTTTGCTGCACTGGGGATTGGGCTGGTTTTGCCTTTTAACAGGGACTAGAGTTTAGGCTTGGGAAGAGCACCGAGTCCAGGCACGCAATGTGTTCCGAGGTCTCGGCCCCGACTCTGCTTCAATCCTGTCATTTCTGTGCATAGAAGCCTCCCTTCATATTTGAGGTAGGGTAGCAGGTGGGCCAATAATCTTTTGCTTTTGAAAGAGGCCAAGGATCTGCACCAGCCACCTGGGAACTGCAGCCTCTTCTGTGCGCAGGAAGCGGACAGAATTCCTGGATTGGAGGTGGGCAGTGGGGAGGATGTAGCCATTCAGATTCAGATGAAGAGGTTTGTTGCAATAACAATAATAAATACTCCAAGATTTTTATAAGCCAATTCAGTTTTAGACTCAGTCACTAGTGTTGTTGGAACCTCTTTCCTCTATATATTTACTGGCCCAGAATACTTCTTATGGACTCCCGCTTGGTTTCTAGTAACCTTGCAACTTGATGACCGTGTTGTCCATAAATTGTAAGCAGTACATATTTTAAAATATTCATGCTAAAAAGGCCAAGAAGTTTACCATTGAGCTCTTTATGTCTAAATTGGTGTTACCAAAACCAAATTTTGTAATTTGAATTGTTTGTTTCACTCCAATAAAGAAAAAAGATGTCTCCAATATATGTTAAGAAGTTCCTAGAGGTAACCCTAAGGCTGGAATAAATAAACACTCAGAGAAGCAAAGCAGCTGCCATGATATTTTCTTTCATTTTTGCTATTCTTTGCTATTGAGCGCTATCCTACGTGGGATACCTGGACAATCTCATCACTGATGCTTTGTCAGTACTAAGACATGGTGTTGGTTAGGTTCAGTGGGGTAACATAACTTGAGAAATGGCCTGTGTCCAAACAGATGTGACCAAAAACAACAGGTGGGTCTGTGTTGTGTTGTAGGAAGTAGTGAGGTGTGTATGTCAGGTGTCCTTGTGTGCCTTCCAAATAAGTGCTCCAAAAAAAAAAAAAAAAAAAAACTAAATAGGTGCTCCATAGTATGCATTATGTTGTCACCTAATATATTACTGATTTATAAATCCTCTATGACCTAAGGGGGAACAAGAGAAACATTGCCATTTCCACTTGTGATGAGAATTCCCCACCTTAAAGTGTCTCTCACCTTCAACTTGGCCTCTTAATTATATATGAATTAGGATGCTGACAGTTCTGAAAATAGTCCTATTTTAGCTTCAAAAAAACAAGTTACCCTCTCCAAATCTGTGTTTGTTCCTCAGACATATATTTTTATAAAACACACATTCTTGTGTATTTTACTGCTAATTGGCTTTTAGAAAAAGTGTTATTTCCATTTCTTTGTGCTTTTTACATACATCTATTGTCCATTTCATCTTAAATCAGAAACTGTCTATTTGGTCAACCAAAAGAAAAATGTTGCTTCTACCAGTTTCTAGATCAATTGTGATCCTACTCCTGCATTTTAAGCATGAAGGTATTGCCTGACCTTTTCTCATGGTTAAACTTGTTCCTTGTCAGATAGGATACCCACTTTTGATTTTGTTTATTAAAAAAAATACGAATGAGGATGTTTTGAAACAATCTTAATGTTGGATATAGTCAACAATATTTGCTCAGAGAAAATATATTTCCTGGTTATTTACCCAGATCCTGAACCCAGAGACAGCAACTCTGCTGCAAATGAAATTGACAGTGTTTACGGCTGCATGGTAGCACTTGCAGCCACTTAAAGGTAATGTCTTTTAGCAGTTAGTTCAAGTTAATTAACCCCTTGGGGGTTCCTGGATATTCTAACCTCTTCCCTATTACCTCTGCATGAAGCCATACTTAAGCCTGTCCATGTCTACACTTGGATTTACATATTTGCAAAATGAAGCTTTTTATGATTATGAAACAGAAAAAAATTGAGGCCTGCAAGAACCAAGAGTTTCACTGAAACCAGCTATGGTTGGTGGTAGCCACTTTGCTTTTTATTTCTCAGCACAGAGAAAAATAGAGAAACTTCCTTTTCCCTCGTCTAATTGCAGGGAATATTGTATTTTATAGCAATAAAATCTCTAAGGATTTTAGATACTTTGAGCAGGTGAATTAAAAGTGATTCCAGAGAGTACTGGAGAAACTTGATTTTTGTTCATAGTGGGATTCATATTTCCTGATGAGTCAATATGGACTGTGAAAAATCAAATCCTAATGTTTTTTCTTTTTTCAATGTTTATATACAGTGTTAATGTATCGAGGTGAAGCTGTTGAAGATTTCACAGGACCAGATTGTCGTTTTGTTAATTTTAAAAAAGGTGACCCTGTATATGTCTACTATAAACTTGCAGAGGTATCACCAGAACTTTGGGCCGGAAGTGTAAGTAAAAGTTTGACAGGTGTTATATTCTTACTTTTGATGGGTAGCAGTGTAGATTTAAATGACTGATTTCTTGGGGTCTTTGTAGAGTTAACCTGACCTCTTTGCCATGCCCTGTGCTCCTAACACACCTTAGGCCTGGCACAGCATAGAAAGTCAGGAGACTTTCTGAAACAGAACTGAACTCTGGTTTTGGTTGCTACCCCTCACATCAAGTTCTAGAAGGCTCTACACATCATAAAGGTCGTCATGATGAAAACCTGACAATTCTTAGCTTTGCTGCTTCAAAAGGGAAGGATTCATGGACATTAGAGTTAATCCTGTAAATTAAGTCTGAGATAGTAACTCAGGCATGCATATTTAAACTTGATTTTTTTTGTGTATTTTACCTAATCATTTGTGCTGTTTTTACTCTAAAAAAGCAGAATATTATGTTCATTGTGTGCTTTCCCCCCCCCTTTTTTCTTTTTTGCAACTTCTGGGTCATCCTTTTCCTGCTTTTCCTATATTCTATGCCTGAAGGTTCCCCCAGGGGTTCTACTTCCAGCCAGTTATATGGATCTTCTGATGAAAGACATGACATTGTTTATATCATGCTTTGATATATTAAATGGGGAGATTCACTAGGAGTGACCTCATTGAGAGGCTTATGAGTATTGTCCTTTTCATTTAAAAAAATGTGATATGTGGATTGTTTACTTAAAATAGTAGCAAGGGTCTTTGATGACTGTAGGAATGTTCCAGTTTAGAGACATTCCGGGTTGCATCCTTGAAAGTTCTCACCCTAAATAAAACACCACACAGCAGAAAATAAGACAGAAAATAAGAGTAATCCCTATGGAAAACTAGTTTCATTTTGTTGCCATTTCTGACTCTTAGGGAATGATCTTGAAACATGGTGCCTCTAGGTACAAACTTTATATTTAGACAGAGTCCCAGTTGCAGTACTCCATATAAAGAACCATGTATTGTTTCTTTCAAGTATACCAAATAGGATTGGTAACCTTTAAACTTGGAACTGTTTTTCCATGTACCTAAGTGGCACTTTTCATGTAGTAGTCATCTTTCTCCCCTTCTTTGAGCTTTTGGATAAATGGGCTTGATTTGCATTTTCTCCTCTCACATTGTAGCCTGTTAACTCTGTTCATCCCTAGGACTCTTGCCATTCTGGGTGGCAGCACTCATCCTGTCTTCCTGAGGAGCCCTGCTTTCAGCACCTGACCAGAAAGGATCTTTGCCGACTGAATGAGTGTTTGGGTGGCACTTTGTTTGCATTGCTCCTCTGGCATTCATTTGTCTTCTTTGCCTTCAGTCAGGTTGTGTTTTATCTTAGCTCCCTATAAAGTGAAAAACTCAGTTAGGAAAGGACCCCTGTCTAATCCATCTTCCTTTTGAATATTTCCTTTCAGGGCAGTGGCACTTAAGTACATTTGTTCTGATAGTAGCTTATGCAGAATTTGTTCTCTTGTGGCAGTTCTTGGCTCCCCACCCACAAATCAAATCAACAGCACCTTGGCAGGGATGATGTATGGAAGCAAAATTAGATATAAAAATTATTTCCAGTCATGAGCCTCCATGATTCTGCATCATTTTTTTTTCATATCACAAGAAATGGGATACCACCCAGTGTGTAATTATGGAGCTTTATATAATCTATGGTCTCATTTGACACAGATTAAGAAGAGATAAATGTGTTTCCTTTCTCCATACATCTCTGGTTTCTTTCTGTTTTCCAAATTTAACCTTAATAGAATTTTCATCAGAAGGGAAAAGTGTATTTCCCCTCAGACTCGCCTCTCATGTCATAAGTGTTATACTTAAGAAATTAAAAACTCTTTAGTTTTCAAAATGATTCTCCTTTTGAGTTTTTAGTTTTCATTCTGCAATGTTGTTGGTTTTCTAGAGTCTCAGACTTTATCTGCAGTGATGAAACTTTTAATTGCTCCGTCTTATCTAATCTTCATGGCAGTATTCTACCACTAATACTGGCTCTCAGATGGTTTCTAGATATAACAAGAACATTCATGAATGGGGATATTTTAGAGGTAGTGATAAGATGCCTTTTTTAATTTTCTTTTTTGTGCATTTGATTTGCCTATCAGTTTCCTTTAATTATTGGCAAGAATCTTCTGTTCCTTTTAGTCAGTAGTTAGTAATAGGAGTGTCTTTCTCAAGGAGAACTTTATATACCTTTTGTACACTTTATGTAACTTCATATAATTTAACTGTTGGTGCTGAAAATAAATGGGGTTTTTTTCTGCAGAGGATTTATTTTGGGTGAAACTGAAGCTTGATATGTGGTTTCATATGCATTATATTGTAATTTTATTTTCTCCCCTGCTGAGGGCCATTGTCAAGTAGGAATGACGCTTCAAATTTTCCTTGCCAGCGTACCCCATGTTAAATGGATTTCGCTGTTGACATTGCATGTAAGGTGACCTTGCTCAAGGAACAAGGCAGATCCGGGTTTAGAGCTGATCAGGTTTGAGGAAGTATCCCACTCCTTAGGGTGTTCCCGGTTTAAGACAAAAGGAGTTTTAGGGAAGTTGGAGGTTGAAGATGATTGCTGCTGGGAGTAGGGCATGCCTGCAGCCTGAGTTCCCGCTGAGTTCTCCTGGAGAAAAAGTTTTTAGGAGGTGAATTGTTCAGGAGATTGGATTGCCCCTGAACCTGTGTGGAGGCGGTGTGAGTCGGGAATAAAGAATTGCTGTTTGAATCTACAAGGCTGTGAGTGCCTCCTGATTCTGTGCCTAGCCAAGACTGCAGCATTAATTTTCTCCCCCCTTCTGATTAATTAAACAACAAGCAATGTGGCTAAAGGACTGTGCCTGGTAGGTTGTTCAATTCAACATATGGTTCTTACCCGTCATGGGAGAACTGCCCTTTAGACGTCAGTTTCCTGTCTTGGGTTGAATCCACTGCAACCAGATCAACCCGTCACTGACTACCAGTCCAGCATTCAGCCATGCTTGTGGATAGGCCTAAGCACCAGTGTGGGGGGGTGAGGTTCTTGCCTCACCTCTGTTGGCCCCCAAATTTAACCTTGGTGCCAGTGGGGGGGTGAGGTTCTTGCCTCACCTCTGTTGGCCCCCAAATTTTAGACTATCACTAGTAGAAGGGAGGAGGATAGAGAAATGCCACGACACCAAGCCAATTGACGGCTCCTTTGGAAAAATTGTGTCACTGGTGACACCATCAGCAAAGATGCCAGCATTACCACAATTAACATGGGGTGCGCTGGCAAGGAAATTGCATCACTGGTGACACCATCAGCAAGGATATGCCAGCAGTACCACAATTTGCTGCACCAGACGATAATTCACAATGCATGCAACTCATATATAGTCCAGGCAAGTTCTGCAAGCAGTTCAAATCAGAGGAGTCTATCAATATGTCCATTTCCTCCCAAAGTAAATCAAGTCCTTGATTGAGCATTACTTGTTGAGTTATATTCATTGATGCATCAGTTTATACAGTTTACTGTGATAGCTATCATAGAAGCTGTAGTTTGGTTTTCTTAGTCTTTACTGGCACTGGGATGGAGATGGGAATTCTGGCAATAATGTTAAAGAGACATTATCCTGAACAGAATTATTAAATATAATGAAAAGGAAAAGTGAAAGTAAACAAACAGATCTGTTAATCACCTTTAAAAACAATAGTAAGTAAACAGTTCTGTTAACCACCTTTGAAAACAGTCATTAACAGCTGTTTACCTAATTTAGATTAAACCACTTAAATCACGTGAATAAAAAAAAAGAAAATTCGGATCCATTTTTTCATGAGCGCTCCTCATATAAAAATATGGACATACACACATACTGACATGCAACACAAAACAGTGCACACATAACATACAACACATAAGACAATAATAACAGCCTTGTAGCTTTACCTAGGTAAAATCTCCATTGCAATGTTTAAAAACTCCACAGTCAAAAAATAAAACACAGTCAAAAAACAAAGCTGATCAGAAAAACATTAACCTAGGTTTGTATGAGCTCAAAAAATAAAATAGAACTTTATGATGTGGGAAAAATGCAATAATAAAATAGATATTGAAAAAAGGCACCGTGGTTAATCACTGTCGCAGATGTAAGAATAGCCAAGCTGGAGCTCTGGATATCAGCTGTTATGGATTTGAGTCAAATTATCTTCTTTTTGGTCTGTAGAAATTGTTTTAGTTAGTGTCTCTGGAATCTAAATCGGCTGCTGTTCTCCCTGTGGAAACACAAAACAGAACCCCAACTCCAGACAAACACTGGGTCAGGAGCTTTCCAATGTCCTGTTAGAATATCTTTCCAAAGTACCTTAGGCTTATGTACATTTTTTTGGATACATATGTCTTTCCGCAGCATTAAGTCCTGGTGAATCCAAATTTAAAAAGTTTATAGAGTAAAAAAAGGGTTATTTTAAGTTTATCTTTGGGGGATATATACCCCTTTAAGATCCTTTTAAATTTAAGTCTTTCAAAAGCATTTTGCCTTAGTTTTTAGAATTACTTTAGTCCTTTTAATTTTTAGATGTGGTTTGAAACCATAGTTGTCTTAGCCTTTTGTATTTTCTATCTGAAATACCTTTACTTGACATTTTTAACCATTTTCTATCTTATTTCTATCTTCTAGTTTTCTTCTAAGGTTTTTATATTTACCCTTAGTTGCTTTCTTCTCTCCTAGTTTTCTTTTGTTTCCTATTTTGTGGTTATAAAATTCTTGTCTTTCTACATCTTTTTATCTTCCTATATCTTTTTTATCTTTCTACATCTTCTCTCTTTTTTTTTACCTTTTTGTACTTCTGTTTTTGAAGTTTTCCACTTCAAATTTTTAATCTTCTTTATCTAAATCTTTTATTTTATTATCTTCCCATTTTCATGGGTTATATTTGTTTTCCTCCATCATGAAGGCATCTTAACCACCTTCAATTTAACCTTTTAAAGCTTTTTGCAATGTACTTAGGCATTTTATAACTTTTTACTTTAACAAACAAAGATTATCTCATCTCCCTCTTTTTAGTTTAATAAGTACATTTTAATAGTTTGATGA
The DNA here is from genome assembly GCF_052094955.1 of Ictidomys tridecemlineatus. Taxonomy (NCBI): domain Eukaryota; kingdom Metazoa; phylum Chordata; class Mammalia; order Rodentia; family Sciuridae; genus Ictidomys; species Ictidomys tridecemlineatus. The sequence continues at coordinate 1,148,818 of NW_027523660.1, read as the reverse complement.
GTAAAGCAATTTTTTTCCCGCCATGAAGGTATCTCAACAACCTTTAATTTAACCTTTTAAAGCATTTCATTTATCATCTATACTGTACTTTTAAATGTACTTTTTCACCACCTACAGCTTCACTCTTTTAAACGAGGCTTAGATTTTGTTTAAATCGCTTAATATTAGTTTACATGGCTGCCCTTCAACCAAAGGCTCTTTTTTACTCCATTAAGAAGCTTTGTCTCAATCTTCCATGTACAAATACCCTTTTTTCTTTCTACCTTTCTCAAGCTTTTAAATTAAGTCTAGTTTCCTCAAAATCTTTTTAAATGACATTTTACAACTTTTCACTTTACCACACAGAGATTATCTCAACTAGAAACATTTCTTTTTCCTTTAACCTTTTATATTAAAATATATTTCCACATCTTGAATCTTTTTATATCTCTTTTTTAACCATTAACCCTTTTTATAAATTCACATTCTAAAACAACCCTTATAAAATTACTCCACTTTAATAAAATGAAATACTTTCATGTTTTTTAAGGTACTGTTATACTGTAATTGAAACCCAGCTGAAACTTCTTATACTCTCTGTATATAAATTACACATGATAGAATCTTAAAACTTAGTAACCTTGTTTCAGCAAAGACACAGACCAAAGCAATATTAAACATTTTTCCATTTGCCAATTTATGAAAACACACATAATGTCTAAATATATTACCTTATGGAACTTAATAAGTAAAGAGTACTTGATTTCATATTTAGTGGTTGATATTTTAACATTTTAGCTTTGTAAATAAATCAGCTGTCTGTAAAAACCAAGACAAGTATAGTGAACAGAACTAGCCATCTTTTTCTTGTTGAAGAAAATCCTTCTACAGGATACCATAATGGTCCCATTGATATACTTAACTCATCTTTATAAAGCCATGGGCTACATTTTTGTATTGTATCAACATATGCCATAGTTTTTCTTGGTCTTACTGGGGTACCTCCTTCCTCTAACAATTTTTCTTCCTCGGAGGCGAACAACTTCAAACCTTGAGTCAACCATTTTCCCCAGTTTTCCTGAGAAAGTTTTAGGAACAGGCCACTTGAAATGAAAACAAAATAAATCAAAACAAGAACACATTGTTTTTTGAAGTGGTCACCCATTTTTTTGCTCTCCTTCAGGAGCGAGCAAATTCACTTACCCCCAAGCTTCAGACATCCCACATACTGGCCACCATAATGCCGCAGTCTTGGCTGGGCACAGAATCAGGAGGCACTCACAGCCTTGTAGATTCAAACAGCAATTCTTTATTCCCGACTCACACCACCTCCACACAGGTTCAGGGGCAATCCAATCTCCCGAACAATTCACCTCCTAAAAACTTTTTCTCCAGGAGAACTCAGCGGGAACTCAGGCTGCAGGCATGCCCTACTCCCAGCAGCAATCATCTTCAACCTCCAACTTTTCTAAAACTCCTTTTGTCTTAAACCGGGAACACCCTAAGGAGTGGGATACTTCCTCAAACCTGATCAGCTCTAAACCCGGATCTGCCTTGTTCCTTGAGCAAGGTCACCTTACATGCAATGTCAACAGCGAAATCCATTTAACATGGGGTACGCTGGCAAGGAAATTTTGAAACTTCATTCCTACTTGACAATGGCCCTCAGCACTCCCCAAGTGCTTGTAAAAGTAGATTTGGACAAAGCTAGGAAAGCATATACTATCAATACATCTGCTATAGTGGTAATACATTTTAGAGATTTTTGTATTGTTTTTACTTATTAATTTTTATGACTATTGTGTATTGGTTAAGAAAGACATAAATATTGGTTTATGAGCAATGCTACAAAATGTACAGGTAAATTGTTGCTAGAGGTTATTTGGAATTGCATTTATAACCAGCTTTGATTTACATAGTTTTAACCATATAGTATCCAATAATCTTCTATGCAGATCTTTTATTTACTTCAGAAGTCTTAACTTTATATGCTCTGTGTTGAGAATTAAGCTAAATGTAAAAAAGAAAACTTCAGTGGTTGGAAATGTTGCTTTAATAGTTCTGTACTTAATTTTTATTTGGAATAATAATCTCAGTGTAATTGTTATAGCAACTTTCTTTCTTGGTTATACCATATACCTATCTATTATGTGTATATTTCCTGCCACTTCTGATAAATCTCTTATTTATATTCCTTGTACAGAATTTATTTGATATTTGTCTCTTTTGCACTATAGGTTGGCCGTATGTTTGGATACTTTCCAAAAGATTTCATCAAGGTAGTTCGTGGATATACTAAAGAAGAGCTACAAATTCCAACAGATGTAAGTTATGGATTTCTTTTTTGTTCTCAATTGTAAACTGGCTTATAAACCCATCAGTTATATTCAGTTAACTGCTTCTGAATGTTTTATAATGTGTTTGGGGGGCAATCTAACATTTGTGTGTCAGATTTTCATTTGAAATCAGACTACCTGTAAAAAAAAAAGTTTGAAAGGCATTCAAGGGTGATTATATTATAATCTGAGAGTTGTCTAATATATTGAAACAGATATTCTAAGAGGCAAATAATTTCATTTTACAGGCAAATCTCATTGGATAGTTATTAGACATTTTAAGTATATTTAGGTTAAATTAATAAACTCTAACTTTTATACTAGGTTAGAAATATGTACTTACAAAGGTTTTCTTATTCTTAGTCATATATGGGATCATAGTCATGTTATAGATTTGGAAAAGGGGACCTGAGCATTTCAGGTGATGTTCAGTCTCAGATCTTTTAAGGCCCCAACTGCTTCCTTTATACAACATTCCTGTATGGTGCTCTGACTTAAATTGATTTTGTGACTGAAAGGATTTCGTGTTCTAGAATTCTCACTTCAGCTGATTATTTTCTAGAGTTTTAAATTGTATAGTAATTGATGCCCACCAACACTGAAACATCTTTGGGCAGCTCTTTGTAGTGGCTGTAGAATATGCAAGCTGCTAGGCTAGGACAGTTCTTAGATTAGATGGACTGAATGGATAAAGTCATCCTGTTTGTTGTTGCTGTTCCTAAAATTTCTTTATAATCTCAGGGGCCATAAAATCACTTCTGTTGCTTGTTGGACTTCATTGTTGGTAAAGAGAGTTCTTGGGATTTAAGCTGTGACAGCAGTTCACTGATTACAGAGAACTCATTTGTTTTGAACTCTGCCTTCTTATTGTATTTCCCATTACATGCATCCCTCATGGCTTAGAAATGCATGTGATGAGGAGAGGAAATCACTCATCCCTACTACATTGAACTGCCTCCCCCACCCCCGGAACCCCCGAAGAATATTATGAAGATTTAATTAGGAATGGAAAATTTTTAAAAACATGTCCATTCATACTATGGCTCCTTTTATATCAATTTGCTTACTAGTAGCAAGAAGGAAGACTAGATAATATACACATAATCCTGAGAGAGATCTTAGTGACTGTGAAACCCTGATGAAGAGAAAGGTGTATACCTTGTTGAATCTTGTTTTCAGTTTGTTCTTGTGGTAATAGTAATGTGAGGAGCCTCCTTAATATCATTCTTTATTCCATCCAATGTACTTGTATCTCAGTAAGATACTTTAAAACTGATTCATCTTTCTCAAGGCTGCAGGATCTTCCAGCTTCTCCTGAGCAAATGATTAAGAGTTAAATTTCTGAAACATAGGTGTAGATATTAAGAGCTGGAGGATCCTATAAGTGATACCTTGCCTTTCCCTACTTATGTTCAGAGCAAATTGAGAGAGACCCAAGAGTCAGGCAGTTGGAGACCAAATTGTCACCATTTTTACTCATTATGCTTTTTAAAGAATATGACCCATGTTAAAAAAAGAAAGAAAGAAAGAATAGACTTTCTAACACTGTAGTCTAGAAAAAGACAGATTTACTCAACCATAGATGGAGTTAGGCAGTGGGGGTTGGAGGAGGGTAATCTGGTTGACCTCAAAGATTCTTTAGAACCAATCCTGAATTTGGGAGCGTGGATGAGTTTGCTTTTGTGATACTTTGTTATTGACACATTAATGGTTTTCTTTTCCTTACAGGAGACAGATTTTGTTTGTTTTGATGTTGGAGGAGACGATTTTGATAATTATAACGTAGAAGAACTTCTAGGATTTTGGGAATTGTATGATTCCGCAAATGAAGATTCTGAGAAAGCTATAGAAAAAGTGGGACAATTTCCTGAAGTCTCCCAGGATGTTGAACCTGAACCTAAACCAGCAGTAGCAAACTCACAACAAATTGAAAGTGCATTCTCAGAAAACACTGTGGATCTTGAGGAACAATTTTTGGCTCAGAAGAACCATCCTCATGCAGATAGTCAAACAGATAATGCTCAGGGTGAACAAACTTCATTTGAACTTTTTGAAGAAATACTACCAGATAAATTGAAAGTGCCAGAAAGTGAAAAAAACAAAACCAGCAACATTTCTCAGGTCTCAAACGAACAGGAGAAGACTGATGCTTATAAACTTTTGAAAAAAGAAATCAATCCTTATCTAGAAACCAAAGAAAACAAACAAGAAATGAGTATAATTTGGAAGATTTTAAAGAAAACTGAAACCACAGCCAAAAGGGTAGACATGATGGACAAGGAACGAGGTGATATGGAAATGGGAAAGGAGGAAAGTCCTCTGGCAGATGAGGCTTTTTTATAAATTTGACTGTATAGTTCAGTCATCCTTTAAATGGGATGAAAACAATTAACCCTCCTGTATCCTTGCCCAGTTGTTCTCATGGGCTCATGCCAGGACATGGAGGGCAGTGTTGAGGTATCTGGAACTGTGTGCTGAGGGGGAGTGCTGATCATTGGGCTTAAGTGGGGGTAGATAGTGTCATCCATCTGGCTCAATGCATTCTTCTCCCTTGTAGAGATGCAGCCACCCCATGAAGATGATTTTCCTAAAGAGAACACAAATCGTCTTAATAGAAATCTTCATGAAGAGCCAAACCTCCTGCGTCATCATTTTAATATGAACCATCCTGAAGAGCCCAGCCTCTTGAATCAACCTGTGACTGAGGACATGGGTGTTTCAGAAGTGTCTCAGATCCCAAATACTGAGAAAGTAGACCCAGGTAAAGCTTGCCAATTTTTCTCTACAAAGTAGAGGCATTACCATAATGAAGGCTTTCAAGGATATTTGTTGCCAAAGGTACGAAATAGAGCAGAGAGTGATATAGGTACATGTGAGTTCAAAAAAAAAAATATCTTAAGTGAGAGAAAAGCAAGAATAAAGATGACTAGAAATCAAAAATAGGCCAGAGACTGTAACTCACCTAAAAGCAAATGTTTAGGTATGACTAGCTTGTGTAAACCATTTACAACTAAAATATTTTTCTTCAAAGGCCTTATGCTCTAATACTGTAGTTTTCAACCAGACCAACAGCACCAGAAACTCTAGGGGTGGGACCCACAATCTGTGTTTAGCAGGCCTTCCAGGAAAGTCTGGCCTAGTACAAGTTAGCTTGAATAATCACTGTTCATAGTCTCATAAATTCTGTGTTTTTCTTCCCTTTTCTTCTAAATGGAATATAATATAGCTCAAGTCCTGTTTTGACTTGCTTCCTGGACATGGTAATTAAACTTTTTCAAATGCAGTCAATGGTCCAGATCTTTATACTATATACTTACAGCAAACAGTACAGAACTGCAATCGATTTTAGATTGACACTTACAAATACTTCATCATAGTGCACAGTATCCAGTGGGAGATGAGAAACAATTTTTCAAAAAAATCCCCAATAATGGCATCAACAGCATTCTACTTTTGTGTTGCTCACTCTCATTTTATCAATAAATTAGATGATGACTAATTGTTTATTTTAATCCATCCAGTATGGTGCTATGAAGCCATAATTACTGTATTTTGTGTTTTTAAAGGTTCTGGTCTGTAAGCATAGCTATAAGCATTATCCTGCACCAGTGCAGGGCTTGGCAGCACTGATCTGAACCTCCCCCCCACCATCTGCACACACAGAGTGTAGGAGAACTCATAGCAAGGGGGGATTCAGTTAATTTGAGAAGGAATAACATATGAGTTCTCCCATTTTCCAGAAGACATTGCATCCATATATGAACACTACTGACTTCTGAACTGTCTTTAACTCTATAATGTTATGAAAATGAATCATGCACCATTACGATTTGTTATTTTCATGCTCCAAAACTTTCAAGAATAGGGAAAACTTGACTTACAAAATTAAGAATGAATTATTTCCCTGGCCTTTTAAGTTCCACCACAAAATGATGTCAATGACCTTTAATAGGTAAAATCTTCCCAAATGTCATTTAATGTGTCTCAGGTGCTGAGATGCTGAGCCAATGGGGCAGACTTCACCAGCAGTCAAATTAATAGACCAATAGTGAATGGAGGGCCTGGGGTTGTAGCTCAGTGGTAGAGCGCTTGTCTAACATATGAGGCACTGAGTTTGATTATCAGCACTGCATACAAATAAATAAAATAAAGGTCCATCAAAAACTAAAAAAAAAAATTAGGCAAAAGCTTAAAAAAATAGTAGTGAATAGAATCTCAGGGTTGAGAAAGACCTTAGAGGCAACTTGTCCAACTTCTTAATAACTGCATGCTGGACTCCTGCTGTTTAATCAAACATACCCCAGGCTCATGTAACTCATACTGAAATTCCACCCCTACAAGCTCTCAGGTCTAACTGGAATTCTACCTCATTCACAGAGCCTCAATGCAGGTCTGTACCCAATTCCCTTTAGTCTCTCTTGGTACTACTGTGTTCTTTTTAAATAGTTGTCATCTGTCCATTCAATAAATAATTGTTGAGTATCTCTGCCAGGTGCCAGATACTGTGTTAAGCCTTGGCCCATTTCACCTGCAAATCTGCAAACCAAGACTCCCTCTCTTTCAGCTTTCCTAAAATTTTAAACACAAAGTTTCACCAGCACTAAATCCATGTTTTTTGAATGTGACCCTGTCTATATATCTCTGGTTTTAAAATTTTTTCTTGAGTAAATATTGTTCTGGTAGCAGTTGTATGGCCATGGAAGTAGTGGAGAGTAGACTGGAGATTGTTCATTTTATAATTGAAGGGTTTGACAGCTCTAATTAGGATTTTGAAGTTTTCTTCTCTGTTGTGTTATTTGTCTTTAGGAGAGCCACATATTCCAGGCACTGTGACTCATATATTTAGTGAAACACTCGATGAATATTGAAACTGAAGAGAGACAATTCTTATTCTATAGCATAAAATAAAATAGCAATTTCCCCTTTCAATTTTAGAGCTACTTATAACAGAAGGTACTCCTGTTGATGCTGCTGATACAGAAAACCAACTAGAGATAAAGGTCGAAGAGCCAGCAGATGCCACCCTTTTGGACAACATACTTTTCTTGTTATATTCATTCTTGCTTTATTTGTCTAAGATGGTAAGTTTGACATAGTTTCTTCAATTAGAATGTTGATTATTTATTAGTTTTTAAGTGGCTTCTGGTCATGAAGTGAAAAACTTAAAATGTCTTTATGAAAATGACTCTTGACCCTTTGAGTAGATAGCTCCTGAAACAAAAGCCATAGGGGTGTGGCTTTAATGGCTACTTGGTTTAGCACATGAGGAAGATTTGCTGTCTACCAAGGCTGGACATTTGCACACCTGTAAAAACTTGGTTCTTCCCCTCAGAACCTTTCATTCTGGCAGGGAGATAACAGCATTCACTTGAAACACAGTAAGATAATGGCAGAAAGAGAGGTATTTATTCGATGGTAGAACATTATTGTCCATAAATGCATTTATTATGGTTGGAAGGGTGATCAGTAAGGTCAGAAAGTGGTTGAGATGTGTTTGAAGCACAGGCAAAGGGCAAACAGGAGTCTGACATGTGGTTTGTTGTTGATTAGACAGGCTGGGGTGGTGGGGGAAGCTGGCAGTCAGAAGAAATGTGTTCAGAGAAATGGAAACATGAAGAAAGGATATTTGGGGAGGGCAGGAGAATGTGAATAGTTGGTGTTGTAAAGTGTGAAGTTGGAGGGGGATGGGCCTGTTGGAGAGGCCAGCAAATCTTAAAGGAAGTCATGAGCCAAAGTAGCATTAGACCATTAATAGTGGGGATCCTTAGAAAGTTTTAAGAATGAAAGGAATTAGGTTAGATCTGTTTCTTAGAAAGAGTCACTTAAGGCTGATCTTTCTAAAGAAAATCATGATCCAAACAAGACATTTAATCTGTCTAGAAGCTTATCTAAGCATTTTAGGACTTACCTCCCCCCTATTGGTATTTGTTGATATTGGACTTTTAGAGTTTAATTATAGGAATGAGAAAGCTTTTAGAGGTTGGAGGATAAGATGGTCCTAGGGCCATTGTGACAGTAATCCTCCTCAACTGAAGTTGTTTCCTGTAGGTTGTGTTATTTCAAGGCTTGTGTAAGAAAGATGATGTTGTTGTTTTCCTTGTAAAATGTGTAGATTTTGAAGCCAGGTAGATCTGGTTTCAAATCCCAAGGTTATCATTTAGACGTTTGGGCAAATAACTAAACTTTTGAAAAAAGTTTTCCTCATCTGAAAAATGTAGATAATGCTTACTCCAATCATAAGAATTAAATGATTTGACAAGGTAAAATGTCTGGTGAGGTGTCTGGCATTTTGAAGGGTTTTACCCCTACACACGCCCTAATTCTCATGTAGACAGTCAGAAGGTGATATAAAGACAATGAATACCTGGGGAGGAAAGACCACCAGGGTGGAAAAGATGTGGTGGGGAGAAACAAATCATTTTTCAGTTGGCTCCATGTTTGTTCATGATGGTGGCAGCCACCTGGGTAAGGGGTATGTACGAGCCAGGCAGTTAGAATAATTATATTTCCAGTGATTAAAGCAGTCTTCTACAGTCATAATTTGATTATCAGAATGAATCAGCATCACTTGGAAAGTTAACAGCCTCATGATATGGGAAGGATTTCTTTATTCATATTTTTTAGGTATGCACAGAGCCCTCCTCTAGGTCTAGGTCAGGGGACATGAATGTGGTGCAGGTATGGTCAGTGATTGTATGGTGATAGGTAAGACATAGACGTGAATGGCAAAGAAGAGGCACAATGTTAGGAGACTGATTTGAAAGGAGATTTCAAAAAGGCATTTTGATGGCCCAGTATGTACAGGACATTGTGCGAGGACTAAAAGAGTCTAACAGGTGTAAGGTATGATTGTGATTTTTGAAAGCCTTAAGAAAAGGACTTAACAAATATATGCAAAAATTATGAACAAGTCAATGTAAAATCTTAAACAAGTAGTATGATATCTGATAGGACTGGAGAGTAATAGGCTCTGATGTGTTTGGGAGATGTGCACCAATCAGATTCATTGATCAATGGAATCTTAGCAGAATCTTAGTGTTAGAAGAAACCTTGGAAGGCTGTTAGTCTAGTTTCTCACTCATTGCTGTTATTTTCTTTACTGTGGCCCTGACGAATAGTTATGAGGCCTGTACACCAGTATTTCCTAGCATGAGTCACTCTCTTACAAGGCTATATGTTCTTCTGTTGTCTAGTTCATCCTTGTATTGACTCCAAATTTTCCTCCACATGATTTCCTCTATAAAATTGAATTCTTTTCTACATAGAAATCCTTTAAATATTTGAAGTTATATCTTAATTTAAAAATTATTTTTAGTATTTTTATCATGGAAACTTTCAAATAAGAGCAGAGAGAATAGTAGGGGACTATAGGTAACCATAACATACTGTATATTTTAGAATACTAGAAAAAAAGATTGTGAAAGTTTTACCATAAAGAAATGATGTTTGAGGAGGTAGATGTATTTAACTGATTTAAACGTTACATAGTGTATACATGCATCAAAATGTCATGTTACCTACTTCAATAATTATAATGTTTGTTTCTATGTACTAGTTAAAAAATAAATTTAATTAGAAAAGCTTTAAAGAAAAGCATAGAGAATAGTATAATGAACCCATGGGCCATCACACAACTTAACAGTAATTCCTTGATAGCCAATATCAGTGAGTTTTTTTAAATTTGTTCTAATTGGTTATACATGATAGCAGAATGCATTTCAATTCATTGTATATAAATGGAACAAAACTTTTCCTAGTTGTACACAACACGTGTAGTCCTACATGTACCTCGGGTAATGTGGTTCATCTCATTCCACCATCTTTCCTATCCCTCTGCCCCCTCACCTGTCCTACCTCCCCTTTGCCCAAAGTTCCTCCATTCTTTCCATGCCCCTTACCACCCACCTCACCCCCATTATGGGTCAGCATCCACTTTCAGAGAGAACATACAGCTTTTGGTTTTGGGGATTGGCTTACTTCCCTTAACCTGATATTCCCATTCACCCGCAGATGCCATAATTTTTTTCTCTTTTAATGCTATAAGTAATATTCCATTTCATATATGTACCATTCATCTGCTGAAGGGTTGGTTCCACAAAACTATGGAATACTTCACAAATGTGGGTGTCATCCTTGCTCGGGGACTATGCTGATTTTTTCTGTATTGTTCCAATTTTAGTATATGTGCTGCCAAAGCAAGCATACTCTGAGTTTTAACAAATGTAGATACCCATGTAAAAACTACCATAATAAAGATATAGAACAGTGTTTTTTTTCACTAGAAAAGGGGTTTCCTTGGAATCCTTCCCAGTGAGTGCCTTCACCACCTATTCCAGGCAACCATTGATAACTTTTTTTTTAAACTATAGATTCATTTTTCCTACAGTACTGTTTCATATATATGCCACTATAAGTGGACTCATATCTAGGAGTGCAATTGCCTCATATGTTTAATGTATGTTTTTGTCTTATGTGATACTGTCAAGCCATGCTAAAAAATGACCACAATCATTTTATACTTCCACCAGCAATTTAGGAGACTTCCACTTGACTTCATCTTCACTAACACTTGGGCCATTCTAGTGGGTATGTCTTTGTGAGTTTATTTCCTGATAATTAATGATATTGAGTGAATTTTTTTTTCTTTTGAGATAGGGTCTCACTAACTTTCTTAGGCCCTTGATAAGTTGCCAGCCTCACACTTGGGATCTTCCTGCCTCAACCTGGGATTGATTGCTGGGATTACAGATATGTGCCATGATGCCAGGATCAAATACTTCTTCATGAGCTTGTTGACCATACTGTTTTTGTACGTCAACTCTCTCTGGCTAGCTGGAATCCAGACTTCTCCCAGCTCAGTGCCAACTGTGGGATTGGTTAGCTTATAGTTGTTCTTGGCCCTCACAGGTACTGCTTAGAAAGTAGCCCCAAACTGAAGACCACCTCCATGCAGATTTCTGGAACTCTTTTTCTTTGTGGCTCCCATGTTTCTGGTAGTTTTCTCTACATATTTTTGGCTGCTTAATCTCCTGGAACTCTGGTCTCTCTCTCCTCAGTGAGACTGTTGTGCCCCATTTGTGTTCCCCTTTTCAAACTGAGGTCTAGAGGGTGCTCTTAGGGGTGACAGTTGGATGTTCCTTGTGGCTTTCTATCTGAAAAATAGCTCTTTAAAAATCTTTTTTGACTGGGCATGATGACACATGCCTTAATCCTAGTGGCTCGGGAGGCTGAGACAGGAGGATCACAAGTTCAAAGCCAAAAGTGAGGTGCTAAGTAATTCAGTGAGACCCTGTCTCTAAATAAAATACAAAATAGGGCTGAGACTGGGGATGTGGCTCAGTGATCAAGTGCTCCTGAGTTCAATCCCTGGTACCAGTATATATATTCCAACTTTCTGGTTGCTTTCAGTGGGAGAACAAGTCTCATATAAGTTACTCTCTATTGATTTCTCCTTTTGTTGTAACTTTTTGCAATAATTGAAAAAAAATATGTTTGTGGGACTTCTAGGATATATTGTAGTTTGAGTGAATAAATGACATCCCCCTGGTACAACAATTTAACCTGTTTTCTCTATTGCCTTTTTTTTTGGTGGTGCTGGGGATTGAACCTCGGGCTCCATGCATTCTAGGCAAGTGCTGAGCTAACAACCTCAGTCTCTCTCTGTTGCTTTATATTTCTTGGAAATTGGTAGTCAGGTTTAGGTTCAATTCTGTTTCTTATGAAAATTTAATAGGAAATATTGCATTGACATCTGCATGTCCTCTCCTTTGATCTTGACTACTAGTCAACAGTGACCTTGGTGAGATTTGCTAATATATTACAGGTTGCAAAATAGCAATGGTCTGAATTGCTGGGATTTTTCTTTCTTCATTTAAAGGCTGGGATGCCTATACAAATAAAAATTTATGATTGATTATTCTTTCTTTTTTTTGGTACTGGGGATTAAACTCAGGGGCACTTGGCTAGTGAGCCATATCCTCAGCCCTATTTTGTATTTTATTTATATACAGGGTCTCACTGAGTTGCTTTAGCAATTCACTTTTGCTGAGGCTAACTTTGAACTTGCTATCTTCCCTCCTCAGCCTCCCAAGCTACTGGGATTGCAAGTGTGTGCCACAGCGCCTGGCTATGATTGATTATTCTTTACACAGATATTCGGTTTGTATAGTTAAGGCAGGAGATAAACATTTGATTCCTTTTCTTCATTTAAACACTTTTCAGAATAGTAAGGTATTATTCTAGCATTATCAAATGATACCCAAAGGGGCTTTTGAAATCTTTTTAACTTTTATTTAAGAGTCAATATGATGTCATGCATTTAAAAATATTTGGTGTGTTTAATCCAGTTAGGAATAGTAATTGTTCTTATCTGATGCTCAATTTCTCCCCCTTTTGCCTTGTAGAAGCCTCTTTATCTTGGCTCCTGGGACCCTTTGCCACCATCTAGTGGTCATTGTTACCTGTTTCCCTTGCTTTTGAACTATGAGATGTACCAAGTTCATCTTAAATATTCCCTGTCCAGACCTTGAAGGAACTATTTCTCTAAAAGAACTTTGGTTTCTTTCAATAGGAAATGATATTTAGAGGCTACATTCCAAGTACTAGGATTGCTTATTGCTCAAATTGACTGTCATTTGTAGGCCTTTTTAGTGAACAAAGCTCAGAAATATGTGGGGATTTTTCATCATGTCATTTAGATAATTCCCATGAAAATTCAGGATGTTAGAGAGATTTTACTTCACTTCATCTATCTTAGATTTGTGTTTTCTTTCTCTGATGTTGGAGTTACAGTTTTCAATGACATCAATATAATTGTTTACAGTCTTGTGCCACTTAATGACATTTTGGTCATTAGTGCATAATAATGGAGCTAAAAAATTCTTGTCACCTAGTATTTTTAATCTTTTTTGTGTTTTGATATGTTTAGATATATAAACATTTACAATGTGACAATTGTCTACAGAATTCAGTATAATAATATCTTAAAGGTTTTTATCCCCAAAGCGATGATATACCATATATGAATACCTACGTGTGGAAATGGCTATATTTTCTAGGTTTGTATAAGTATACTCAATGATGTTTACACACTGAAATTGCCTAAGATGTGTTTCTCAGAATTTATTCCCATTATTAAGCAACACACGACTATATTTATGTTGTTTAAAATACTTTCAGGAATGTATTCCTGAAATGAAATGAAATTCTCTTGTCTTTAAGCTATATCCCACTAAGGTATGTTTGAAATAATTCATTTCTGTGGTTTGTCACCAACATGATATCACAGGTTGTTTTATTTTTGCTTTCAATATTTAGGTATTAATTTTTAAAGATTTTTTTTTGTTTATTTTACAATTATTTAAATATTTAGAAGAGCCAAAGTTAATTTGTGAAAATAAGTTGTTTCTGTTTTCTGGTACTGGTGATTGAACCCAGGGCTCCTATCCACTGAGCCACATACCTAGGCTCTTTATTTTTTATTTAGAGATAGTTCTCACTAAGTTGTGTAGGGACTTGCTAAGTTGCTGAGGCTAGCTTTGAACTTGTGATTCTCCTGCCTGATTTTGAAAGAACTCTAGCTTTTGTCCCAGTTCTGTCTACCCTGATGTTACTCTCTTTTATAGTTAACTTTTAAAATTTATTTCATTATGCATTCTGCTATTAAAAAAATAAGCAAATGAGAAAAGGGATATGTAGCTCAGTGGTAGAGCACTTGCCTACCATACATGAGGCCATGTGTTCTATCCCCAGCACCATAAAAAGAAAAAGAAAAGCAAATGATTTTTACATCTAGCTATGATAGCTTTATATAGGTACTGGCTTCACCTTCCCAACTGAAACAACTAAAATAAATATGAAAAAAAACCCACAAACATAAAATTTGAAGATCCAGTAACATTGAAGATCAAGCAACAAAGAATGATTCTGGAAACATAAAGAACAAATGCTATGAGCTCTTTAGTTGCCCCAGCTTTTACTATGTTAAGAGATTCCCAAGCCATGACAAAGAAGGGGAAGTCAGGCAGAGCCAGAAGATACCATGAATTGAGAGATGGTGCTGAGATTCCAGGAAAACCAAAGTGACTAGAATTCACAGGGTGGAGTACCAAAAGAAGGTTGCTACATTGAGAGACAATTCTGGAAATCTGTGAAAGGCTCTCTGAGTGTTCAGCAGGGTATTGATCTGCACATAAGTGTGATGAAACTGCTTAGCAAGTCAGAGAAAGCATCTTAAGTGATTAGAAGGAACAGGTCCTAACACAGGGACCAGAATAGCACCTGGAAAAAACTATCTAAGGAAGTTGGGTAGAATAATCAGAAGGTTGTTACCTCGGACTGACTATTACAATTTATGTCATACCTAACAAATATTCAGACCCAAGAGAATCAAATTGTTTCCAGTAATTTAATTGTATACGAAATATTAAGAATAGTAATTCGTAATGTATGGCATCGAATCAAAGCTTACCAGGCATGCAAAGAAGCAAGAAAAATACAATCCACAATGATGAGGAGAAGAATCATCCAATCAAAGCCAACTGAGAACTAGCGGAGATGTTAGAATGAGGTAATGGCATTTTTTAAAAAGTTATTACTACTATATTTCGTGTGTTAAAAAGGTAAAAAGAGATATAGAAGATATATTTTAAGAAAATCAGACTTCTAGAGTTGAAAATATATGATAAACACAGTGGATGGGATTAATGCCAGAATAAGCATTGTGATGAAATTGTTAGTGAACCTGAGGACATAGCAGGAGAAGTACCCCAAATGAAACAGGGAAAATTTCTTCTGTTAAAGAAAAGTGAACCAGAGCATCAGTGAGCTGTGGGACAGTTTCAAGTTGAGCGATGAGAGGTATTCAGAAAAATATTTTAAGAAATGATGGCCAAAAATTTGTGAAAACTGTACATCTGCAGATCCAGGATATTAAATGGGACTAGAGTACAAAAAGCATGAATAAAGCTATATCAAGGTATATTATATCATAAATAAATTGCTCAAAACCAGTGATAAAGAGCAATCTTAGCAGTTAGAGAAGACATTTATGTAGAGAAGAACTAAGGATGACATCAGATTTCTTGTCAGAAATTAGGCATAAGAGAACATAGTGGAATGATACCTTTAATATATTTGAAGAGTAATAATGTTGGCCGATAATATCATGCCCAGTGAAATATCTTTCTAAAATGAAGACTTGTACTGACATACAAGCTGAAAGAATTCACCTACACTTGCACCAAGACAGCAGATGGAAATAATGGAATAAAGGAGTAAAGAACACTGAAAATGGTGACTGTGTGCATAAATATTTAAAATAATTTTTCTTATTTGAACATTTTAAAAAGTCATTGACTGTTTAAAGACAAATATCAGTGTAGTATGGGACTTAGAAAACATGTAAAGTAAAATACATGACAACAGTATAAATCTCAGAAGGGTAGTAACTATTGCAACGTTCTTATTGAATATGTGAAGTAATATAGTATCATCTGAAGGTAGATTGTGACAAAGATGTATATTCTAAACCCTGAAGCACTAAGATTAGAAAACAGAGTTATAGTTTAATAAGCCAATAGAGGAATCACTAAAAATACCGATAGTGGTATTTCTGCAAAAGAAGACAGAAAGAAAAGAAAAAGAACAAAGAACAGAAGGAACAAATAGAAGATTATATTAAGCTTACACCTATGCACAGCAGTAATCCTATTAAGTGGAAAGTATCTAAATACATCAGTTAAAAACAGAGATTGTCATATTGCCCAAAGAAGCAAGACCCAAATAGATGTCTAAGGGAATAACACTGTAAATAGAAAGACACAAAGAAGTCAAAACTAAAATGATTGAAAAAGGTATCTCATGTTAAACACTAGTCAAAGGAAATCTGGAGTAGCTACATTAAACCAAAAGAGGTTGTGGGGCAAAATATATCATCAGGACTAAAGAAAGTTATTTTCTAATGATAAACGAATCAGTCAAGATTATATAATAAACCTAAATGCTTGTACTTTTAATATTAGACCTTCAAAATACATGAAGTATCAAAATTGATAGAATTATGAGGAAAATGATGAATCCTATAGATTACATTTAGAGATTTCAATATCCTCTCCTCAGCAATTGGCAGAAAACGAAAAATAAAAGTAAGGTTGTATAAAGTGTGAATGACATAATCCATCCATTTGAAATTAATTGACATTTATAGAAAACCCCCAAGGAGCTTAGTGCACATGGGACATTTACCAAGATAAACTATATTCTGGATCTTAAAAAAATTATCAGTAAATATAAAAGTATTCAAAGTCAGGCAAAGCTTATTCTCTGAACACAATAAAATGAGAAATCAATAATGGAAAAATCTGGAAAATTCTCAAATATTTGAAAACTTAAGTGCCAGGCTGCTATCTGCTATCTATCTATAACTGTATCTATCTATCATATATATATATTTGGAATAAATGAACAACACAGTACATTTATTTTTATGTGGTGTTGGGGATCGAACCCAGTGCCTCACACATGTAAGGCAAGCACTTTACCAATGAGCTACAACCTTAGCCCCCACTGCTAAATAATTTTTGAGTCAAATAAATCAGAGAAGAAATTCATATTTTGAGTTGAATAAAACTGAAAACAACATATCCATTTGTGCAATGTCACTAAAGTGTTATTGGAAAATTTATAGCACTACCAGGCCCAAGATAGCTTTATTAAAAAAGAAGTCTCTAATCATTGACTTAGTTCCTACTATGAGAAACTAGAAAAGGAAAAATAAGTTAATCTCCAAGTAAGCAAGAAAAAAAGATATAATAAAGACTATAAGTCAGTAAAATTTTAAAAAAAGGAAAATAAGAGAAAATCAATGAAACCCAAAGCTAGTTTTTTAAGATGAATAAAATTGATCAACATCTAGTGAGGGAAATAAAAGAGGAGACACGGGTTACCAATATTCGCAATCAGAGAAGGGATAGCACTACAGATTTCTCAGATACTAGACTGATAATGGGGATATTATGAACAGTTTATGTTAATTAACTTGACAATTTAGATGAAATGAAGAAATTCTATTTAAGCCACAAATTGCAAATGTTCACTCAAGAAAAACAGACAATTTCATAAACCTTGTTGACTATTAAAGAAATTGAAGGTATAGGTAAAAACTTTTCTAGAAAGAAAAAAATATAAGACGAAGATAGCTTTATTGGTGATCCAATTAAACCTGTAAGGAAGAAATGATACTAATTCCTAATAGTAGTAGTAATACTAAACCCTTGTCGAATATTAAAGCAAGGAAATATTTCTCCTATGAATCCAGTGTTATCACTACACCAAACCAAGACAAAGATATAATAAGAAAAGAAAACCACATACCTCTCATGGGATCTCCAATGAATCTGTACAGAAATTCTAAACAAAAATTTAAGTCAAATACAACAATATGTAAAAGGAAAATACATCATAGACAAAAACTAGACGGATGATGGGGATTTATGTCAAGAATCCAAAATTTATTTAACATTTGAAAATCAATGAAATTTACCACATTGATGTACCTAAAAGCACAATCTTTGTGTTTAGCTCGAGAGATACAAAACAAGCATTTAAAAAACATAGCAGAAGGGGGAAATGTTGGGGAGTAATATTGGCCAAATTATATTGTTATTTTGTGTGCATGTACAAGTAGGTGACAATAAATCGCATCGACATGTAAAAAAAATCAGCCCTGATTATTATTTAAAAAATTTTTTAGATGTTGATTGACTTTTATTTTATTCACTTATTTATATGCAGTGCTGAGATTTGAACCCATTGCCTCACACATGCTAGGCAAGTGCTCTACCACTGAGTATCAACCCCAGCCCCTCAGCATTGATTATTGATGTAGAAAAACAAACAACAAACTAGGAATAGAAGGGAGCTTAAAACATCCTCTGAAAAAATGCAGCTAACCTCATTCTTAATGGTTGATAATTGAATACTTTTCCCCAAGATTAGAAACCAAACAGAGATGTCTACTCTCATTACATCTATTCAGCATTGTACTGGGGTGCAGTAAGGAAATAGCTAGTATACTAAGGCAAGAAAAAGAAATAAAATGCACTCAGATTGGAAAGGAAGAAATAAAATTCTCTTTCTTTTCAGATAACATGAATATATATAGATACAATCTGGTATGATCTAGAAAAAAGCTATTGTAAGGTTGACAGATAAAATTTACATCTAATAGCAATTATATTTTCTATATATTAACAATGAATAATTAGAAATTGAAATTTTAAAGATTTCCATGTACAATAGAATAAAAATATGAAGTATTTAAACATAAACATGGCAAAAACTAAAATGTATATATTAAAAACTATCAAATATTGCTGATAGAATTTAAAGAGAACCTAAATGGAGAGATATACCTAATTTATGAGTCAGAAGACTAAGGTGTCCATTCATCCCAGTTTAATCACCAGAGTCAACATTATTCCAATCAAAATCCCTGCAGAGTTTTGTAGAAAATGACAAGCTGATTGCAACAGACCTAGAATACGTGGCTTCAAGACTTAATCTAGGGCTGGGGATGTTGCTCAGTGGTAGAGGACTTGCCTAGCATATGCAAGGTCCTGTGTTCAATCCCTAGTACCATACGAAGAGGAAAAAAAATATTCTAAAGCTACAGTAATCAGGATTGCAGACAAAACATATTGAAACAGAGCCAAGAATTCAGAGATAGATACACAATATATATGGCAACAGTCATTGACAAAGATGGAAAGACAAGTAGAGAATGGAAAGTTTTTTCAGCAAATGGTACTGAAATTACTGCATATTTATATGCAAAATATTGATCCATGCCTTGCATTAGACACCTGAATTAACTCACAGACTTAAATATTAAACTCAAAACTACAAAACCTCTAGGAAAAAAAAATAAGAGAAAAATTTTTGTTGAACTTAGGTTTGGCAAAGATTTCTTAAATTTGACAACAAAAGCATTAAAATGGATTTGACAATGTGGGATTCATCAAACTAAAACCTCTAATTCAAAATACACTTTGAAGTCAATGAAATAGACAAAACACAAGCTGGGAGGAAATTACTGTAAAGCATTTATCAAGACTTGCATCAAGGATATATGAAGAACTCTTAGAATGCATTAGAAAAAATATAGTCCTGTAAAATAACACTTCATCAAAGAAGATAAACAGATAGTAAATACATTAAAAAATGCTTGACACAATTATCAGGGAAATGCAATTTTGAAGCATAAGAGTTACCACTACACACTTATTAAATATCTAATATTAAAGACAATTGTGCTGAGTGGTTGGAGAAGAGATGGAGGAACTGGATGGGTACACAGCTGGTGGGGATATAAAGTGGTAGAATCACCTTCTTAAAAAGGTAAACATACACCAGTCATATCCAACCATTCTTTTCCAAAGAAGAGATAAGTTATATAGCAATAGGAGGAATTTTATATCAGTGTTCTTGGCTATTTTATTTGTAAAAGCCCCAAACTGGAAAAAAATACAAATGTCTATCAATAGATGATAGACAAATTGTGGTACGTACATGTAATGAAATGCTACTCAGCAATAAAAATAGATGATAGATAAACTGATGTAGATGAATCTCAAATTATGCTGAATAAGAGAAGCCATAGAAAATACAATATATTATCCCATACACATAAAACTTGAGGAATACAAAGCAATCTATTAAGATAAGACATTTTGCTGGAGGAATGGGAAAGTGGGGGGCAAGAAAGAAGGGTGACAAAGGGCAAAATTACCTAGAGAATGAGAATATTTTTGGAAGTAAAGGATGTGTATATTGATTATAATGGTGATTTCATAATTTCATGTTAAAATTCATCAAATTGCACACTTTAAATACATGTAATTTATTGCATGTCAGTTTTACCTCAAAGCTATAAGAAATAATATATTCATCTTTTTTCACTTTCTAAGATACAAATAGTATTCTATAAATATTTTTCTCTACTTCATTTTTAAAAAATGTATTCCGTAAACCAGCTCTTAGCAGTATTTAAAATTATTTTCTTTCTTCTTTGGTTTATTCAACAACTTTCATTGATGACGGTTGTTTCAGCCTTTTGTGACCATCTTGTATTGTTATAATTAATGCTTGAATAACATAGTTTTGTAAATACAAGTTTTAAACATTTGTTGTTGTATTCCCAGTATCTTTAGAAGTTAGGGCTGGTGGACTATAGCTCAGCAGTAGAGCACTTGCCCTAGATACCCTTCCCCAGCCCTGAAAAAGTTAAAAAAAACAGTGGGATTGTTGAGTTAATAGGTAAATATATAAGCAGTTTTGGGAGATGTTGCCAAATCTCATTCATAAGGGTTGTATCATTTTGTATACTTATTAGCAGTGTCTGAGAATTTGTATTCCCCCACATTCTCTCACCTACTGAGTATGTTGTCAAACGTTTGGATCTTGCCAATGCAAGTGAGAAATGGTGTCTTGGTGTGGTTTAATTTGTATTTTGTTCATTATGAGCTAAGCAGAGCATGTTTCTATATGTTATAGCTATTTGCATTTCTTTTCCTGAGATCTGTTTATTTCTTCAGCCCATTTTTGTATAGGTTTGATGGCCATTTTATTTATAATGTTCTTTATATTTCAGGAACATGATTCTTTGGACAATAATATGTTGCAAATATTTTTTCTCAGTTTGTCATTGTCAAACTGCGTGTGTGTGTGTGTGTGTGTGTGTGTGTATGTGTGTGTGTAGCAGGTTTAGATACAGCCAAGAAAGAGTTTTTCAATGAGGCAGGTTTTGCCCACTCATAATACATAGAAAATTTCACTTAATATTTTCTAGTACTTGTTTATTTTCTATTTTTACATTCATGTTTCTTATCCATTTGTAGTTTATCTTTTGAATAAGTAGAGAAAAATCCAATTTTATAATTTTCCATGTGGTAACGCTACTTATTAGAAAGTCTATTTTCCCCAAACTAACTTTTATTGTACCCCAAATGTCCAGTTGGTTCTGTTTCTGGATTCTCTATTCTGTCCCACAATCTCTATGTATTCCTGGGCTTGGACGAGGGGTACATGAATTAATTATATAGTCTGCCCTCCCTGTACCCTTCATTGCTCTTCTTTTTCAGTGCTTTCCTGCTTATTCTTGTTCTTTTGAATTGACTATATTCAACTTGACGACAGATTTTTAAAGATCCCCAGATGTTCATTTCCTCCCCAAGTTAAATGTCCCCAATTTCTTCAATTTTTAGCACGTGCTTTTCGGGCTATTCATGATTCTGTTCTTTTCCACAAGTCATGCAACTCTAAAATGTGGCATCCAGAAATGAAGCCACCGGCGTGGGTGATAATGACATGATTCCTTAGGGTAAGGCTTTTTAAAAAGAGTGTCATCCACAATTGGAGAAAGAAACAGGACTAGAATGAGCAGGGAAGGAAAGCCCAGTCCGAGCAGTAGTCTTTTAGAAGGGAGCAGGAGAAGCTTCTCCTCTTCTGTCTGCACTTTGGGGGCAGGTAGGTACCTGGTGTCTCAACACATTGACAAAAGGGTTTTGCTCTGGGAGGGGCTGGGAGGCCTGACTTTCTCCTTTTTCCTAGTCTCTGCCTATAATCCCCTTCTGCTAGTTTCCCTGGCTTCCTCCAGGGCCTTCTAAATCGCCGGTCCTCTCCCAGTTCCGGGGACAGGTGAGCCTCTTTTCTTCTGGAGTCCTTTCATTTGGACTCTTCCGCTTGGCTCTACTGGCGCTGTCCCCCGCCGGGCTCCGCAGTTGGTTCTTCCTGCTCCTCGCCACGCCCCTCAGCATCCTCTGTCTGCTCACTGCAGTCCACCCAGGGGCTTCCTCTGATGATGGGTTTTATGTGCCTTGGGCGGAAAGCGCCTGTGGTGGAGGAAGGCAAAGTTCACTCTCACTACCCGCCCCCTGCGCTGGGTCCTACTGAAGTAGGAAACGGTGAAAGAGAGGGTCCTGTGCTTTTCTGCAGGGAAGCGTCGCTTCCACTCAGCCGTCCCTACACCATGGACTCAGTACCTGCCACTGAGCCTTCTGTCACTGTTTCCCTGGGGGACCCAGAGCTCCTGGGACCCCTGTCGGGTGGCTGAGTTCTGGCGGAGTGGGTGCACTGACTGTCGTGGCGACGGAGAAATGGAGTGTGTCAGGCCCAAGGCAGGCAGGACGTGACTGTATGGTTAAGCGAGGCCGGTGAGAGTGTACTTGAGCTTTCCCCACTTGCACTTTTTTTTTGACGGAATAGAGGTGACAACCTCATGGTATGTTCTGAAATGCAGCCAACAATCCAAACAGCTAATGTTACTATGGGTCTTTTTCCTAAGGAGACTGCAGGGGAATTGGGCCCAAGTGACAGTTATCTCCTATTACGTGTAGAGGGCGGTGAAAACAGGGAAGAGTAGGCAGGTGTTTACTGCACTGCCTTTGAGCAACCATTTAAAATTAGGCTCTGAATTTTATAGAAGGATGTTAAATTCAGAGAAGTTTATCTAAGCCAGTTTTCAAGAGTTGTCTGAAATTACATGTCACGTATCTGTATATAAGAGTGGAATGGAAGTAAGATTTAAAATCTTATACATATATCGTTATTGTTTTTATTTGTTGGCATAAAATTAATTAGTTCTTTCATATACTTGTTTTGTCTTAAATGAATATTTTAAATTATAAAAACCAGGTTATCTAAGAGAAAAGAATGATCCAGAGGGATTCTAGCCAGGTGTTAAACAATGTGATGATATAGGGCCTGTTACAAACTGGAAATGTATGCTCAATTTAAAGTATTTAGATTCGGGCTGGGGTCGTGGTTCAGTAGAGCGCTTGCCTAGCATACATGAGGCACTGGGTTCGATCCTCAGCACCATATAAAAACAAAACAATGTGTCCACCCTAAAACTAAAGATACATAAATAAATATTTTTAAAAAGTATTTAGATTCATTATACTTGAAAACACTGGAAGCGAACAAAAAATATGAGACTGCCAGTATCTTCTCTCTTGAAGAAGCTATTGGAAAATATTGAGGAGGTGGATTTCTGATGAGGAAGTTGGTTTAGAATTGCCATGATTCTTTGTGACTGTTTTGTTATAAATTTAAGGTTTCCCATTTCTTCTAATTTGTCTGTTTAAGCTGTTTACTACATTGCCTGATGATACTCAACCTGGGCCTGATTTTTATGGACTACCATGGAAGCCTGTAGTATTCACTGTTTTCTTTGGGATTGTATCCTTTGTCATTTTCTATTGGAGAACTGCTCTTGTGAGTAAATTAACTTACTTATACCTTAGCACATAAGCACAATGATTATTTTATATAGTCACTGCCTCCCCCCCTTTTTTTCTTTTTCAATTGCTAAAACACAAAATAGTGGTTTAAGTCAAACTAACATTATAAAATAATTTAGTGTGGGTGCAGTTGGTAGAACTGGTAATTCTTACAGCCATCCTGACCAGTAGTTTCATATGTATCAGAAGTCTTAAAAGTGGGATAAAAGATGGGATAGGTTAGATAAATATCCTTTTATGTAGCATATATGTCTAGTAATCTATCTTAAAGAAATAACTATGCTTTGAAGATTTTGGTAATGTTTTTCAGTGGAACAGTGTATTAGATTGAAGACTTAGCACAACATAATTCATTTAGGGGTTATTGTATGCTCGATTAGTGGAATAGTAGGCAGATTTATTTATTTCAAAGCTTTGAGGTACAGAAAATGCTCACAATTAAATGTGAAGTGGGAAAAAAAAGCAGAAACTAAGATTTAAATGTTGATGAACTGTATGTTAATATAAACATACAAACAGGGGGAAATGCTGCAAAGAAATACAGTAAAATGAGAAAAAGGAGATGATATAATTTTTCCAGTCTTTTATATAAATTTTTCCCAGATTTTATGATTTGATCATATGTACAGAAAATCCCTTTTTATTTGGAAGTATAGATTATGTGTTGTCCAAAAATCCATTAAATGTTTTGTTCATTAAGGTTTTTTTTTTTTCCTGAGCAGAATTAGTCTATCTATGTGTATGTGTGTACATATATGTATGTGTGTGTGTGTGTGTGTGTGTGTATATATATGTGTATATATATACACATATATATATGCGCTTATACATACTTATGTTTGTACTGTAGGTCATTCTGTTTCATAGTTATTTAACATAATTGGAAGAAAATTATTTTAGGTAAATGGACTTTGCATATGAAAAGCCTAACAGTTAAAGAGGCCAAAAACATTGGATACAAATCTTTTCAAATCTGAGTGTTCTTTTTCTGATTTCTTAATTATTTCAGACATATCATTGTTAAGATAAGTTTCCTCTCCTTGTACAATTGAGTGTAAAATCTCTTAAAAAGTATTCCCTTCTTAAATAGAAGAATCGTTTGCCTGGATTCCTGTGAGGAATTTTCTAATCTCATTGAACTTTTTCTCAGTTAAAAGTAAAAAGGAAATAGAAGGATAAAGAGAAGGGAAAAACATGAAAACATTTTATATTTCTCTCTCTTGTTTCTTTCATTTCAAGAACCCTGGTACCTGTTTCTCTTTTCACTAGGTTATGTGGGATGTGGTTCCTAGCTTGTTGCTCCTCAGTTTCAGCATTTGACTTTAAAACTTTAGTCTCCCTACCTTAGATGACTGCTTTTATGCTACTTCTCATTTTCCTCTGTTGTCATTTTGAGTAAAAGGTTAGCAAGGCTATGACATTAAAGAAATGTTCATTTTTTTCTGTGTTGGAGTTTTCTGAATTCAATTTCCTGTTACGAAGATCCCCTGGATGATCCGTGGACACATCTGAATATCCCATCACCATTTATAACATTTGAAAGGACAAGTAATATGCTAAGTTACAAAGAAATTTAGTGATGTTTTAAAAAAAAATTCTGCTTAGGTTTTATTATCAGGTAGTTTATTGCTGTTTTTTGGAAACGATTGTTTTTGTCCTTTCCAGAATATGTTAATTGTCATTTCTCTTATTGCTTGTGCATTTTCTTCAAGCAGTCTTTCCTTTCAGATTTCTTGCTATATATTTAGTGGTTTGCAGAAATAAGATGATGTAGCCTCTTAGTTTCTAAATTCAGCCAATAGCCAAATTTAAATTGGAGTTCTAACATGTTTTCTGGTGAGTGAAAGTGGCATATCTTAGTACAAAGATTATGCATTTAATATTGTTTCCTCAGATTTCTTTTGAATAGTCATTGTTTCTAGACTTTATCCTGGTTATTTAGAATTGTCAAGTAAATGATTTTGAGTATACCCCCCCACACACACACACACACATACACACATCTTTGCTGTGAAATAAGGTACATATCTTAGTGTTTTTATGTCAGAGGCTATTTATGAAATATCACTACCAATTAAATTTAAAAGGCTTGTTAACCTTTACTTATTTTTAATCCTATAAATTATTATCCTGAACCAGAATGTTATTAAATTCTCACTTGGTTATGATTCTGACTGTTGTTTTAGGAATGCTGTTTCTATTGAGCAGATGTTTGACATCGAATTTAATCTTTTTTCTCTCTTCTAGGTAAAAGATAGAGTATATCAAGGTAAATTTTTAGGTTTCTTAAACTTGTAATAACCCTTTGTATTGGTGTTTGATGTGTGTTTTATGTATGTTAGAAGTAGATACAGTGACTTTTAATGTCTATTATCTTTTTTACCTCCTGAAAATTTTACTATTCCTAGGTTGCTAGCATGGATAATAGAGTAGATGATGATGGTTCCAACTCTGAGATAGGAGATAAAGAGGAGGAACAAATTGTGGATAGGGAGATGATGATAAGTTTTAATTTGGGGCAGATTAACTTTGAATATTGATGTAATGCAAATGTATTACATTTGAAGAGTATTTCTATGCTAATGATTTAATCATGAATTAAGTAATTGAGTAGATAATTTGAAGAATAGTAATGTGAATCAGTATGTTTTCATTTCTGTTTTTCTTTGCAAAGAATTAAATGGTTCCATTTTCGGAAAAGAAAGTGTTTTGAGAAGGGGGGAATATCAAGCTACAACACTTTACTGTATTTCCCATCTGTGAAATAAGTTTAAATTGAAATATCATTTTGGATGGGAGGGGTTCCTGGGATTGAACTCTGGGGCACTCTACTTAGCCACATCGCCAACCCCCTATATTTAGAGACTAAGTCTCACTTAGTTGCTTAGTGTCTCGCTCTTGCTGAGGCTGGCTTTGAACTTGGAATCCTTCTAGCTCAGCCTCCTGAGCCACTGGGATTACAGGTGTGCACCACTGCACCCAGCAAAATATCATTGTTCTTATATTTTTCTTAAATTCTAATAATTTTTATACTCTTATTGCTAATAAGCATAGATTGCTTTTTAAAAGCATAATAGTTATGCTAAGAAGTATTTCCTCATAGTACCATATAACATGTCTTTGCTTTTAGTAGATTGAGTAATTGAATTTCATTTAGTGATTGTAATAATCTTGTGTATTTCCCCCTTTTAGTCAATGAACAGCAAATTTCCAAAAAGGTGAACAATTTCATGAAAGAAAATGAAGAACTAATGCAGAAATTGTCAAATTATGAACAGAAGGTATAATTATTTTTTTCTTTCTTTCTCCCTTGGTTCTAGCTTGAATCATTCCTACCTGTTTTAATTTAAAAATCATATTTTAAAACTTTTGTTTCATTATTTCCTACAAATCATCCAAATTCTAAACAGTCATATGTATTAAGTACTGCTTTCTTCTGGAAAGGGTCACTTGTCTGGAAGTAACTTGTATGGTAGCGCTATAATTTGTGTATCTTAATTCTGAATGCTTTATTTACATAGATGAAGGAATCAAAGAAACAGGTCCAAGAGACCATGAAACAAAATATGATTCTTTCTGATGAAGCAACTAATTATAAGGTAAAAATCCCTTCTTCGGGGGGAATTACATTCTAAACTCAAAAGTAAATGTAATGAGTGAGTAATCTTGACACCTTTTTTTTTCCAGGATAAAATGAAGCTTCTTGAAAAAGCTAAAGAACTTCTGGATGAGGGAGCTAAAAGTCTTCATGTTATGTTAGAATCTGAGAGAGAACAGAAAGCTAAGAATCAGGACTTGGTAAGAGTTTTGCTGCTAAGTATTACTGCAATTTGGCTTTTGAAATATTTTGTAAAATTGGTTAAGTTGAACTTAGTCCAGCTGTTAACTAAAGTAAGATTAGGAGTCAAGGAAGTTGAACCCACTTCTGCCCATTTTGTGGAACTTTTAAGTACTGATACAACAACTTAAAAAAATTTTACTTACATATTTCATTTTCAATTTCTATAAGTTTCTGTAATTACATAAAAGTTGCAAAAGATGGTAGAGAGTGTGTTCTGAAATATCCTACCCCCAAGTAAGCTTGATCACCTAGCTGAGGTAGTATTTATCAGATTTCTCCACTGTAAAAATTCTTTCCAATCCTTTTCATATTGTATTCTTTGGAAGTTACCATGCACAGCCCACAGTTAAAGTATGAAGAGTTACAAGCTCAGGATGCAGCTCATGGTAGAGCACTTGCCTAGCATGCATGAGGCCCAGGATTCAATCCCAGGCATTGCAAACAAAGATTGCAGATTTATGTCCACTTCCTTAAGGAGCAAGTATCTTTATAATTTTTTTGGAATAATTCTGTATGTGAGATTAGTCTATTCTTCCTTAAATTTTATCATTTTTTACTTCAGATAAGAAAATTTTAAAAATGATCTTGGGAAATTTTTTTCTCTATCACTAGAAAAAAAATTACTAATTTGAACTGGTTTACTTGAAACAGTAATTAATTAGTTAATTTTCTATGCTTTAAAACATTTTATTTACTTATTGCATTATGATTTTCTATACTTTGAACTTTTTTTCTGGTTATCTCATAAACAGTAAGGTTGTGGATGCCATGAAATATTTATGACTTCATTTTCCCTCATCTCTTTCAGTTCTTGATTTTTTGCTTAGTCCAAAGCTGGATCCCCTGCATTTACCTGAAATGTAATGGGATGGCTTGACAAAAAATTTGTTGTGTTTATCTTTTTTAGTATATATATGTATGTGTACGTACACACACACACACACACACACACACACACAGATATATATATCAGTATTTCTACTGAAATCCTAATGCATATTTTGTGTTCTGTTTTCACCTGGCAGATAATGGAAAATAAGAAATCTATACAGAAGCTTAAAGATGTCATTTCAGTAAATACTTCTGAACTTTCAGAGGTAAAGCTGCCAACTATTGCTAACGGATATTAGTACTACATCTTAGTTTTGTTGCGGACCAAAAATTTGAGGTGTGCTAAAATGTGCAAAAAATGAGAACTATATGATGTCTTGTTTGGGAAAGTATAACTTTGTTTCTTCTTTGGAATTAATTCACTAACTGTAGTGTTTTTCATTAGCTTCAAATTCTCCTTACTGAAGCTAAGCTTCGTGAAGAGAAGGTGAAGTTGAAATGCTGTCAGCTTCAGAAAGAAAATACCATGCTTAAGAAGGAGAAAGAGCAGGTAAAGAAAATTTGATGTCATACATAATGTAAACTAGAGAAGTGAATATCATTATCTTGTATCTTTCTTGGATCTGTTTCTGAGGTAAGGAATTTTCATGTAGTACCTTTTCTAGATATGCAAAGTTTAAACAATGCTCCCCAAATTGAGTGCATATATATGGTCTCCATCTGTTTTGGATTTTTGGATTATTGCTTTCCTTATCAAATGTCAATCAGTTATTAACTTGCATAGCCTCAAAGAAACTTTTTAAACCAGAAAATTAAGTATTTTATGATCCTCTTTTGAATAGTTACTGATTCACCGGCCAAGGGAAGATTACATGATAAGGAATCTAAATTTAGGAGACAGTCATATGTGCCCAGCCATTCCTGCTGGAGATAAATTATTTGAATTGGCAGCAATTTTCTGGGGAATGCAATAAACAGGGTCAACTTCCTGATAGCTCTGATGTTCTTACTGCAGCTGTGAGAGTTGGGGCCACTCTGCCCTCTTCCTTAACCAAGGTCTCAACCCCCTCGATTGAGGCAGGCCACCGAGGAGTATGGCTCTCTATTTCTTTGTCTAAGTCTTGTAGTCCTGATATATCCAGTGCAGAAACCCCTCCCTAACCCATAGGAATTCATGTGTTTTGACTTTTCAGTTGCAGCAGGAAGTAAAAGACTGGAGTACATCACACGCTGAGCTCAGTGAACAAATGATATCATTTGAGAAGACCCAGAAAGATTTACAAGTAGCTCTTAGTCAAAAAGATGATACTATTAATGTAAGTTTATACTCCAAATACATGTTTCATCTCATGAATTCTCCTGAAATCTTCTGAATTAAAATCGAGAGTCTTCCAACCTTTTGCTTCTTTTCTAGGCTTTGACTAATCACGTCACACAGTTGAATCGGTTTCAATGTGAATCTGAATCTGAGGATCAAAGTCGAGATGAGTCAGATGAATTAACCAATGGAGAGTTAGCAGGTAAGATCAGTCTCAGGGAGGTTGAATCCTTTTTTGGTTTCCTGTCTTTAATTAAGTATACAGATGCCACTTTTCAGCTGGCTTAATTTCTTCTTAAGCTTCAGGGTTGTAGACACATATCACTGGATCTATAGATATGTCTGTTGCATTGGCAGAGGTGGGTTGTTGGGGTATAATGTAGCAATAGGCATGTGAAGAACACTGACTTTTTCTATCCTATTGAAAACTAGTAAGTACACTGCAGCTACAATAGTCATATCCTATACCTCTAAGTATTGAACATTGTACAGTAAGAGAAATTTATTTCTTAACTTATGCAGATGATACTTGATTTTGATACTCATCATCTCTATGGCTCTGTGGTTTTAAGGTCCACAGTCAGTCCGGAGGCACTTGGAACCATAAACTAAGGCTGTGAGAACAGAGGCTAGAGACTATCAGAAAGCTAGAGAGGGAGTGTAACAGTGTTTACTGATGAGGAAAATATTTCCAGATGTTTTCTCCCAAGTTGGATATTGCTTACATAGCAAGTATTTCAAACCACACCTGGTAGTAGATTCAGGGAGAAAATAATGGATTGAATCTTTCTAAACAAGACACTTATTGCCCAGGTGAAGATAGATCTGAGAGAGAAGAAAAGCTTTTATCTTACAAGAATAGCATAGATAACATTTTAGTTGTGCAAACTAGAAATTCACCTTTTTTTTTTTTAAGACAGACACAGTACTTTTATTTATTTTTATGCTGAGGATCAAACTCAGTGCCTCACACATGCTAGGTGAGCACTCTACCACTGAGCCACAACCCCAGTCTGAAATTCACCTCTCTCTTTTTTTTTTTAAATCTAAGCTTGCAATTCTCTTAAAAGTCATTAGTCTAATCAGTATAATTATTTAATTGATTTTTTTCTTCCAGTGTTTGAACACAATCATTCTTTAGTTTAGCGAAGTTAGGAGAATATAGAGTTAAAAGTAAGGAAAGAAAAAGCTAAAGTCTTTTGTTTTTTAGGTGATCGGAACGAGAAGATCAAAGATCAAATTAAGCCGATGATGGATGTCTCTCAGGTATAGTTCTTTGTAAGAGTCCCATAGTACCTGTGAATTCTTCCTGTGCCTCACTTTTAATAATACCTCTATTTTCTGCAATTTTTAGACAAAAACTACAATATCAGTAGTTGAAGAGGATCTAAAACTTTTACAACTTAAGCTAAGAGCCTCGATGTCCACAAAATGTAATCTAGAAGGTGGGTTCTTCTTGAGAAGAAATTGCCATGTTGGAAAGACTTAAAAATTTATTGGAAAGATAAAGAATGGCTTCTTGCTTTCATGCTTCTTACTTTTCTTGGCACTACTCCCTCAAACAAGTTCTTAAGTCCTTGTACACATATAGAGATAAGCTGTTTTATCCTTTACAGACCAAATAAAAAAATTAGAAAGTGACTGCAATTCACTACGGTCTTCTAAAGTTGGACTGGAAGAGGAATGCAAAACTCTTAGGCAGAAAGTGGAGATTTTAAATGAACTCTACCAGCAAAATGAGATGGCACTAAAAAAGTAAGATTTCCATTGTTTGTTATTGTTATCATTGTGTGAACTAACAGATAATTTTATCTAGTAGAGATTTGTCTTTTTTCCTTTGTGTTTTGTTTCCTATAAGTTGCATTTTTCTTTCCATCATCAGTCTTAAGAGTCCTGAGGTAGTTGGAACCATAAACTAAGGCTGTGAGGACATCGTAATCAATTGTCAAATTCATATGAAGGCAAGAAGTGGTAAACTAGTATTAACAGTCACTGATGTGGAAATACCTCTCAAAGATCTAGACCCTTTCTATGATCCCACTATTTATTTTAATTTCCTTTCATTGTGATCAGTTATGTAATTCTAATATTTTGAACTTGTATCTCTAACTCTGGACCTTTAAAAATACTGAGTGTTTTGGAATGACATGTTTTAGTAGAATAAAAACTTCAAAAAGGAATAATATTTACTTATTGATGGTACAAGTTTTGGACTTGAGTATCTCAGATGTTCACACTAAAAATTGAACTGTGGCAAGGATTTTAGGAGGTACGATTACAGAAGTACTTGTTTGTAGTATATATTTATATATTAATCTTCTCAGTGTGGAGCTAGTTATTTTTTGGAAGTTCATTTGAAGTTTTTAATCCACAAAAATACTTGAATTCTCTAAAAATAGTTTTTTTGTGTGTCAGATTTTATTTGTTTGCACCTGATTTATTAACAAGATATATATATATATATATATATATATATATATATACACAGACCTTCTTATAGACCTAACTGTTTTTAGGTATTTTGACTTCTGTTGCCTAATTAATGCATTAAATATTGAAACCTTTCCATTAACTTTTCTAAAATTCTGTGATCTCCAAGCGACCTTTTTAGAATCTCAAATTTTTGTTCAGGCCAGTTCTAAATGCCTGGCCTGTTTCAAAGAAACATTTCTCATTTTATCACTTTTTTTTTCAAAAGAACACTTGTTTTCTCTGTCCCTACTAGTAATATGAATGACCTAAATGGCAATTAATTTTCTTTGTAATGCAGTTAAATTGTAGCACTATTTTCCTCAACTCCTCCAAAATTCATTCAGTCATCATCTGTGGTTTGTACTCTTTTTTTCTCATCCCCAGGTACTATGTTAGTTCATGCCTGTGTCATCTTTTCTGTTTCTAACCTAGGTCATCTGTCTTCATTCTCCATTATTTATATTTTTATATAATTTATTTCAAATTCTTAGTAATTTTCTCTATAGCTGCTTGAGTGGACTTTCTAAAATATAAGTCTGTCCATGTCAATATGTGCCTGTGGTTTATGAAGAATTTGCTTTCTATTTGATGACCTGTTCTTTTTTTCTTCCTTGTATCTTTTTAATAGTTTAAATATTTTTTAATTATTTTCCTCATCACCTGTATAAGCTTGATGTAATCATAAATTATAATGGAATTATAATTATATAATTATAATTTTATTCATCTTCTCATAATTTAAAGGCCTTGGTATATATTCTGGATTTAATAAAAACCTGACATAGATTAATAGGTTTATTACTTGTTTTTATGGGCTTTAAGTAGCTCCTGAATCAGATAACTGTTGTGGCATCGTATGTTAGTACTTCATATACTGTGAACTCCACAAGACATTCATTCAATTTATACACATAAAGTTTCTGTAGTTCTGCATTCTACACTGTTGGTTTCTTATTTGAAATTATTTTCATTCTATTTGAACATTGTCCTTTAATGATAGATTTGATTAGTGTATCAAAGTAGTACAAGGATAAACAGAGAATAGTATTTTATCCACTAAATATTGCTACCTTTATAATCTGTATTAGGTTGACATGAACTTCATGATTAGAGTTAAAACCAGTTTCCATTTTTAAAGGATCTTTCTTTTGGCTACTGAATTTTGACTGTTCCTTAGTTTTAGCAATTTGAAAATATCCAATTAATTACCATCTGTTTTAATTTTTTTTCTTTAAGGAGTCCATTATCATTGTTGTTTGGTCTTATCTCCCTCCCCTAGTTCCTGTAGTCATTTCTCTCTTTTTTTAACAGTTGTATTGGGAAGTGCCTAGGTGTAGTTTTCCCCACCCCACCCACTTTTTCCTCTTGCAGTTATGTTGCTTGGGACCATTAAACATTTCTTGAATTTTCGAGTCTTTTTCTAAATGTTGATTTTACCTCATTCTGTCTTCTGATTATAATAATGCATATTAGAATTTGATTTCCCCTGCCTCCTACATTCTGGATTTACTTCTTCTGGATATTTTCTTCTGACCTGTCTTAAAAGCGGTAGGATTTATTTTACTTCCCAAATCTGATGTTAAAATCATTCATTGAGTTTAGGATTTTAAAAAGTTCAGGGTTTAAAATATTATTTTAGTTGTAGATGGACATAATATTTTATTTTATTTTTTATAGGATTTTTTTAAGAGAGAGAGAAAGACAATTTTAATATTTATTTTTTAGTTTTTGGCGGACACAACATCTTTGTTTGTATGTGGTGCTGAGGATTGAACCCGGGCTGCACACATGCCAGATAAGCGCCTTACTGCTTGAGCCACATCCCCAGCCCGACACAATATTTTATTTATTTTATGTGGTGTTGAGGACTGATCCCAGTGCCCCACACATGTGGGGCACGTGCTTCACCACTGAGCCACAACCCCAGTCCTATTTCAGTACTACAGCTCAAACCCAGGACCTTGAGCCATGTGCTCTACTATTGAGCTACCTCCCCAGACTCCTTGCTCTTTCTCATAAGGGACTAGTGTCTTACTGCTTTCCAAGCTATCTTTAATCTCATCATTCTGCCTCTGCCTCCAAGTATCTTCGACTGTATGTAGGTCACCACACCCAACTATATCTTGGTTTTATAGTTTCTAATCCTTTGACAAAATTCATAATCTTTTTTTTCCTCTTTTGTGGTGCTGGGGTTTGAACTCAGAGCCTTGTGCATGCAAGGCAGCACTCTACCAACTAAACTATATTCCCAGACCTGAAATTCATAATCTTGACTTTACTTTTTTGACTATATAAAGCACAGTGATTTTAAAACATGTGCGGTTAACCCCATTAGGTGGTTTCCTTTTCTGTGGGATTTTTTCTCACAGAATTTTGTCTTATAGAGTGCCTGGTCAGTTTTGATTGGCTAACATTGTTGTGATAATTATACATGAAATTTGAGGACTAAGATGAAGTTATCTTCTTATAGAAAAGTGTTGAGGTTACTTGAGTAAGATTGTCACTTCAAACTTAGTCAGCAATTAAGATAATTCAAAAATGACTTGTCTTTTCAATGTTTCAGTATTGTTCCTTTTGGAATTTTTGCCTGTTCATCACTTAAGTGTGCAGTACTTTCTAATCTAAACTCAAAGGCTAGGGCTTTTATTAAGGGTCCCTTTATTTGTAGCCCCAAACACTTCTTTTTTCCTCTAAGCCCAGGAATTTGATGAAGGCTTAGTTCAGACTCATTATATCTTTGTGTTATCTTCAATATGTGGGTAAACCTAGGAGAAAAGTACCTTAAAGTGTCAGCTTTACTTGTAATTCTGAGATTCCTTTTTCTAATGGATCTTGGCCACATACATATATCTTCACTGCCTTTTTAGCTTGTATCCTTTCAAACACAATTTTATATTCTTATAAAGATGTTTTGATTGTTCTTAGTGCTCTCAGACTAACTCTTTGGTAATTGGAAACAAAATTCTCTCTGTTCTTCAAGATTCAGTTTTCTCCATATTCCTTCTTAAGCCAGTGGGGGAAATTATTATATTCCTTTAGGCATCATTTATACCTGAAACAGTGAGCTCTTTTATTCTTTAGCATCTTACAAGGTAACTAGTATATTATAGCCACTCATAAAATACTTGCTGGAGAATTAAATGAGAAGCTATATAAGAATATATAATCCCCTTTTTCTATTTGGTATCAATAATCCTTTTTTACTATAGTTCTTCTGATTTGTGGAAAATTAAGTTTCAAGTTAATTATCTTTTGAATTGGAACTATGGCTAAAGTAGTACAAGGATAGCAGAAAATAGTATTTTTAAAATCATTAAATGTGGCTACCTTTGTCTCAGTAGATGAACATCTTGAGTTTCATGATCAGAGTTAAAACTTGTCAGTAGATAATACTCTGATCGTGGGTCAGTTTGGCTTCTTTTTCTGGTTGACAGACATTATCAAAACTCAGATTTGTCTTTTTGCTTAATTGCAATTCTTTTGAAATATATATCTAAAGTGTGAAAAATGTTCTGTGGCTAATTGCATAGCTAAAAGACATATTCTAGAAGATTTTTTCTTTGATTGACTATATCTTTATTATGGTACCAGTCTTGGATTGAGAAAAGAGTTCCTCCATGACAAAGATATACTTAGTTTCCTACCCATGGCAGAAACGAGAAAAGAATTATCCCTTGCTTTATCCTAATATGTTTAATTATGTTAGGTTTATCAGTCCTGATCTTCCACATTGAAGTAAAGTGAGTTTTTATTATCTTACACACAGGAGACTTGCCCTTGGGGCACATGTTGTTTTCACATTTATTTTATTTACTGGTAAATAGAGAATTAAGAGGAAAAATTAGAAAATGTAAGTGATTTGCCAGAGTTTGATTTACGAAATTGCAGGTTTGAATTCCTATTTTATGTGCCTAAGCATTTTATAGAATTGTGGGAAGTGATATTCACAGAGAGAAACTTTTGATTTGATAACTGGCTTTATTTTAGGAAAGTGAGCCAAGAAGAATATGAGAGACTAGAAAAAGAGCAGCGGCTGTCAGCTGCAGATGAAAAGGTGGTTTCTGCTGTACAGGAAGTTAAAAATTACAAGTGAGTTCAGTTTCTAAAGGAGGGTGTCAATGTCTAATAAACTAGTGGTGGCTTTCTTTTTTAATCTTTTTTTACATTATGTAGATAGAAGAAAATAGCATGGAAGTATAAATAACGAGAGGATATGAATACATTCAATTCACAGAGGAGAAAAAATAAATTTCAACTTTACAAATGAAAAATGTTAACAAAAATTTACTTATACCCAATGGGCAAGACCATAGGGAACTTGGTCAATGCAAACAGTTCTGGGGGTTTTGTATGTTGTAGTAATTCTTTAAGAAATCAGTTTGCTGTGTGATGTATCAAGACCCACAAAAGTGTGGCATTTGATAGACCTTGGAAATCTTTTATGGATATAATTTGAAAAAAAGAAAAAAGTTTTAAGGAGGAAGATATTTCTAGCAGAATTACTTGAGAACACACTGATGAACAGTTAAGGAAATTATAATTTATCATTCAGAATCTCTAGCAATTAAATGATAAAGAAGTTATTAGTATTGGGTCTTTATTTTATTTTATTTATTTATTTATTTATTTTTGGTGCTTTACTACTAAGCTACATCCTTATACCTTTTTTTTTTTTTTTTTACTTTGAGACAGGGTCTCAGTTGCATAGGTTCCCACTTAATTGCTGAGACTGACCTCGAACTTGTAATCCTCCTGCCTCAGCTTCCCAATCATTGAGATTACTGGCATGTGGCATTGCACCTGGCCTGTAGTATTAGTTTTGATCACACTGGATTCATATAACTATAGAAATGTTTTTCTTATGTATGATAAAGTCTTTAAAAGTATAGCTGATGGAATAAAGGGAAAATGGTCAGAAATGTTTCAAATGTTATTCAATTGTTGTAATTCTTAGGCGGAGAATTGAAGAGATGGAAGAAGCATTACAGAAAACCAAGCACTCATTTAAAAACCAGGTAGTAATTAATACTGTCCTGTAGTTGCAGAATTTCTTGATATCTAATACAGACAATTATAGGCTATTATAATGAGTCCCTAAAAACATATTTTTTAATGTATTGTCTTTTTCAGATTGCTATGCATGAGAAGAAAGCTCATGATAATTGGGTAAGATTTTTTCCCCCTTTTCTTTATTTTGTGCATAGCCTACTGCTACTGAATTTGAATATTTTCTCTTTAATAGCTCAAAGCTCGTTCTGCAGAAAGAGCTATAGCTGAAGAGAAAAGGGAAGTTGCTAATTTGAGACAGAAGTATGTGATTTTGGTATCTTCCTATATGTTTTATAGTGTTTTAAGGTTATGCTAGATATTATCTATGAAGGAATAGATTGCTGTTTCATAATTCAGTCCATTCTTTCTCAATATTCAAGACTATTGGAAATGACCCAAAAGATCGCAGTGCGTCAAGATGAACCCGGGATTGTAAAACCTATGCTGGGAAGACCAGATTTACAAAATCCTCCTCAGAGAGGTAGGGGGCACTTTGTAAAAGGAGCTATTTTATTTCTTGGTGCAGAATGTATGTAAATTACT
Source organism: Ictidomys tridecemlineatus (assembly GCF_052094955.1). Classification (NCBI taxonomy): domain Eukaryota; kingdom Metazoa; phylum Chordata; class Mammalia; order Rodentia; family Sciuridae; genus Ictidomys; species Ictidomys tridecemlineatus. Next base: position 1,111,150 of record NW_027523660.1, on the reverse strand, counting down.
TTTTATTTCTGTGTGTAATGGTTATGAAATAATCTGAATGATTTGCTAAAGCAGGAGGTGAGGGTTGGTGTCAGGGAGAAGGCTGCCTTAAAGTAGTAAGGTCTTTAGGTCCACTGAGCCATAATGGCTCTTTTGGTCCATCCCCCATGAGTGGTGGAGAATGTTCCCCTCCACTGACAGCAGAGCCAGCTGGGAGACCTCCTTCTGCTACTCTTAATCAAAAAGATATGCCTAGAAACGGATTTGGTGAGCATTCACGTGTTGCTTTATAGTAAACTGCTTCAAGGTTTTTTTTTCCCCTTTTGAATATTCTAATGAAAACATTGAATTTGGGCCTGTACAATATATAGAAGATAATTTCTTACTTTATCTTAGTGAATGTTTTCTGGAAATTCTGTTCTAGAATAGAAAACATTTTTCTTTTCCTGGAGGTCCCTGTATTGTTTTTTTCTTTTAAATTTTACACTGCGAAGTGTAAACCTTTATCTTTAAATTAAATCTCTATGGTGTTCCTTTCCCAAATATTATAAAAGTAGCCTTAAACTTTATGTAGCATACATATTTCCAACATGAAATACTGAATCTTATTTCAAATTCTAAATAGGACTGTAGTCTTGGTAAGATTGGAAGTCAGGTTATACAGACTAAAGAAAAGCCAGCCTACACATACTTTAAGTCTATAGCTTAAAGTTTAGGACCAGTACTTATTAATCTCCTGTTCTATCAACCCAAGGCAGTTCTTTATTTTACTTAAGTCTCTTCATAAATTGTGATTTACGTATTGGGCAACCCATTTAAAAAAATATTTTTAATTGTAGATGGACATATCTTTATTTATTTTTTAAATGTGTGCTGAGAATCAAACCCAGTGCCTCACACATGCTAGGCAAACACTCTACAACTGAGCTATGACACCAACCCCTGGGCAACCCATTTTTCATGTTGCTTTCTAGTTATTGTTGAACCCTGACCTGTCCACCAGTGGTTTATTTCTTCTGAAAAATACATACAAGGGCTCTGATCTTTCTTTCCCAAGGTCAATGGATGGACCTTTACCTCATACTGGTCTTCTGAGGCATCTGGGAAACCCGTTGCCTCTGGTAAAGGGACCAAGTAATTTCAAAGAATCTGTAATTGTGGATGGAGGATTTTTATTCTTTTCATGTTAGAATAGTCTGAATCCATTCTTTGATCTCTAACAGACTCAGGATGTGGTCCAGCTCACATGAACAGCAGCTCCAGAAGTTCTTCTCCAGCTAAGGTGACGAATGAGGGCAAGGTAAGTTCTGTAGTTACTGTGAATCATGTGGTCATGCAGGAACATGTAGCTTTCCTACAGTACTTGCTCTTTGCTTTATCCTTCTTTGTGTTCTATTTGTACTATCCCATTTGTTTTTTAAAAAGCAAACTGTTCCCCAAGAACCTGAGACCCCCTCAGTCTCCACCCTTACTTCTTTGACTGAGCATCCAGTTGGAGTAAGTACTTAGAGGTTGAGAACTGAATTGGGTTTTATTCTGTGCATTTATGGGAAGGATATTCAGAGCATGACACTGATCTTGTTTGCTTTAAACTGCATGCAATATTGAGCTTACTTTTCTCTTTAACTTGGGAATGTTGCTTAAGTGTGTACAACTATAATGAACTACAGAATGTGAAAAGTTATCACTCTAACTTTATATGGTGTTTTGTGTTGAATGTTCTAAGGCAAAGTAAATTCATTATAAATTATATAATTCATCATTTTTATTTTTGTTTGGAAGAATGTTATTTAAGAATTCCTCCATTTGTGCAAACCCTATTTTGAGTGATTTGAATTAGATTGGTATCAGATTTTCTGTGAAACAATGATCATCTGAAATGACCTCTTGAGCCAGTCCCAAAAAATGGTCTCATTTGTTCACATAAGTGTATTCTCTTGTAACTGTGTTGCTATTATATCTAGTAGGTCTTCTGCAGCTCTATAATAAAATAAATTTTTAATTGTTTAGTTTCAAACCCACTACTCATAGGAAATGATAAACCAATATCTCAAATGGTGTACAGTAAATGAAAGTAAATATTAAAGGCTTGTCTTCCTAATTTGTGTATATAGCACTGTGATGGAAAATACTTCTCAAGTTCCAGTGTATATATATTCCAGGAATATACATCTCTGGAGAAATCTAAGGGCAGCTTAGATAAGACCCCAAACCCCTTTGTAGTAGAAGATTTAAAAGAGAGCAAAGACCCATTGTTAGAGAGAAATAGAGGTGGGAAAAGCATGGCTTGGAGGCAAACCTGGGATTGAGTTCTTTAATATGCAGTGTGGCCTTCAACAAATTATGATATCCCGTTTGCTTTTGTTCCCTCTTATTTAAAACAAGACAGTCTACTTAAAGATCTCAGAGGTTGAATAATATATGAAAGACTTACTGAAGATATAGAATAGTAGCTATTATTACATGAGTAGAGAATGGATTTTTCATTTTATTCTGTTCATTCTTAATATGGAAGTAATGAGTTATTGTGATGAAAGGGAAGTGATGGGGATGGGGGGACTCCCTTTGAAATAGATTGTAGTGAATACAGCATGACATACTGGTCAGAAATCACCTCTGTTAATAACCCCTGCCAGTCCTCTTGCCTTTGCCTTTCCTGTGCAGATATAATCAGTAACAAACTGCTCCCTCTTGTGGCATCCTTCCAACTTCTGTAAGCTGTCAGTGGGAATACACAGGAGGGGTGGGTAGAGTTTTGTTGCACTGATGGTGTTCTCTGGACAGGTTTTGGGTTTTAGCTTTTATAGGTATTGGTACTTTGTCTTAATACATAGGAATATTAAAACTTTTAACTGCTTTCAAATCTTAAATTGCAGGTTCATATGGCTATGAAAGGGCCCCCTCCTTTGTCAGGGGTACCCTTCATGGGACCCCCGATGGGACGGCCTCCACCACCTCCCATTTGGTATGGACCGCCACTTCAGCTCGGTGGGCCTTTTGGGCCTCGGCCAATTCCTCCACCATTTGGTATGATGATCTGAACAGTAGTGATTGACTTATAAATCACATTCATCTTCCACTTCTATTGCTTGCTAAAACAGTTGGTTGCTATCTCAGGTCTTAACAATGAAAGGATAAAGCTGAGTACATTTTAACTTTTCCTCCAGTTTTCTGGGACATATGGGACACTACATAATCTTATACTGAGATAGGCAATAGCTATCTCTCATAGACAAGGATAAGGGGCTATATACAGAAAAGCCAGAAATATTACTTCTGCAGATGTTTGTTGAAAATCTGTTGATATGCACTGCAATAGATGGAAAGGTGGATGAGACGCATGCCATAACTTAAAATTTTGTCACAGATATAAAAATCCTATAACATAAAGTTTGTAATCACCCATAATAGAAGCATAAGCAGTAGGTTATAGAATATAGAAAAGGAAAAGTCAAACCCTCCTTATCTTGAAAAAAGTCAGAGGGAAGTGTTAAAGAGGATTTAACAGTGACCTAATAAATGTTCCTGGTTTAATTAGGTGGCTGTGGAAGGCCTTTTCCAGGAGGGCATGCGTGCACCTTGATTCTGATGGCATGTGTAAAGTCCATGCTGAAATACTTCATGAATTTTTAATGGATACAGTAATAGATAGTGAGATTTCCTTTTATCAAAATTTCTTTGATGTAGTAAAGTTCTTATTTCATAATCTATCATCTTGTCATGGTAATACTTCCAAATATAAATGGAGCTCTTGTGAGATAGAAATAATTCTGCAATTATATAGTAGGGAAAGAAAAAAGACAAGCCTGGAGCTAGGTAGAGCCATGTTAAATCCTTAATATGTTGCTTCATGGCTGGTTGGTCAAAGGCTATAACCTAAACTTGTTCCATCTCAGTTTGCCTCATCTGGCAAGTCAGGATGTTCACCAGCTGATGTTCTAGGCTTGGGAGAAATTAAAGACTATATTAACATACTTGAAATCACCCTAGTTCAGAAATTTCTGGTATTTACATAACTTCCTTTTTATTTTCCAGGTCCTGGTATGCGTCCACCAATAGGCTTCAGAGAATATGCACCAGGTGTTACACCTGGAAAATGGGATTTGCCTTTTGACCCTCGTGATTTTTTTCCAGGACCTGCACCAGCACCATTTAGACCTTTAGGCTCATTTGGCCCAAGAGAGTACTTCATTCCTGGTGCCCCATTACCACCTCCAACTCATGGTCCCCAAGACTATGGGCCAGCACCTGCTGCAAAAGACTTAATGCCTTCAGGCTTTAAAGATGAAACTCCACCTAATTCTCAAGAGTAGTGAGGGCTGTTCACAGGCCTTAAAAACACGGCCCATAAAATTAACCTCTGACACTTAGTCAGAGTTAAAGGATTATTGGCTTCAAAATATAAAAGTTTATTTTAAATGGTTTATGTTTTCAGAATGAAGCTGCCTTGGCGCAGTATACATTTTGAGCCAAAATATTTTCCCCCTAAATATCCCCCACTTAAGCTAGAGTATCCTTCCAATTTAAAAATGTGCAATAAGGAATACCTTTGTTTTAGTTAATGTAGCATATACAATTGCTAAATGATTTAGAATGTCATAATTATGGACATTTCCTGTGGAAATGCTTTAAGAACATGTATTTCCATTATCCTATTATTAGTGTATTCCAGTTGATAACAGAGAAATGGTGTTTTATAAGCTTGATATTTTTTCTCTTTCAATATCTGGTCGCAGAGACTGTTGGGCTAAAAATGTTTACTCAAAGATCATAAACATCATTTTCCTTCTTGCTGAAGTTCTTTGTTGTAATAGTTCATAAAAATTGTTTATTAATATTTCCCAAGTGTCTGTTGATTCATTGGATCGTCATGAGATTTTGTGTCATTGGGGAAGCATGTAAACGCACTCTCAGAACTGAAGATAGTGACTTGGCAGCATATTCCCTGTTGCTCACTGTTAAGGAGGCTGGACCTTGGTCAACTGTGGACTTCTACAGAGGATTTCTTTTACTTGTGAGAAGTCTTGTGGCTCTATTTTTGTAGCACATTCATGTACTTTTTTCTAACTACTGTCCATGTGAGAATGCTTTTCTGAGAATGAGTTTACATTAGTAGCAAGAGCTACTGCTTTTGCCATTATTGCATTGTAACAGTAAAATATATGGTGGTATGTTGTGTCTATAAAAAATAAGGAAATTTCTTTTTAAAAATGTACACAACACACTCTTCTCTTTCCCATACCTTCCCACTGATTTTCAAGGAATATGATAAAAAAATTAGAAAAGTATAATCCTCTAAGAATGAATGAAACTCTAAGGCTTATAATGTCTTTACTCAGCAACTACGGGCTTAATTAAATTCTTTTTTTTTTGATAGATACTCAAACATATTTTATTTAAAAAACAATTAAAGCAAGTCCTGGATCTGTAACTACTGTCTTTAAAACAATGTTTCTAAGAACTAGCTCTCCAGAACTGTAATTTTAATTACGGCAATTTTAACAGTACATTTTAAGAGGTTTAAGATTTAAATAAAATTATAAAAGCCTGATACTTTTGTTTACTGCTAGACCATATTCTTCCATTCTTTTAAATTCTAGAAAGTAATAGGATTGTTAAAACCTAGAACATAACATATCATTGTTTTTTTATGTCCCCTGAGTATTCTCAAAATACGGGCAAAAGCTTCAGTGTGAAACAAAATATCTGTGAAACAAAATCTCTAAACTACTGAAGATAACTCAGAATAAAAATGAATTCTTCCTAAAGGACTCAAATTCTATCTACATAACCTCCATTTAATATTAGAAGCAGCAGCTGTGTGTAAGAGGAAAACCATATAATAGCTTATGCCATTTTTAACCATGTAAAATAAAATTTAAGTCACAAACATATTTTGAATGTATCTTTCAACCTCTACAGGACACAAGGCAATGCTGAAGTTACTTAACTTCTAATTTTAAAATACCATTTAAATAAAGGTGATGTCAGCTAGGAAGATAGATTTTCAAGAAAAGGCAGATTTATTATTTTATTCAAAGCAACAGTAGTTTTCCCTCTAAAGCCTTTTTTGTATTTATTCTATTAGTAAGTTATAATGTGTTCTACGTAGTTTATCTGAGCAGTTCTGAACCCACCCATAGTTGCCTCTCCTTACATCCATCTGATTGATTGTACCACTTCTGTAGCAAAGCCCAAGGTAGCTGCCCATATACAGGTTGTGTAGAGAATACTGTCCCTTGATTCAAGTATACTTTTGTATCTCAAAAGTTTTAGAAGTCCTCTCCAGCAAGTTGTGTTTGAATTTAGTTACTAAAATCATTTCATTTGTGAAGCAGTAGTGTTTCAACCTGAAAGTATTATTGCTATAGTTGTAATTATTGTCCAGTAACTCATCTCCTCCCACACTAGAAAGTAAATTTAAACAACTAATTTGTGAGATACAGATTGCTTTGTGTTAACTGCTTCAAGATAAAATCACCTTTTTTGTGGGGGGGAGGTTTGGTCATTCAGGTCTGAATTAAAGCTAAGCTGATGACAATGTTCAATTTAAATTTGTTTAATGCTGATGAAAGACATTCATACAAAGCATCCTCTTTTTTTTCATATAACCCCATTCTTTGGTGGAAGCTGGGGTTGTGGCTCAGTGGTAGAGTACTTGCCTAGCACAGGCAAGGCCCTGGGTTTAATCCTCAGCACCACATAAATAAATAGAGGTTAAAAAAAGCATTTTTATGTGAAGGATGCTAAATGTTTCTTCATATAAATTATCACTTTGAGGGGCTGGGGTTGCATGTGAGGCACTGGGTTTGATCCTCAGCACCACATATAAATATAAAGGTACTGTGTCCATCTACAACCAAAAAAAAAAAGGTTGTTTTTTTTTTTTTAAATTATCACTTTGATATACATGTTTTATAGTATGAGAGAACAGAAAGAACAATGTATCCGTTTTGCTACATTTTAATAGCAGATTTTAAGGGAGCAACATCAAACATCAGTAACATCAAACAAAAAGGTACTGAGTACTCCACAGGGTACAGACTGCTGCCAAGCACCTTGGAAAGTTTACATGACATGGAGAAGATGAGGCCCTTCTCTTGAGAAGTTTACAGTCTGGAAATTTTGACTACTCAGAGTTTCAGTTGAGTGAACATTTTATTAAGGCAAATTCTTCATTTCCTAGAACTACTGTAGACTGAACTATTTTTGCACTTGTGAAATTAACCCAATCCAGATGAAAGAAAAGATTAAATTTGGTTGATAATTCTTTCAGGCTCATATAGTTTTATGAGTCTAGTAAACAAAACTGACCTAACAGACAACTGAAAAATTAAAGACTAGATCTCTTGAAGTGCAAGGGCTAAAACAACTGTTATTTGTTTTAAAAAGCAAACGGATGGTATGATTAGGGTTTACACTAGTTTAAAAATAGGCCAAGTATTGCATTCCCTTCATGCATTGTTCATTTAAAATAGTGAATATTAAAATACGTGGGTTCTACATGTAACCCACAAAAAAGCTCCTCACAAATCTTTATGTTCTGTGTATCAAATATGCACCTTGTGTACTATGAAAGTTTTATTTATGTCTCATCAAGTTAAAAGTAATGTAAATAGTGAAATTATAATAGGCTAATGACCTGCATATTTTATATGAATGTCAATATATCTAAATAGGAAATAAATGGCAGTCATATCTACCTATATTAAAAAAAAATAAAATATCTTTCCAGATTTTTCATACTTGCCGAAGTCTGGCTTGGCACAAATCAGGAGCCACTTGTCAAAAAGAAACTAACTTTATTTTTAGAACTACAAACGCCAAACAAAACAGCTCCTCAGGGAAAAAACCCTCAGAGCCCAACTGCCACCACCGGCTTCCACAAGCCTCTCACCCCCACACCAGCCTCTCAGCCTCCCACAATCCTCCTGCTCTTGAGGTCGATTGGCTGGGTTGCGTGGGCAAAGCCAAAGAAGTCATCCAATGAGCAGCTCCGTGGAGGAGCCAATCAGCTAGATGTTGCTGGGGCCGCTGTGAGCCAATCATCAGCTGGCAGTCTGAAGGGCAGGGAAACAGCCCAATGAACATCACCACAGAGGAGCCAATCAGCTAGATGTTGCTGGGGCCACTGTGAGCCAATCATCAGCTGGCAGTCTGAAGCTTGCTGGCAGCTGGAAGTTTGCTGGGGCCCCTTTGGCTGTGGCTCTCAACACATACTCATCACTTTATAAAGACAAGGTATGCAGGTTTTAAGGTTTCACAATCAGTTGTCAGAAAAACAGCAGTTGTTCCTAAAGTATCTCATTAGCATCTGACTCAATTTTTTAGATGACATGACTTAGAAGACATAAACCCACCCCAAAATTTGTAATTATTCTGAGAGAGATGGTTTTAATGTTAACCCTAGAATCATTAATGTTAACCCTAGAAACAATAGCAATGTGATGTAGAACAACTAATCAACATGACTAAAAATGTGCTCACTTTCAGAAAAACAATCTGGTCATCTGGAAAAAAAAATCACAGCTACAATCTGGGGAACACTCCCATATAGGATATTGATCTGATCAAGGCACACTATTTCTAAGTAGAACTATCAGATGAGGGTGAATTTAGGCCAGCTCTAAGGAACAGCCTATAAGACAGACCATAACTAATCCAATTTCCTTTCAAAGCAATCTGGTACTATCCTACCCACTTCAATTCAAAAGTTTGAAGTTAATTCAAATCAAAAGACCATATTGGAGCAAAAGTGAGCAAATGTGTAAATCCTAGCACATTCTTATTGCTGTACTAAGTTTGAAGATGAGCATACCTACCACAGCAGTATTGTTCCAGGAAGCAGGGTAGGAACAGTGGTAAATTAGGAAATAGACTATTAATTGCACAATTAATAGGAAAGTAAAAACAAGTTTCAAAATCTACAATAAACCTGTATCCAAAGGAGTCATAACAATGAGGAACTGGACTTTAGTTCTGTGGTACAGCTTTGCAATGGACTCACTGGCCTATAGGTACGGCTCACTTCCTGCCTCCTGAAGGATGAATATGCTACACAGAGCTATGATGGTTTCTACTGAGTGGTAAAATTCACAGAAATTAGACATTACTCATGTCAGAATCATTCCTTGTGCAAAGTTTGATGTAGATGAAGATAAAGTGGTTTCTTGGTCAATAACTGCAATTTCTTTTAAAGTCAGTGGGTTTCTTGTATCTGTAACCACAATAGATTTAAAATACTTTGATGATTGATCTACTCCAATGTTACATTCTCGATAAGAGGGACTAAGAAGAAACATGAACTAGTAACCATTAGAACAGTATGAATCCTATATGTATATCACTTACAGTTCTATTACAGTTGGCCCAGGTTTAATCTCATCCATCTCCATGAAAGCAAAACATTTGGTGCTGGTAAACCTTTTTGTAAGCTTGTAGTGTTTGAATTCAAAGAAGATAGCTGCACCTAAGGAATTAAAACAAACAACATAAGCCAGAGACCACACATTTCTTATGTGTCACCAGAAGCCTATGATTTTACAAAGTAACGTGTCAAACAGTCTGATGACACAACTGTTGATAACTCACTGTGGCTGTCACTCCAAGCTCTGGTACTAGCATGTCTGAGTGACATTTCTCCATATCATTTAATTCTACAAAGTACAACAAAATTGTATAGCAAGAATGTAAGTTATGTACACAGGTAGAATCATAAACTACCAAAGAATATAAAATATTAAATACCACAAGAAAAACAGAAGTTACTTAAGTATCAGCAGTACCTATAAAAATGGTTTCAATAAGCACCTATATTAGATAGAATAGAAATTTAAGAGTTCCTTTAAAAAAATTCTACTTTATATCATTTCTCTCCCTCCTGAAACAACCACGCCCAGATTGTCCTTTCCATATTCTTACAAACTAACTGCCAGTTATACTATCTTTTTACCCAATGCATCTTATTGAAAGAAAAAAAAATAATTTAACTGTTAGAAAGTAATCATTAGGTTCCTAAAAGGACTTAAGGTAATTATTAGGGAACCTGCTTCCTTAACTCTGTATTATGAGAAAAACTTCCCTATCAAATAATATTTAACCACATTATTACACAACTAGATAATGCAACTGCTAATTCTCATATTTTAAAAAAATTGATTTGACTTTAAGTCAATATTCATAACTATGTGACATAAGATCTTGTGTTAAGTACACTATGAACACAAACCCAGATAAGTACTGTGTCCTTAAGAAGTCAGTAACTGATAATTACAAACCTTTGGTTAATTTTTCAATATGCTTCTGGAGCTCAATGTCCACATTAAAATGAACATATGTATCTTCTTTTCTTGAAGCCACAGGAGTATCTTGCACAGTAGTTAAATCTATGCCATTCAGATCTGGAGAAAAGTTTCTGCTTATGAGCATTCACATATACAGACGGAAAATATAGAAACTGCAAAGGTTACAGTTCCTAAAGAGGCATGGAAAGAGCTGAGAGGAGATTCTCAGGTTAAGAGATTCCTATTTGGTGTGAGCAAGTATGTGACAGTTGTTGAAGTTCATGGGGTATGTGGAGAGAAATGAATATAGACTGGATAGGAGACCTCATGAAGGGAACAAGGAAGCCTTTACATGGCCAAGTGGACAAAACTTGATCTTTATAGTGAAGTGGTAAAAAGAACAAACATGTTTTTCTTAGGGAATAGCCCACTATATTTTTCTATGCAAAAAAAAAAATCTGGAGTATTTAATTTGCCACAATGGAGCTCTGCCACCAATTTCTAACTTTGATCAAGTATGACTTATTTAGAAAAGCCTTTAAACCTAACCTTATCATAATTTCCCTGTTAAGAACCAAAAATGGATGAGAACAGCCAACAAAAACCCTTTTGTTAATGAATAATTTTTCATATATATAAATTCTGGTTATACTGTTTACAACATACCCTGAATTTACAACAACCAGATGGTACGTTATATATAGTTTTAATTTTCTGGTTTTTAAAATCTCAGTTTAGTCAAATGCAACATGGACTCATTTAATAACTCCTCAGTGTTTATGTGTTATTCATTTATGTGTCTCAAAAAGCTCAAAAACAATTTAGTACATTTAATAATTAAAAAATATTTACATAAAAATATTTCAGTTTAACATATGCAAAGGTAATTTAACATTTACAACATCATTAAATATTTTTGTGTTTTAAGTATACTTTCTGAATGAGTATGCAGTTTTACAAATGGCCTATCAAACAATGTAAATATTTTCCAGTATACTATATATTTGATAACTGGTAACATCGGAATTTAAAAGTGTACCAGTATTAGTGCTGTGGATTCTGTTCTTTAAATAAATGTTTTTCTTTGTGGTCAATTGATAAAAGTTCCTCCATTTAATTTCAGCACCAATCTGTTCCTTTGGTGCAAAACTATAGATTAAAATAAGCCGTTTGTACTACCTATAGTTATTTCTGTAAAATGGTATAATTTATTCCTTAATCACATCATCATCCCACGGGATTGCTTTCAGGGCATGGATGTTATGGACGCACCCTACTTCCCTGTCCCCTGATTTTCATCTGCCTCTGTAGGACTCACCTAAGTAGATACCTCGGTAGCACAGGAAGAAGAAGGGGTTGAAGCAGGAGAGATGGGAAAACAGGACATGGGGCTTTGTGGAGAGAAATGAATATAGACTGGGTAGGAGAAGGTGAGGGGTGCTATTGTTAATCTACATCCTGAAGGCTGTAGCTGCTTTTAAGGACAATGTGTATGTTTAGTCTGCACGTTAGATGGAATCTGAAGAGCAAAAATCTATACAAACTCAAAAGCAAAAGTGAGTGTATAAGTAGGAAATATTTTTTGTAAGTCTTTCGAACTATGTTCTGTTATGATCTCTTCTAGGATTTTGCCTCATTATAGAATGCATTAATGTAAGTTGTCACATATACAAGATCATCCCCTGTCAAAAACTTTGTCCCATATGAGAAAAAACATAATGCAATTTGCCAGTTATTTACCCTTTACACTAACTGTAATATAGGGATCGATGCACTGTCCAGCGTCTTTCAGACCAATTTTCTCAATCCTGATAGTGAGTAATGTCATTCCCGGTTCTGATGGCAACCTTGGTAATAAAGTACCTGGCAACAGAGAAACCTCAATAAAAGTTAGCTCCACCAACAATTCAGAGTAAATACTTTGACAAACAGAAGATATAGCCTACCTCTTAGGAACTAGCTAGGCATTATGTATTTTTATTTCCAAAATTCATGAACATCTGATGTTATACTTTTTTAGAAAGATATTTAAATTTACACATAATATATCTGCATTTCCCACCCATACAATCACCTTTAAGCAGAAATAATAATTTCTATAATAATAGTATATAGTATGTATAATAAAAGTATGTTAAAAACATCACTTGAGGAAGCCCAATGATACATAATAGTATAATATGCTCACATAATATTTATATTCAATATGTACTTCTATATTATATTCAGCATCTTAATATGAAGTGGTAGAACAAAGACAAGAAAAGCTTTTAAAATACTTGTTATACTGTTCTAAAGTCTGAGACATTTAATATCACAGTTGATCAATACATTCTTCTCTTTAGTTACTCCTAATAAAGAAAATAATTTACAATTTGATATTTATGTTTTAATTTAACTATATAGTCTAACTTCTATTCTTCATTCTATTTTGTATGATTTATTCCCTCAGAAATTAGTACTATACAGACTGACATATAAAATGGCCATTTGTATAACTGAACATTTTTTCCAAAACCAACTAAAATTTTTAAAACTAAAACCCACCCAGAACAACATGACAACATTCACCCACCAAGAACATATGAAGGAAGAAATCAACTGTTCAGTATGTTCCCTTTTTTGAAACTACCAATAGAGAACAGATGCAAATAAGCTGATTTTAATCAAGTATGTGTACAGAACCTCAAAATACACTTAACAAAAGATTTTGGTTGATGTTTTTCAAGTTTCTATTCAACAATGTGTTATGCTACTTTTAATGATGAGTTATTTGAAATACATGAAGTAATCAACACACTACATTTGAAAATACACGATTGATGGCAAATGTGGCTTGAGGAAATTTTGGGAGGTGATGGGAATGTTCTGAACTTGTATAGTGATGGCACATGCAAAACTCTATAGAGGTGTCAAAAATCGATGAATTTTATACTTACAGAAGGGAAATGTTATGAAATGCAAATTGTACCTCAACAGTGCTGTTAAAATGTATTACTTTCTAATTTAAACAAATATGAAGACGATACAGACAAATGCAATAATAGGAAGGCCTGGAGGCTGCATTCCACTGTTGCATTAACAAACCTAAATGGGCTCAGGCTGATATCATTAAATATATACATAATACCTTTTATGCATCTTCTTTGATTGACAAGTGAGGGTACTTTTAGAAGAGGGGCTTGTACCTGGACATCTGGGATGAACTTCAGAAAGTTAAGTAACACTTCTGAAATTTTATGAAAAATGTGAATATGTATACATTTATATTTATATATATATATACATACATATTCATATGTATGTATATCATATATGAATTTTTCTGCAGAAAAGTTCATTCTATTATGTAGTACATGGCTGTATAAATATGCTACAGTTTATGTACACATTCTTGTGTTGATAGACATTTGAATTACTTCAAGTGTTTGGATATAGTTAACAGGCTATTATAAATACTCTTCTAACATCTTCTAGTGCACATAAGCACCCATTTCTGAAACAGGGGAATCACTAAGTCACCTGGCATGTTACCTCCATACCTACTATGTAATGACAATCCATTTCCCAAGGTGGTTGTGCCAACTTTTATTCCTAGCCCAAGTGCAGTAGTGTTCCCATTGCTCCACATCCTCACTAGGTACTGTTTTCTCAGATTCTTCATGTTAGCCAATTTTGGTATAAAGAGATCAATCATTTTAATTTGCATTCCTCTGAAGATTAATAAGGTTGAGCACCTTTTAGAATAAATCAAATGTATGATTTCCTCTTTTCTGAAGTGTGTTCAATTATTTTGCTCGATTTTCTATTGAGATGTCTATCTTATTGAGCTGTAGGAGGTCTCTATTATTTTGCTGGACAAATGTTTTACAAATAGCTTCTTAGTAGTTTTCCTTTATAAAGACTTTTTGTTGAAGTAGAGCATATACATTTTAAAATGCACAAATTGTTAGTACAGTTTGCTGAACTTCCACAAAGTGAATACACCTGTATAACTAGTATCAGATCTAGGAAAGATATGATCAGCCTCCTGGGAGTGTCCTTCCCCCCACCCTATCCAATTCACTCTTCCAAAAGATAGCAACCATTGCTAACTTCTAACACCAATTGTTAGTTTTGAATGTTAAGAATGACTTTTCTCTGCCATGGTGTCTTCTGATTATGATAAATACTTACTGCTAGTAATATTCAAATTTCTTAATATCTTCCTTTACAATCAGTGCTTTTTATGTCATATTTAAGAAAACTTACCCCATTCCAAAATCATAAAGGTATTATCTTGAAAGCATAGTTTTGCCATTCACACTTAATTCTATATGTCACATAGAATTATTGACTACGGTGTATAGTAGGAGCTTTAATTTTATTCAATTTCACATAAATACTCAATTGTCTCAGCACTACTCATTAAAAAGACTGACATTTTCCACCACTGATCTGCAGTCCCACCTCAATCATAAATCATGTGGCAATCACTTTCTGAGTTTTCTATTCTGTCTTACCGGACTGTTTATCCTCTTACCACTAATACAGTATCTTAATTCTATAGCTGTATAAAAGGTCCAGGAACTGCAATAAAAATTCAGATGAGTTTCAGAAAGAGTCTATCTTTATAAACTGCTTCTTCTAATTTATGAACTAGTATATATCTTTACATTTTAAAAATCATAACAATTATTTAATAGAATTTTATTTGACCTAAAAGCCTTCAGAAATAAAGACCTACAGATCCAGGGAAAACTCCTGTTTTTTTGTTTATGTTCCATGAAGAATGTATGGCCATGTAGAAATGACTGGAAAAGGGGGTGTGAGCTAATGGTAAAAGGCTGCCAGGGTCCCAGCAAGCCCTGTCTGGTCAGATTCTTCTTGGCCTCTCTGTATAGCTTTCTTTCCTTCTGGACCTAAGGCAGGTCCTGTCTGGAATGAGGGTTTGTAAGGGAGGGGTAAGGGAGGGTAGGGGGACAGTAAGGGAATAGCAGGGAGGGAAGGAAAGAGAAAGAGAAAGAGAGAAAGAGCGCTTTCTAGGTTTTATGACTGGCTTTGGGAGAGAAGGGTGAATGGACAGGAGGGCAGGAGGAGAGCAGAGGCTTTGCTGCTGAGGTTGCTTTTGGGATTCCAATCTCCTTCAGTTAGAAGTTCTCAGCAGGCCAAAACCTCACCCTTTGGGCTATCATATTCTGATCTGACCCTGCCCACCTTCCCCCTCTCTCTCTCCCTCCTCCTCCCTTTCTCCTTTTAAGAAGGGAATGTGTAGATCTTTCCATCTTCTAAGATCTTCTTTGATTTCTCTCTTTAGGGTTCTGTAGTTTTCATTGTATAGATCTTTGACTTCTTTCATTGATTCTCAAGTATCATTTTTTTGAGGTTATTGTGAATGGAGTAGTTTTCCTCATTTCCTTCTCAGAGGCTTTGTCACTGATATACAGAAATGCCTTTGATTTATGGGTATTGATTTATATCCTGCTCCTTTGCTGAATTCATTTACTATTTCTGGAAAGATCGACCTTGCTCTTGGATAGGCAGAATTAATATTATCAAAATGACCATACTACCAAAAGTGCTATATAGATTTAATGCAATTCCAATCAAAATCTCAATGGCATTCCTCATAGAAATAGAAAAAGCAATCATGAAATTCATCTGGAAAAATAAGAGACCAAGAATAGCTAAAGAAATCCTTAGCAGGAAGAGTGAAGCAGGGAGTATTGCTATATGAGACCTTAAACTATGCTACATAGAAATAGTAACAAAAACAGCATGGTTTCAGCACTAAAACAGACTGGTAGGCCAATGGTACAGAATAGAGGACACAGAGACTAACCCACAAAATTACAATCATCTTATTTTAGACAAAGGTGCCAAAAACATGCACTGGAGAAAAGATAGCATTTTCAATAAATGGTGCTGGGAAAACTGGAAATCCATATGCAACAAAATGAAATTAAACTCATAACTCTCACCATGCACAAAACTTAACTCAAAATGGATGAAGGACCTAGGAATTAAGCCAGAGACTCTTCGTCTAATAGAAGAAAAAAGTAGGCCCTAAACTTCATCATGTGGGTTAGACCACAACTTCCTTAATAAGACCCCTATGGCACAAGAATTAAAACCAGGAATCAATAAATGGGATGGATTCAAACTAAAAAGTTTTTTGTCAGCAAAAGAAAACAATCCGTGAGGTGAACAGAGAGCCTACATCCTGGGAGAAAACTTTTACCCCTCACACATCAGATAGAGCACTAATCTCTAGGGTATAGAAAGAACTCAAAAGCTAAGCACTGAAAAAACAAGTAACCCAATCAAAAAATGGGCCAAGGACTTGAACAAACACTTCTCAGAAGAGGATATACAATCAATCAACAAATATATGAAAAAATTTTCAACATCTCTAGCAATCAGAGAAATGCAAATCAAAACTAAGATACAACTCCAGTCAGAATGGCAGCTATTATGAAGACAAACAACAATAAGTATTGGAGAGGATGTGGGGAAAAAGGCACACTCATACATTGCTGGTGGGACTGCAAATTTGTGCAGCCAATCTGGAAAGCAGTATGGAGATTCTTTGAAAATCTGGGAATGGAACCACCATTTGACCAAGCTATTCCTCTCCTTGGACTATACCCAAAGGACTTAAAAACAACATACTACAGGGACACAGCCACATCAATGTTTATAGCAGCACAATTCACAATAGCTAAACTGTGGAGCCAACCTACATGCCCTTAAGTGGATGAATGGATTTTAAAAAATGTGGCATATATACACTATGAACGTTTTTAAAAGAGAATAAAATCATGGCATTTTCAGGTAAATGGATGGCATTGGAGAAGATAATGCTAAGTGAAGTTAGTCAATCCCCCAAAAACAAATGCCAAATGTTTTCTCTGATATAAGGAGGCTGACTCATAATAGAGTAGGGAGGAGGAGCATGGGATGAATAGATGGATTCTAGATAGGGAAGAGGGGAGTGAGGGAAAGCAAGGAGGCAGGGGATTAGCCTCCTAATGAATGTGATGGACATCATTATCCAAAGAACATGTCTGAAGACACAAATTGGGTGTCAACCTACTTTATATAGAGAGATACGAAAAATTGTGGTATATATGTGTAATAAGAATTGTAATGCAAAAAAAACAAGTACATGAATAACGTGAATTGGCGTGAACATACTTTATACAAAGATAAAAAAATTGTGCTCTATATGTGTAATAAGAATTGTCCATTGTCGTGTATTAAAAAAAATAAAATCAATAAAAGAAAAAGAAGGGAATGGGGAGTGGGTAGGGAAAAACTGTGGAATGAACCCAAACTAACTTTCCAATGCACATATGTGAATATACTATAATGAAACTCATCATTTTGAATATCTATAAGATACTAATTTTAAAAAATGTACATAAATAGATCAGTAAAGTGGATGAAAGGGAACAGTGGGAGGGAGGATGAGGAGGGTGAAGGGACTGAATTGGAGCAAATTATATTCCATGCATTTATAATTAGTCCAAATGAATCTAATGTCAAGAATAACTATTATGAACAAATGAAAAAAAGAATAATGACTTCACTGTTTTTATAAAATGCATTCTCATAAACAATTCAATTGAGAGAAATGAAAAAAGTAAAAGAGAATGTATAATTCAACATCTCACAAAACATAACAATTATTAAGTCACTCTTCCATCTTTTTCTCTAATTTCAAGATGGCTCCAGTTTCATTTTCTTTTGATATTCTTTTATTTTTTTAACAAAGGTTTATTTTCTACATAAAATTCTTATATTTCTTTTGTTGAATTTATAATAAGGTCCTTGATATTATTTAATACTACTATAAATATTATAATAGTTCATTTTCTAAGCAACTATTACTTGTTTGAGATAGAATTGATTTGTCTGTACAGATTTTATATCCAGGAACCGCATTATCTTATTAATGAGTTATGAATAGGTTTTTGCATATATTCTCTATATATTCATAAATATGCAAATAAAGAACATCCCCCCTTTTATATTTCATTTTCTTGTCCTAGTGCAGTAGCTAGGGCTTCCAAAACAATGCTGATGAAAAGAAGTAATAGATAATCTTGTTTTGTTCAAATTCATCATTAAATGATTTTGGGCTGTAAATGTCATGTAGCCATGTTTTATCAAGTTAAGGATGTTTTTCTGTTCTTTGCCAAGAATTGTTTAAAATCAAGGCTGTATTTCAAATTTAACTGAAAACTTTTTCTGCATTGTTGACAACTTTATGAAATCTTTCCCCTTAATCTGCTAATGTGAACTACCTTGATAAATTCTGCTAACAATAATTTGAAAAAGCACTCATTAGTTCAGGGAGATTTTCTGAATTATTTTCCACAGCATCCTATGTTTATTCAGTCAATCTTCATTTGGCAGTTACATTATTTCTAACTTTTTATCATTATAAAAAACACCTAAACAGAGAATCTTGTGTATATGCATATGTTTTCCCCTCTTTTCCTGTATTTTGGGGGTGCATCTTCAGAGTAAATTCTCAGGAATGGGATTGCTAAGGAAAAAATATGTACTTATATGTTGTTAGAGAATGCTCAATTCCCCTCCAAAGGAACTGTACCATTTTTCTATTCCCACCAGTGATTAATAAGTATCTATTTCCCCTAAGACTCTCCAACAGTAGCTTTAATTTATGTTTTTATTAAAAATAAAGTTGAGTATCTTTTTATATGTTTAACGGGTATTTTTAAAATGTGTGTGTGTGTGTGTGTGTGTGTGTGTGTGTGTGTGCACGCTCACATGCTTGCTCATATTGTCTTTTCCTCTCATGTATTCTGCTTTGGTTATTACAATTAACATTTTTCTTTATATATTAAGAATGTTGGGTTGGGATGTAGCTCAGTGGCAAAGTGTCTGCCTTGCATTTGCAAAATCCTGGAATCGAACCCCAGTTCCTAAAAAGACAAAAAAGAACCCACCCCACCCCACCCCCAAAAACCCCCAAGAATGTTACCTCTTTTATGTATTACCTCTTTACTACCTGTTTTGACATTCAAAAGATGATTGCTTTACAACTTTCAAAAAGTCTTTTTGATGTTAAGATTATTTTTTGCCAAGTTGAAATTAAACTTGTTGTTACTTTGGGGTGAGTCAATTTTATAAGCTGTCATTATCTAGATCTTTCAGTTGAAATGGTAGGGCTGATGCTACATTCCTTACCAACAATCTTTTTTCCTGAGACTACACAGTAAGGTTTAATGTAATCATTATGCTTCAGATAATTTAATATGGAGGCAGTGATTTCAAGTCTGAATTTCTTGTTTAATTCAAGGTAGAATGTCAAACATTGTGTTCCATAATGAAGGAAGCTGACTGTAATTAAGATCATAGATTACATAGAAAGGTGCCTATTTAAGGTGTTTCAGAATGCTCTATGATGTGCTCTCTCTACATGGTCAACTCTTACATACTCAGTGAGTCCTAAATCTGGCCAGATTTATTGAACTCCCTCAGCCCTTCTTTTTTGCCAACCTACGACATTGGTGCACATCTCTAATCATAATCATGTGCTTTTGGCTCTGTCTTGCTGACTACACAATAAGCATCCTGAAAGGTGTGGGAACTGTTCCTTTTGTAGTATGCACAAGGAATAAACAGATCTTTGTTGAAGAAATATTTTATTGAATGAATGACTGAATTTCCAGTTCTAGAGGTTATCATGCTCTAGTAAACAAATGGCTAGAGAATCTATATCAATGAGTGAAGAAATAATAAACATAAAAGAAGATCAAATACTAGAATAATACCATACCATCTATAGCTCCCAGGTAGATGAAAAAGGGTGCATGTTTTTGCATCAAAGATAGAACCATGATAGTTGTAAATTGAGCCAATGCATTAAAAGGAAGATTTCTAAGTGAAGAATTAACATATCCAATTACATAGTGTAATATGAGAACAAGTCAACTACATTCATAAAATTCGAAGACTAACAAGGATAAGAAAGAAATCACTACACACAATCCAGTGTAAACTGTGCTATTCCAGCTACATCATCTGCTCTCAGATCTAGAGCAAATATCAGAAGAAATGTTCTTCCACATGGAACTGCTATGTAAATAAGAAATAGCTAACACTTGTGAGTATTTGTGTTGTGCCACATACTATCCTACTCCTCTCATCTAATCCTCACAGCAATAGTTTAGTTCTATTTTTCAGAGGTGAAAAGTGAGGCATAGAAAAACAAATTATCCATAATCACAGCAGTTTGGCTACAGAGTCCATGCTTTTAACCATCATGTCTCATTTTAACATTTTTATTTTAATTGTCCCTAAAGCCTTAAAAGGAACTGCAGGAGAACCTCCCCATCTCAAGCTTCTGCAAAGTTCCTTTTGCCATGTAAACATAACAGTCACAGGTTCCCAGGATTAGAATATAGACATTTTTGTGAGGCCACTATTTGTGCCTCATACTTTTAAATATGGAAAACTCTAAATGGCTACAGCTGTCCAAACCAAGTTTTCAATAACATCCCAGGGATGTTATTGAGCTGTCACTAAGAACTCCCAAGTAAGGGATTGATTAAAAAATAGTAACATTTGAACTTTGTACACTGAGCAGTGCACATTCACAGGAATGGACAGAGACTGAGTAGCCCAGATAGCAATATGATAGGTCTTTAACACTCGTATAGCAGTGAGCAGCAGGACTGTGTTCATTTGGTTAATTCCACTTTCAGTTTTTACTGCAAGACAAAGGAAGCCATTGGTAGCTGGTGAGCCCCAAGTTGTACTGAACACAGAAAGCACGTCTTTTTCTGACTTATCTGCCCCCAACCACCTCTTATGCACCAACCAGAGTAAGCATGCTCTCACTGGTGTCAAAAAGAGTTGGAAGGAATTACTGAATTCAGTGTGATTTTCTGTGAGAGGAAGATTCTAAGCCTAAACCTAAAGACAACTCTGATAAAATAATGACAATGAATTGGAAGGTTTGGAACCATTTTACCACACTACTGTAATAGGGGATACCAAAAAGTCCATCTTGTTGATGGAAACTGTTTATTAACAGGTGGTACTTGGGTAAAAACTTAAGTTGCTCTATTTCATTGTGCTTCATCTGTGGAAAACAATTTATGAAGGTAGCTATGGATCCCCCAAATGGCTGTTTGTTAAACATAGACAAGTTTGCTTAAGAATGTTTTAAAAACTGTGTAAAAACATCTGACCTAGCCAAGAATGTTACAGCCACTGCCACTGTGGAGAGGAAAGGGAATTGTGCAAGTAAGGCCTCTGCCTCTGCTGGGCACCCAACAGCACTGACACAGACCGAGCAATGAAACACCACTGTACCTGCAACAGGTACAGAAAAACAATGGGAGAACATCTGAAGCCCCTCACCCCCCCCCCGCCCATAACTTCTTTGTTCCAAGAGGGTGCTGAGAAAAATGAAGGTCTAAGTATCAAGTAGGATGGCCTCACATTCAATAGTCTCTGTGTAGCCATAGAGATCATGGAGAATCAGACAATGAAAGGACCACCAACCCGAGGATGAGTCTGGAGTGACATGGATATGAAGGTCAGTGGGATCCTTAAGGCCCTGTCCTCACATGCAGAAGAGGAAGTCATTCTTTTCTTTCAACTTTTTATTTTTGCTTTTTAAAAATTTCTATTGTTTATATCTCATATCATACCATAAGGACAATTTCTAGTCCAAAATTGGAAATGGCGTGACAGTCTTTGTTCCAAAATAGTACATTATTGTCTAGGTAAGAACATTAAAAGAGGAAAATTACCAAAGATTATATTTTTTTAAAACACTGATTTGAATTTGCTTTTTACATGATATTGTACAAATGTTTGTCACAGGCATTTACTTCAATAAGAGGTGAGTCAGTCTTCATTTTGCCTTGGTGTTTGGTGAATTAAATGTCATGAATAAGGAGTACAAAATTTGTTGTCCATACTTTTAGGACAGAGATGGACCTGATATCTAAAATGTAAACTAAGCATTATCATATGTGTGTGATTATATATTTATGTCTTCTTTGTTTTAGATTTATCATACTTGCAATTAAATTCAGATGTTTGATACTATCAATTCAAAGTCTGTCACACACATTTTTTAAGTGCACATTTCTTTGTAATTTTAAAATCCAATAAAAAGGATATATATAAAATAATATTTTCTATTATTTTGGGATAATTTTAACATAATTTAAAATAATGGTATTGTCAAATCATTATTTGGTCATAACATTTTGTAAATGGCACAAAACATGAAATGGGTCTTAAAAATCTAGCAAGAGAAAAATTTTGCAATTTGTACTGCACATCTGCAATTTGTACACACATACAAATTGTGTGAAAATATGAAAACACATGCACAATTTCTTTTGGTTGGTAACTGATTAGTAGTTGAGGAACTGCTCCAACCTTTCAAGATAAAGAGTAAAATCATAAGAAGTTTATTCACTTTGAAATTATATTAAAAGTTTGATAAAAATCTTAGGGGTCATTAGCATTCAAACAATAATATTTCTATGTCTGTCAAAAATTATACTTTATTAAAGTTGTTTGTATATAGGTTATATGAGTATATTCTTGTTTTTATTTTCTTTATTGACTGGTACTAGAAATATGTATTTTTCTGTGTTCAGAAATATGTGATTTGGATAATGGCTGAATTCTTAAGTGTCACCATCATATCTGGAAAAAAATAATAAATACTCTCACAAAACCTAAGATGAATCAGTGGGTATATGCTTCATACACAGATGCCATTTAGCATGCAAGGAAGAGTTACTACAGGTGTTGGGTTAAAAATTTGAGTGGCCAGAGGACTTTCAAGAAAAAGCAGGCCTGGGGCTGGGGATGTGGCTCAAGCGGTAGCGCGCTCGCCTGGCATGCCTGTGGCCCGGGTTCGATCCTCAGCACCACATACAAACAAAGATGTTGTGTCCGCCAATAACTGAAAAATAAATATTAAAATTCTCTCTCTCTCCTCTCTCACTCTCTCTTTTAAAAAAAAAGAAAGAAAAAGCAGGCCAGATGTTGCTTAGAGCCTTGATGAAGAGCCTACTCAATAGACATTTCCTATGAACCAATTTCTGCAAAGCTCTGGAGAAAACCTTTTGACTTCAAGTGACAAGATTCATGGATTAAAAAACAAAACAAACAAAACAAAACAAACTGAGCCAGACATAGTGCTGCATGCCTGTAATCCCAACAACTTGGCAAGTTAAGGCAAGAGAGGCCAGCGTGGGCAACTTAGCAAAACCCTGTTTCAAAATAAAAAAATAAATCAAAGAGCTGGGGATGTAGCTAGGTGGTAGAGCATCCCTGACTTCAATCCCCAGTACTACAAACAAACATGTAGAAACAAATTATAAAAAAGAAATCTTTCAAAACTGCTTGAGAGTAATAGAATATTAACAAGCCTTAAAACTATTGAAAAACAGCTAGGAGAACTACCAGATAACATTGAATGGTATTTTTCTTTCCTTTCAATATAAGTACATGACTGGATGAGGGACTCTGGCTCTGACTGTTTGGCTCAGTCTGAGAATTTGAGACTTTGAGAGAAAGGATGTGCTCGGAGAGCCAGAGTCTATCTGCACACTTTGGTGGTATTTACTGTTTAACCCTAAATATATTCTGAAATTCTGTGAAATAAGGATGCCCTAATATTCATGGAACAGCAATGAATATTTTGTTGCAGTTTTCAACTTCCTATATGCATGGGTAAGAAAAAAACTGCACTTTAGCTGAAAATGAAATACATATTTGCTTAATCTCAAGTTCAACTCAGAATTGAATATTTATGCAGGAAAGAAACAAGTACAGGTTTGATATTAAAGAAGTAAGATTCACTCTTCATTTTGAGTTTCAAAAAAACATTTTTTGTACATATCTAAGACTATATAAAAGATGAATAACCAATACAAATCTAGAATAATGTTGAGATTGCTAGGCTTATGTTTAGGTCACTCAGAAACGTTTTTTAAAATTTTGTCTAAAATTGTGACATGGCTATTTGTGCATGTGGTACTAGGAAATGAATGTAGGGCTTCACACAGGTGAGGCAAGCACCCTACCACTGAGCTACATCCCTAGTTCTTTCTATTTTGAGACAAAGTCTCTCTAAGTTGCCCCCACTGGCCTCAAACTTGCAATCCTCCTGCCTCAATTTCTCAAGTAGCTAGGATTATAAGCATATAATCCTGGCCAGCTATTTTTTTTAAATTTGTATTACTTTGTTTTATCATTTAGAAGCTTTAATATTCAACATGATAAATAAATTTTCAGGTAATAAATAATAGGTTATAAATTTTTATCCTCTATTTAAATGAAATCTACTGAGATTACCTTAAGAAAATTAAACTACTATTTGGACTTAAGCCAGTTAGTGTTTAAAGCAGTACAAAAAAGTTACTGTCTTATGAGAATTGAAGGCTTTGAAAATGATAATAATGTCAAAGAAAGGTTCAACAATTTTTTATTCTTTTCAAGAAAGGTTGGATAAAAATCCATTTTTGATTTTAAATGGGAATAAACTACTCTTGATCATACCATATTCATATATTATACTTTATCTCATTAGCTTAACAGTAGTAGTGTTTACCATGTGTGTTTGTCAAAACTTATAAAGCTGTACATTAAAAAAGATGCCTTTTATATATGTAAGGGACACCTTAATAAATCTTTTTTTAAAAAGATCACAATAAGCTAGATGCTATAGCACAAGCCTGGAATCCAGGTGACTTGGGAGGCTGAGGCAGGAGGATCCCAAGTTTAAGACTAATCTCAGCAACTAAGTGAGGCCCTAAGCAACTAAGTGAAATCCTGTCTCAAAATAAAAAATAAAAAGGGCTGAGAATGTGGCTCACTGGTAAAGTACCCCTGTGTTAAATCCTCAGTACCAAAAAAAAAAAGTACAACAAACTTACAATTATATAAATTACATAAAATAAAGGTAATAAAAATGTTATAATTCTTAGAAGCACCCTGCCATGATAATGTAGACACAACAGCCTTATCACGAATGAAATCTTGGATGTCTACAGTATAACAATTTTTTTCCCATTCTACAATTAAGTTAAAGGTCAAATTGTCCTTCAATGACATTTTCAATTTTATAATGACACAGGCCCTGGAAAATATGATCAAAAATCAAATATAGCCAATTGAACTATATGTACTCTTTCTTACTTTGAGGAAAATAATTCATGGAATAGAAAGGTTTAGTTAGCTTTCTGTATCTCTGAAATAAAATACCAAAATGCTATATCAGAATAAAAAAATCTAATTACTTTGGGCTTAATCTTTCATAGCAAATAGACTTAATTTACAGAGTTTCTTTTCAACTCAGCAACCTGAACCCCACAAAGACCTGTCCATTTCATGACTTACATCATCTGCTTTAAGGATCTTGTTTGCTACAGAAGTATAACTAGTGAACAAATAACCAAACCCAGAAATTTATAGAACTGGAATCTATTTCAATTACAGCATGTGGTTTGAAAAGGAAATAAAAAATGCAGAAAAATTTTAGCAAATTTATTTACCTCATCATCTCAGCAATCTTGAATTTCCTACAAATATAACAAGTAAAATATAGCTCTTTATTCATAAAGACAGGCAGATTGGAAATAATTACCTTGTACCAAAGAAACACTAACAATAACATTTTATAGTGATTGTAATTTTTCTAATAATCCTATGGTGTAGGACTGTTAGCATCATTTATAGGTGATAATGAAAATACAGTAGCCACCACTACCCCAGCAAATGAAAAGTATAATGCCAAATGATTTGTATGTGGTGCCTAATTTTTATTGTAACCCTATTAATTAGACATTGTCAACATCTCCTTTTATAAAGAATTAAGTACAGTCACTTAACTACTGATTGGCAGATGTTAGACTCAAAAGTGCAGGTATGTTATTGGTCTAAGCCTATACTGTTTATATTACAAACGTCTTCTACCAAAGAGTATTTAAATTACTGGAATATGACTTTAATTATGAAGTTTTCTGGATGATATGTATATTATATTTAATTATACCATAAAGCATAGAGTCTTTTAAAAAAATGCATCACAATAGTACAGTGCTATTTCTACACTTCCAAAAATGAACTAATTCATCAGAAGTAAAAACTGTGCACTGTATAAGAACAGAAGAAAGTATAGAAGTAGAAGAGGCAAATAATTTACTCAGGGTGCTTGACTAGGGTATTTTACAACCTTGTCAAGATCTTCCAAAAATAAAAAGGACTTGCTATGTATTCTTTATTTCCCTGTTAAGGGCAACTGTTTAGTATCTATTCCTCCAGGTCCAGGTTTCACAATCATATATGATTATTTAAAGAACAGCTAGATATATAAAGAAAAGAATTAACATAGCAAACAGTTACTCTAGAAAGCCTACTTACAATGTTGGTCTATGGCTAGCATCTGGGAACCTGGATTTCAGCAGGATTCCCATCATGCCCTGTTAAGAAGATCACTGTGCCTAAACCGTCCATGCAAACAATATGGTTTGTGCTGAACACTTGCTTTCTTCCTGGAGTCTGTAGTTTTGGTTCATGCTAACCCCAATAAGTGTCTTGTGCACTGAATCTCTACAGTGCTTCCCCAATAGACAATATTTTTTCATTTCACAGGTGTGAAAGAATGTTGAGAGAATCAAATACATATTTGACTCTGCTGGGAGAGGACTCTTAGAAGTTTGGTTTCCTCTGGAATTTGCCTGTGTGCCTTTACCCTTTGCTGATTTTGTTCTTGTGTTTTCTTGTTGTAATGACTCAGAATACAACTGTGAGTACAGCTATATGCTGAGTCCTGTGGGTCTTCCTAGCCAATCACTAAACATGGGATGTTTTGAGGATCCCTGACACAAATAGTAAGATACTTTCACAATAAACCGATAGCTACCGCTAACAGAATGGCCATGATAATTTGCTTAAGATTGGCAAACCTGGAGATGTTTTACCCGCCACTAACAAGTACAAAAGTAAGTTCCAAACACCTGACCTTAAATTATATAATGTATATTTTTTGTACCCACCAGGCACTCTAGCAGGAAAAGAATTAGGAGACCCTGCTCCAGCACCACCTTCTTCTTCATCTTCTTCAAATTCCAAATGCTCTTCCTCACCAGGGGCTAAAATTCTCCTATATAAAAAAGGACAGAAAAATTAGTGAGCTACTCCACTTAATACACCAGCTAACCCTCATAGCCACTAACTTCCCAGATAAGATGCTGATTATTAGGTTGATGTTGATATAAATGTCAATGTCAATCATCTCATTGCTACCAGTCATATCACCAATACCAAATTTGATAGGGAAAAAAATACAGAAATATTTGAAAAACAGGCATAAAATAGATAATAAAATCAGAAGACAAAATATGGATGCTTATTTATTTACCTTAATGGGCTAGGCTGAACATCAAATGGAAATTCTTTATTATATGTGAGAATATTTTTTAGGACTAGAATAAAGACATAGACAAACATTAGTCTTATATCTTAGTCTTACATGTTATGTAAGTCTTATATATTAGTTAGTCTCATATGTTATATCTTAAATTGATACTTTTAATCATATTTTATAGTGTATTAAGCACACATTAATATATGTATTTTAAATTCCGAGCTTCACTATCATTTTAAGACTCTGCAATTGACTACTGAGTGTCTTAGCAAAATAAAAATGTCCATAATGGACTGCAGGTACCAGTATTTTCAGAGTACTGTAAGATCTCCAAGGAAAGTCTCAGAGCCCTCATAGAAAATGAACCATAAAATAGTTCTCCAATGTACAAGGTCCTAGGTGATATGGGGTACCAGTGAAAGAGAATACCTCTTCTCCTGAAGTATTTTAATTAAAAGATTGATACTGAAGATGATTAATTAAAGAGAAATAGATAATCACATCTTATTCTTTATCCTAAATAGATTTCCCTCAATACTTATCACACTGGTAAGGTTTGTAGCAGCAAGGTTATAATTCCAATATTCCTTTTATGATGAAATTTATTGTATATGTGTGCACACATATATACATGCATATATATATATATATATGTGTGTTTATATATATATATATATATATATATATATATATATATATTTTTACACGTGTGTACACACACATACACATACACACACACACACACACAGCAGACTTTCTCCTCAGGGAAGTCATCAAACAACATAATGCTATCACCTCTTGTGTCCTGGTTGATTACTTTCTGGCATGTAAGCCTACAGACAGATGTTCTACAATTCTATCTGTATCTGGAAAAGTATTTTATGAAATTTATTGTTTCATTTCCCAATTTATGGGTTCCTAGTGACTACCTGCAATTATTTCAAGGTGAATATTTAGCATTATTAATTGGGCAACCCATGGTTTTTACTCTAATTACTCAGACTTTAATTTTGGAGTCTTGCAGATTTCAGTTAAAAGGAGTATGGCATATTGG
The DNA here is from genome assembly GCF_052094955.1 of Ictidomys tridecemlineatus. Taxonomy (NCBI): domain Eukaryota; kingdom Metazoa; phylum Chordata; class Mammalia; order Rodentia; family Sciuridae; genus Ictidomys; species Ictidomys tridecemlineatus. Next base: position 1,082,415 of record NW_027523660.1, on the reverse strand, counting down.
GTTCCTAAATAAGGAAATTCAAAAAGAACAGGTTGTAATTACATAACTTATTCCAATAGGAGTCAATCATCCAGTGAGAAAGAAGTTGGAAACTTGTACCCAGATTCTCATTACTCACTCTTATTCTCTCTCCCTTTAGCTCTTCTTCATTCTTTATCTCTTTCTTCTTCTCAACAAATGCATACCGAGTACTCACAATGTTCCAATCACTGTTTTAGGTGCTAAAGATACACAGTAATCAAGAACTCATATTTGGACCTTAGACCTTACTAAGGAAAAGTAGACAATAAATATGCCAACAAATAAACAAGATAATGTAAGATGTGATTAGTGGTATGAAGGATACAAGCAGGATGCTGTGTAAAAGCAGAGAGAACCTGGTAGAGTAGCTAAGGTAGACAGGGTGCCTTTCAAAACTAAACTGTAAGAAGACATTTGAGCCAAGACCTGAGATGAGAGGAATCATCCATAAGTGGCTCTAGCATAAGGCTTCCCAGGTATTAAAGAACAGGCTGGAGCAACAACAAAGGTTCCAAGTAGGAAACAGTTTGCCTTATTCAAGGCACAGAAAGGACTGTGGGAACTTAAGTCTGACAAGCAAAGGGGAAGCAGCAGGAGATCAAAGTAGAAGGTTTAAACCAAAACCTAGCCCTACAATTACAACAATAACTTGAACATTTACATAAATACTCTAATCTCCCCAGTTCTAAAATGAGAATGCTACTTCCTTTACAGGCTATTGAGAGAATTACAGCCTAAATAAATGTATACAAAATGGCAAGGGAAAATCTAAAATGGACATTCACTCTCTCCATGACCTTTTTGATCTAGTTGACTAGAATCCTAATATTTCTTATCTCACTAAGAAGTACTGTTTATTTTTTAATACAAGAACATCTTTTCTATACTTCTGCATGATCATTGTTACTAAACTATTAAATCAACTCAATATTAATAAGTAATATTAATAAATATTGATCACTTACACAACAATGGAATAGATACCAAGAATGGGGAGCAGGTAACAAAAAGATCATGTCTCACTCATACCAGAAACAAACACACAGAAATGATCATATTGTAATAAGAGTTTAATGAAATGAGCAAAGAAATCAACCATTAAAAATGTATATAACAATAATTTTTAAAAGCTGATCCTGTTATGGTGTCATGTGTCTGTAATCCCAGGTACCAAAAGCCTGAGTCAGGAGGACTAGAAGTTCATCTGCCTACGCAATGTAGGGAGACCCTGTCTCAAAATAAAAATAAAACAATAAAAGGGCTGGGGTTGTAGTTCAGTGGTAGAGTGCTTGCCTTGCACATGTGGCAATGGGTTCAATCCTTAGCACTACATGAAATGAATAAATAAAATAAAGGTATTGTGTCCATCTACAACTAAAAATGTTTTAAAAAATAAAAATAAAAAGGACTGGAAATATAGCTCAGTGGTAGAGCACCCCTGGGTTCAATCCCCAGTACGTCAAAAACAAACAAAAAAGTTGAAAAATATCTTGGTTATTAAGAATATCTTGGCTGAGTGTGGTAGTGCACACCTGTAATCCCAGAGGCTTAGGAGGATTAAGAATTCAAAGCCAGCCTCAGCAAAAGTGAGGCATAAGCAACTCAGTGAGACCCTGTCTCTAAATAAAATACAAAATAGGGCTGGGGATGTGGCTCAGTGGTTATCTTGCATTTGTATTGTAACAGAATAATTAAATAGTATTTTCATTTCTTTGGTATCAAAGCTCTGAAGAGGAAGTATTTGCTTTAGAATAATAGCTTTGTTATATTATTTTTACAAGTTAAAGTACTATGAAACATTTAATTTATGTGAATAGCTTTAGAACAAATTTAAATAGCTTTAAAACAAATTCTGTTTTACTTTCTATAACTGTATTATAGGTTTACATTTTCAACAACTATGGAATAACAGATTCTATTGTTCTTTTAAAATAGCTTAAACTTTACATAGAGTTTTCTTTCTACCAATACTAGCAATGATGTCTTAGGAGGAATTGAAGAGGAGCTTGAATTTTACAAAAGACATTATCATAAGTATGAAGCATGTCATGGGTTGGAGATTCATTGGCTGATTTGGTAGGACTTACACACTTTGGATCACTACATGGCAGACATCTGATGCTACTCCACCATGGAAAATTCAGCACTCCCAGCCTTTCTCTTGGAGCACAGACCTACCAACCTCCTGAAGCTAACCCTCAAAAGATGACACACAGGCAAATATCAAAATGCATTTTGCTTTTGGTGACTGACGTGTTTCATTTTTGTGGTAGGAAAATGGGCAGCTGCCTCAATTTTGAAAGGTTATTTTTTAAATTATAGGAAAAGATTCCTTCAAAACATTCAAATCTATTTAACTCAACACAATCTTGCCAAGTTCATACTACACTTAAAGCATTCAATAGGCTCTGGGGTGGGGGAAGAGTTCATTCAAATCTCTTTGAGGACTAAAACAAATACAAGTGAAAATAACACATGTGAGAATCTGACAATGGATAGTTAAAATGATTCTATACAGGAGAGGAGGCAGAGTTTATTTATGCCTAAATAGAGACAGCAGAGAAAGCTTTCAGGGAGAGGTGGGATTTCTGTGAAGCCTTGAAGGGTGGCTTAACAGAAGGGAATTTTGCAGGGTGGTGGTGGGGAGATATGCTTGAGTAAGCAGCAGTACATTACTGCAATTAACATAAGAAAAAATGGCTCAGACTTTCACAATCATAGTTTTAGTATTTTCAGCAGAATTTAAAAGATTTCAAAATGTTCAAGTAAAGAATACATCAGCCTAATAAACCAGCCAAGAGCTAGTGATGTAGCTCAGTGGTAGAGGATTTGCCTTATATGGGAAATGCCCTGGGTTCGATCCCCAGCACCACACACACGCATTAAATTTAAAAAAAAAACTTTTTTAAAAGAAAGGAAACCAGTTAAGTTCAACATATTAAAAGTTAGAATTCACTATTTTCCTTAGAAGAGGCTTAACATTTTAAAAAGAAGGCTTGAATAAGTATACTTAATCTGAAATATTACTAAATACCAATTTGTAGAAAATATTTAATTCCAACTCAATAATTAACTCACAACAAGTGCCCTGCTTGGATAAATTCCAAATTACAGAGTCTACCCTACTGAAATACAGAATACTCACTTATGTTTCTTTGAGAAGCAACAGCAAATTAAAATCATCTAAAAAGATAACTATCAAGAAGGGAAAAGTACAAATGAAAAACATTATATAAAGTATAATAAAGTGAATCTCCAAAATACTCTTTCCATTTCTATTCCAAATCTTTTTTAAAAAGCCAAAAAATTAATAGATTTTAACCTGATCTTCGACTAATACATGGGTCAATAATTTCTTAGGAATTTGAACTGGAGAGCTGTACTTAGGAATGATGTAGTACAGCACCACTACAGGTATTACTAACAGCATAGTGAAAGAACCAATCCAGGTGACCCTAAAACTCATTGCTGGGATTTACAAGCTAGTGTCGGTGTTGTCCTTAGCAGAATGTTACTGAGAGGATTCGAGTGCTTAGCATATAGATGCTATTCTAAAAAAAAAAAAAGGCAATTAATGAAAGATCTTGTGAGGCAATAGAAGTACTTGAGTATGCTCAGAGGAAGAGAAGAGATAATAAATATATGAAATAAACATCCACAGTCTTTACGGCCACTCTGTGTATCTATAAGATTCTTAAATTTTGTTTGGAAACAAACAACTAATAGGAAATAGTGACTGAATAAGAAGCCAAAATCCTAATAATTTTTATCATAAAAAACTGAGGGCTGGTGACATAGTTTATGGTAAAGCACTTGTCTAACATGCCCAAAGCCCTTAGTTCAATCCCCTGCATCATCTCTCTCTCTCTCTCTCTCTCTCTCTCTCTCTCTCTCTCTCTCTCTCTCTCTCTCTCTCTCACACACACACACACACACACACACACACACTCACACACAAACATAATTTTCAGTAGAACCACCATATAAACAACTGTTGCAATCTTTTATTTAAAGCCATCAATGTGTTTTTCTCAAAATAATCTTATATGTAGTCAGTCATAAATGATCATATATCATATGAGTCCATTTAAATAAAATGTCTACAATAGGACAATTTATAGACAGAAATCAAACTAATGGTTTCATAGGGCTGGGAATTGGAAGGGATTTTAGGGGGATGGCAAGAAGTGAATGACTGCTCATGGGAATAGGGTTTCTTCTTGTGGTGATGAAAATGTCCTAAAATTGATTGTGGTGATGTCTGCATAACTCTTCCAATTTACTAAAAAAATTGAATGATACGTTAAATTGGTGAATTGTGCTTTATATAAATTATATCTCAATCTTATACAAAGTATTTATTAATGCTTTTGAGAAATAAAGTTTTAGATACAAAAAAACCCCAAAATTTGTGAGAAATATTACATTGATTAGTATCCTTATATACATTGGATATAGGCATAAGAACTATTTCTGAATATAAGTTGTGTCTCTTACAACATCTCCAACTCTTATGATCTAGGGCTGGAGATGTAGCTCAATGGTGAAATACTTGCCTAGCATGTGTGAGGTCATGGGTTTGATCCCCAGAACCACAAAGAAAACAAAACTTTATGATCTGGATTACATAAAGAAACCAAAACTATTAAAATGACAGAATTCTTGCCATATTCAGAAGAATGGTGTTCTGAAGAAATGAAATATGATCATCTAAAACTGTGGAAAAGCCACCAGAATCACAACAAATCTGCTATGCATTCCTTTGTTGTTGTCTGTTGTTGTTGTTAACTTCTCTTTTCCAACCCAAACAACAGAAAATCAGATCCCCTTCAGTATACTCTGAGAATCCTTTTTCTATCCTGGATCTGCAATACAATCACATTTCAGCTATCTCAATAATATATGTCTTTGTTAGAATTGCTATAATGAATTAGATATTGGCAGTTTGTGGAATTTATAGGAACATTCTATTTAGTTCTTTTTTGGCAGGGGGTACTGGGATTAAACTCAGGGGCACTTGACCACTGAGCCACATCCCCAGCCCTATTTTGTATTTTATTTAGAGACAGGGTCTCACTAAGTTGCTTAGTGCCTTGCTTTGCTAGGGTTGGCTTTGAATTTGATATCCTTCTGCCTCAGCCTCCCGAGCGGCTGTGATTACAGGCATGCGCCACTGTGCAAGGCTCTCTTTAGTTCTTAAATTAATATTTTATCTCTTACTCAAAGCATGTTTACATTAAAAGGATTGCACTAGTGTGAACTGAGATACACTGACAAATGTTCTGAGATTTAGGCCCTGCTCAGTTACTGGAGATTGAAGTGAAACAGGACAAACAAATCATTTCATTTCTTTCCTCAATAGAGAATGTGATCACAAGTCTGAGACTCCTTTCTGTTTGAAAATGCTTTGATTTTATGATTCCCTACTTAAAAATCTTACTTAGTTGGATAAATAAAATCTACTATTCCCTAGTCACATAAATGCACTGAGATGTGCAATCTTATCTCAATAAAAAAAGAGTACAGGAGCTGGGTTATAGTTCAGTTGGCAGAGCATTTGCCTTGCATGTGTGAGGTACTGGATTCGATCCTCAACACCACATAAAAACAAATAAATAAAATAAAGGTATTGTATCTGTCTACAACTAAAAAAGTTTTTTTAAAAAGGCTACATTAACTTACATTCATTCAGTTATTCACACTGTGCCTTTGCCCATACTGCAGACAGTTCTAAGAGAGCAATCATTTGAAACAGCAAAAAGGCTTTATTTGGGAATATCCTAACCAACAAGATAACTGAAGGAATTGTTTACTTTTTAAAATTTTGAAGAAGGGAAAAAAATGGAGACAACAAAAAAACACTTTGTAATGCATTCCCAACATTCAGACTGTAGTTTTCAATAACATGTAATGTGAATGGGCATTAATGACTGTAACCTTATATTCTCTACTGGACTCTACTGAAAATGTTTATCAAAATAATTATAATCTTATTAAAGCCATTAAGACAAATTAAAGGTTAATTTGGATATTTAGATGAAGTACAACATATATATTCTATAATAAAGATTAAACCCAAATGGTAATTAAAAATACAAATATTGTAGGAATTTTAAAAGCACCAAAAAATAAGAGAAATAAATCCAATCACTTTCTGTGCTAAACAATCTTAATATTCACAACAGATAAAACTCTCTTCCTAAAAAAAAATCACTAAAAAATATAAAACAAAACTTACTTGGTTCTAGCTTCTTCAGGTCCTCCAGTTTAAATTCTTCCTGGGACTGTGTGGACTAAATTTAAAATATGCATATTATATCTTTTCATTACAAAGATTTCACTGCACCCTATGTCTTTTAAATGGCAAGAATAAAATATTTAAAATAAATATATTTCTTGTTTTAAAGGTAGAAAATGAAAAGTTCCAAACTGATTTTTGGAATATTCAAGCTAATAGAAACAGAAAAAATTAGAATCATATCTTTTATTTCTACCGTTTACAAAGTATGAACTAAATCATTTAAGTGTGAGTTCAACTGATCAATTCCAATTGTTATAAAACCCTTCTGAGATAATATTGCTTTGGGCATGAATGTCTAATATCTTATCAGAACAATTTAGAATAATTCATTTAAAAAAATCCATTTATCTGTAAAGCTGCACTTCACAATTCCAAGCATGTTGCAATTTTGCCTATGGTTTTCTGTAGGAAAAAAATGCTATAAATCCCAAGATAATTTTAACTGTCAGTTACTAAAATCAAGAATTTTTATTTATAAGAGATCTATAGGGACTGGGATTTTAGCTCAGTGGTTGAACACTTGCCTCACATGTGTGAGGCACTGGGCTCGATCCTCAGTACCACATAAAAAAAATAAATAAAACAAAGGTATAGTGTCCATCTACAATTTAAAAAATTTACAAAAGAGATCTATACTTCTTTAAATAAATTATTATTCCTTTTCTAGCACCTTGCAGGTTTTAGAGAAGAGAATCAGAAGACAAAGGGCTGAGAAGTGGGAGAGAGATGAGTATATATTCTCTTCTAAACTAATATGCCACAACCAATTCTAAATCAAGTTTGGTTTGGTGTAGGTCTAGATATGATTTAATTATATATAATTTAATTATAGATTATTTTAATTATATATAATTTAATTATATATAATTTAATTAGATATGGTCTGCAGTTACACCTGGCAGCCAGAAATGCCTCCTGGGCAGGTATTATAAATAATATGTTCCTCAGAAATCAGGCTTCCAGGAAAGGAGGAGGTACAGACCACTTCACAGGTAGAGGTCACTGGAGTTTTAGGAAGGAAAGACCTTTTAAAGTCACTTAAGAGTTCTCTAATCTCTCATTTCTTATATAAGGAAAACCAGGCCCAGAGCCAAAGCCAGGATGCAAGACTTAAGTCTTCTGACTCTAGGTCTCAGCTCTCTCCCCTAGGTCCTGCAGCCTCCTGGATCTTTTGGAGTACAAGATCTGGGGGTCTTTATAACCAAAGACAAGCTGGACAGCTATAAATTAAAGAATCAATAGCATTCTCAACAACAACTCTAGTCTCAGAATAATAAAGAAAATGAAGAAAAAGTTAATTTTTTCCTCATCACTTAACAAGGTTCATTTTTTGATATTAACCTGTTTGTTTTGTAATTTTAAAATGTTTTAGGAGGTCAAAAGACTTTAATCTCAGGTCATGTGGCTCACAGGTTCTACTCCTGAGCAACAAATGCTGGAGAAATCTAACTAATTGAAGGCAAATAGGTGACTAAAATATGGGATCATTAAAACTTTTTTACATTTTTTATTGTCTTCATATTCATAACGTACTTCATTAACTATTAATTTATGTACCTGGATATCTAAGATTCTATTCATCAAGATTTAGATATTTTAAGTCTTAATTCAATGATGCCAGCTGATCACTTCCTAATCAGTTCCTAGATAGATTTCACAAATCTTACAGAAATGGGATAGTGTATAGTCTTTGTTCCTTTCCTTAAGCATATCAGCTATTTCCTTTGTGATAATTATTTTCCAGGACTAACATCCTAAGTCTCTTAAATCTATTGTGGATATTAGCACTTACTAAGGAAAAACGAAAAACACCCTTTCAAATTGTAGTAACATAATTTTTTAAGTAGATTTTAAATATTTTAAAAATACAAATATATTTGGGCAAGAAATATGGCTAACCCTCTGGGGGCTTTTTCTCCCCAAACTCCTGGAACTAAGAATCAATAAACACAGGCCTATGGATTAAAAACTTGCTTAAGTTTAATTAAAAAGTTATGCAAAAAATTACTCCCATTTCCCCTTGTGCAAAAAAAGAAAAGTATTAATAAGACTGAATTAGGTCACCAGGGTTTTCACACTGCCTTTTCTTAAGAGATGAGGAAAAGGGGGATAGTAGAGGATAGGAAAGGTAGCAGAATACAACAGTTACTAATAGGGCATTATGTAAAATTGTGGCTGTGTAACCAATGTGATTCTGCAATCTGTATTTGGGGTAAAAATGGGAGTTCATAACCCACTTGAATCTAATGTATGAAATATGAAATGTCAAGAGCTTTGTAATGTTTTGAACAACCAATAATAAATAAATAAATAAATAAATAAATAAAAATAAAATTTATTCAAAAACAAGAGATGAAGAAAAGACTAACACATACTTTTCACTATCTACAAGATTAAAAATTGACTTAACACTACTTACTCTGAGCCAGGAGAAAATGGGTGTTGTTTCCTCCCATTTCTTCTCTTCTTTTAGAATAAGTTACTTTAAAGTATCCCCTTTTACATAATCTCTATCAGGGAATCAACTTGACATACAAAAATTTTAATTCAAGGAAGAAAGAACAGTAGTGAAACATTTTGCAATCTTATATGTTTATTTAGCTGACAGGTCTGTATGCCAAGTTCTTGACTTGACCTAATTTTTTTTCCATTTGTTTTTTGGTTTGGGGGGTTTTGTGTGTGTTTTCTTTTTTTGCTTTGAGAGGTGATACATAAAGAGTTATGAAAATTCAGAGTTAAGCATTGAGGTGGAATGCACTTATTCCCAATCCTTCTGTTTTTCCAAGTGACTCGGAACAAACTCCAGTCTTTGGGTTACCCATGCTTTTCAACTAAAGTGTGGATGACTTCCGTTAGAGTTAAATAAGGCCTAAATAGTTAAGAAAAGAAATTCATTAAGTGATAAGTTATATATCTGTATAAATGTTCACTTAATGTTAGGCAAAGCATGATCAATCTGATTTTTTTTACTTAAATATAACAGTTTTTTGTTTATTTTTCTGCTTAATGGACTCAAGAGCAATTTCATTTGGAATTGAATATATCTAGATATTATTTGATGGTACCTTTTGCTCTTCTGTGAATTCAGAATTGTTGTGTTGAGCTTGGGCCTCTTTTTGTAGATGTCTTGCTAATCTGTAAGAAAACATTTTTTTTTAAGGACTGAAAGCAAACTATCTCAACTGCAACAAAGTAAAACAAATTAAATCTCTTAAAAACAATAAAGTACATAATACTTCGTTCTGTTTTTGAAGTAATTCCACATTTTCAAGGCAAATCTACATTACCCTGAGAATCAAACTTTTTACAAAAAAAAGTTTGTACAAAATAATGATGCAATAAGATACTTTTAATACCATTTCACTGGGACAAATTTCAGAATCTTAAAGCTGAAAAGAATCTCAAAAAGCACATAATTTAACTTTCTTTATTATGCACTAATTTCTTCTATAAACAACCAATAAATAGTTTTCTAGATTCTACTTTAACACTTCCAGTGAGCACCAATAAGAGTATCAACCATAGATACGTTATCATTCTATCATAATTAATTTCCCAATAAGATTTGCCCAAATCCAAATTACAGCCATGACAATAACTCCATCAAAATATGCTTTTGAAACATTTTTAATGGAAAATAAAGAAAAGCCGTCCACCAATCAAAAACAGAAAATACTGCTTGCCCAGTTATCATCATATCTAAAAATGGCAGGTAGGCCTTGAGTGAGTTTTCCAGGATGAATTTATGATGCTAGTCCAAGCTCAACAGTGAAGATCCAAAGCTATTTCTGAGACAGTAAAAGGCAAAAATTTACTCTTATGAAGAAAGAGGGGAAAAAAAGACCAATTTTAGACACAGTATTTGATTAGACATGTTTCTAAACAAGATATAAAAATGGCCAATAAACACATGAAAAAATATTCAGTATCATTAGACATCAGGGAAATGCATATCAGAATCATAAAATAATTACTTAGCACCCATGCAGATGGATATAATTTAAAAAAAAGAGAGATGAAGAAAATAATAGGCGTAGAGAGAGTACGGAAAAAACTGGAACCCTCATGCATTGCTAATGGGAATGTAAATTGGTGCCAGCCGTTGTGGAAAAGTTTAATATAGTTAAATACAGAGGAACTGTATGCTCCATCAACTCCTAGATGGATATATCCAAAAAACTAAAAATAAATGTTCGCACAAAGCACATGTACACAAATGTTTATAGCAGCATTATTTGTAATGATCAAAAAGTCATACAACCAAATTGTCCATCAATTAATGGATGAACAAAACGTGGTACATATATTCAGTAGAATATTATTCAGTCATAAAGAGGAATGAAACTCAGATAATATGCTAGCTACAGTATGAATGAACTTCAAAAAGATTATGCTATATAAAAGAAGTCAAATGTAAATGGTCATGTTATATGATTCCATTTACATGAAATGTCCAGGAAAGGTAAATTCATAGAGAAAGAAAGCAGATGAGTGGTTACCAGGATATGGAGAAATTTAGAATGATTGACACCAGGTATGAAGTTTCTTCTGGGAGTAGGAGAAATTTTTAGGAATTACAATAGTGATGGTTATAACACACTGTGAATACATTAAAGACCACTTCACTGTACACATTAAAATAGTGAGTTTTATGGTATATGCTAAAAAAATGCAAGAAAAAAGCTAGCAAAAGATTTTGAAAATAAGATTGCTATTTTGGTTGAGGTATAGGAGTAGGAATGGCAGCAAGTGCTAGCTAGAAAAAGGCAATTAAAAAAGAGAGTTCATCACAGTTCCAAAAAACAAGTACTAGATAAGAGTTCTACTCTATGCAATCATATCCTTAAAGATCAAGTAGTATTCTCAATGGTCTCTATCCTCTTTATGAAAAGTCTGCATCCTTTATCATTAAGCAATAAATTCTTACAAGAAATCTTAACATTTGCTAAGATAGCTCCACCATGTTACTTAGTCAAATTTTCATCCATTTACTTACTTGCTTCCAAAGCTGGAAACCACACAATATATTTTTCTAAAATGTCATTCACTTACTCACAGTCTCACAGTTTTATGAATTCTTATGCAGGAGAAGGTACAAATAAATATGGCCCATTGTCCTTTTTCTGGATTTGCTTTCTTTTTTTTTAAACTCTTGCTGACCTATGTGGACTCTTAAAGGAATTCATGGTCTATACACCCTTAGCAATGTCAACTATACATCCCTGAGTTCAGGGAAGTTATAGTGTAATAGTTTCTTTATTTGAATATTTCTACATATAATTTGCTAAGTGTGGCTATCAACCTAAGCAGGATTCTTTTTTTAATTTAAATAGTTTTGTTTTGTTATTTTTTTAGTTGTAGTTGGAACCAATACCTTTTATTTTATGTATTTATTTTATGTGGTGCTGAGGATGGAACCCAGTGCCTTGCACATGCTAGGCAAGTACTCTACCAATAAGCCAAAGCTCCAGCCCCAGCCCCTAAGCAGGATTCTTGTCAGGAAAAAAAAAAGTATAGCTTTCAACTCCTGTTTAAATACTAATAATCAGGGCTGGGGTTGTGGCTCAGTGGTAGAGTGCTCGCCTAGCATGCACAAGGCACTGGGTTCGATCCTCAGCACCACATAAATGTAAAGAACACCTACAACTCAATAGGTAAGAGATAATTCATTTTAAAAAATAGGTAAAAGATTTGAACAGACATTTCACAAACAAGATTTACAGAGGGAAAAATAAGCATATGAAAAGACATTCAACATTATTAGACATTAGAAAAATGTAAATTAAACCTATAGTTAAGTATACTGATAATAGCTACAATCAAAAAAAAATAATAATAAATGCTGCTATACAGAGAAACAGAAAACCCCTTCATACTGCTGGTAGAGATATAAAATGGTACACCCAATTTGGAAAATTTGACAGCTACTGTAAAAAGTTACAAACTGAACATATGACTCAGCAATTCTACTTATAGGTATTTATTCAAGAGAAATGAAGAATGTGTCCACATAAAATATTGACATGAATGTTCAATGCAGTTTTATTGAAAATAACCAAAATTCAAATGTCAACCAACTAATGAGTGAATAGGCACATAAAACATGAGACAGCCATACAATGTAATACTGTAAATTCACCAATAAAAAGGAATAAAATCATAATACATGCTAACCCTAACCCTAACCCTAACCCCCAACACTAACCCAAAACCCTAAACCTTAACCCTAACCCAACCCTAACCCTAACCCCAACCCCTAACCCTAAACTCTAAACCCTACCCTCACCCTAATCCTAACCCTAAACCCCAAACCCTAACCCCAACCCCAACCCTAAACCTTAACCCCCTAACCCTAACCCCCTAACCCTAACCACCCCAACCCCAACCCCAACTCTAACCCTAACCCTAACAACCCTAACCCTAACAACCCTCACCCTAACAACCCTAACCCTAACCCTAACAACCCTAACCCTAACTACCCTAACCCTAACCCTAACCCTAACCCAACCTAACCCTAACCCTAAATGCCTATTCTGTCTCTAGAAGCAGGTTTCTGCTCTCAAGGTTCTTGAGACAAGATTTACTTATATAATTAACCAGAGAAGAAAATAAGGCTATGTATAATGAAATGCTGAATTAGCTAAATGAACACAAATGAAGTAAATTCAGAGTTAGGACAGGATCCAGGCTTGAAAAAAATTGGCTATTTGCAGAGATAGAATGTGGATAAAAATGGGAGTTCATAATCCACTTGAATCAAATGTATGAAATATGATATGTCAAGAGCTTTGTAATGTCTTGAACAACTAATAATTTTAAAAAAGAAAAAAATTCAGATTGACTTACTTGCCTTCAAGAGTATGGTGTGAGAAAATGCTCGGATTTAAAAACAGATTTCTGCTTCCAGAGGGCAGCTATCCAAATTGGTGGGAGGCAAATGAAGACTCTCTGGTTGTCTTTTTAGAAGACACAAATAAGATCTGTGCTATCCATGCCAAACGTGCAGCAGTTATGCCAAATGACCTCCAAATAGCACTCTGACACATTGAGAACTTACATAAGAACCTACTATGGGGCTGTGTGTATGTGTAGCTGTGTGAAAGCCTCCCATGCACGAGGCCCTGGGATTGATCCACAGCATCTCAAAAACAACAAACCAAACCACTCTTGGTAGATCTGATGTTAAACATTCCCTTTGTCTCCAAGGTGTCAAAAGGAATCTCAGTGGATGAATACAAGTAGAAAACTAGGGGAGAGGAATCAGGTATTGGTAGCTTTTCCATTTTTGTTTGTGTGTGAATTTTTTATATAAATGTAAAGCATGCAAAGCAGGAAAGCAGATCAAAATGTTTCAGTGAAAAACTTCTGGCGATTCAACTGTATAAGGATAATATAGGTACTGCTATTTTTTTTCTTTTTTTGGACCATGGCAGCATTTTGACTTTTAAAAAAATAATTAGCTTCTTATTGACAGCCACTAAATGTCATTTGTAGAATTTTGATCATATAGTGGATTTCACTCACTATGACTTTCTGAGTTGTCCTACATGCTAGTGCAGGTTTTTAATACTGTCCATCTTCTGTGCTGTTTTATAAATTTGCTATTAAAATATAGGAGGTCACATGCTAGTAATCTCAAGTATTCCAAAGGTTGGGGCAAGGAATTGAAAGTTCAGGGGCACACAACTCTGCAACTTAGTGAGATCCTGTCTCAAAATAAAAAGTTAAATAGGTCTGGGAATATAGCTCAATGGTGAAATGTCTCTGGGTTTAAAACCCAGCACCTACATAAATAAATAAATGCAACTGTTAAAAATATATATGCACAAGTATGTTCATGAAGCATGTTTTATATTGGGGAAAAAAAGAAACACGCCATGTGTCCATGAATAGGGCACTGTCTGGGTAAATAATGGTATATCCATCCACAGGATTGTTTGCAGCTCCTACATGGAATAAAGTAGATTTATGTGTACTGATATTAATGAACTTTTTCCAAATTTTTGATGATCTCCTAAGCTTTTATGCTAGCACTCATGTAGACATGAATGTAAAATCAAAACATGTATTATTTGATACCCTGTTTATATTTTTTCTCTCTATATACACTAGAAACACAGGCAATATGCACAGAAGAAATAGGAGAGACTACCACATTATGAGAACTAAACTGGAATTATTGGGCAGAGGAAATTAATGACAGGGAGCAGTTTGATGTTTTGCATTTTATACTTTATTACTTTGTGCTCTAACATAACAAGAAATCAAAGTGTGTGTGTGTGTATGTGTGTGTGTGTGTGTGTGTGTGTGTGTGTGTGTTTCTAACCCTAAATTCACAATATTAGGCAACCAATCCCTAACTTTGAACTATAAGAATTTTTGTGTATTTAAGTAATCTTTGATAATTTTCCACTGAGCTAAACTACTGTGGAATGCCCAACCAAGTATGAGAAATTCATGGCAACTGAATAGGGACTGAAACCTCCAAAACCATGAACTAATTCTGATAAGGTGGACAACACCTATAATTTCAACAACTGTGAAGGCTGAGGAATGAGAGTCACAAATTCAAAACCACCTAAGCAACTCTGTGTGACAGTGTCTCCAAAAATAAAGAGGGTTGGCAAACTAGCTACGTGGAGAGGACCCCTGGATCCAACACTCAGGCCATCAAACAAACAAACAAAAAAACTTAAAACAAGCCTCATCACAGCTATTAGATATTGTGGGGGAAAACTTGATAATTTTATGTGAGCCTTCTTATCTGGGGATTCAGTGTTCTTTAAGAAAGCATAGCATTTTCCTGTGGAAACATCTAGAAGCAGAATTGCCAGGCATCTGCCACTTCAATCAATATTGCAAGTTACTGTCCAAATAAGACATTCCCCCTCTAAGAGTTGCTATTTTTCCACCTGTTCTCAGTCTCATTATATGAAGGAAGATGTTTACAAAATAAAGGTTTGTGTGTTACATCCCTTGTAAATGCATGCAAAACACGTTTTATTAAGTAATTTAATATCATTTCAGAATTTCACACTTAAATAAATGTGAGACACATGAAAAACAAAGCATGTGAAATTCTTCACAATGATTCCAAGAGGGTGGGCAAAGGACAACAACCATAAATGCAAGATTTCTTCACTACTCCTGGTGTTGCTTAAATGACAATAATGAGTATACACTGTTTTGTAATCAAACATTATGATAGCAAAATGAAAAAAAACTGACAAAAAATTCTCTAGTCTTGACCTGCTTCTACACAAAACACCCCAGGAGTCAACAGGATATTCAGGAAGAGCATCCCCACCTGCACTGTGTGGATGATGCCCTCTAGTGGTCTAAGGGATGTAGCCTGCAGAGCTGTGTCCACAGGAGCTGTTGGAGAGACAGGAAACTCTCTGGTGGAAGACTTCAAGGTGTTCTATGTCCTCAAGCCCAAAGTTGTGAAAATGATTCCAAGTGAAAAATTCTGTGATACAGCTGTCTTCGAAGTTTGTCTCAAAAACTCAGATCAACAATATCCAAAGGCTCCCCTGGGCACCCTCAGATATCATTGTTTTGTTAAGTATAGTTAAAATTTTAATTGTCTTAATTATGGATCAATGATGCTTTTACTTGATAACTTAAAGCCATTCTGAACTTGAAGATGGGTTCCAGGAGTGATCAAATATCAAAAGGCTTTCAGACACTCTTGTCTGTGCTCTTCCAACCCTTGGCTAATTATGCTTTCTAGTCTAAAAAGCATTTTATCATTTCCATACACCTACCTCTAAGCTTTGGGGACTATGGCCCACATTACAATTGTCCTGTCTTTTTACAGGATAAAAATATGAAGACTAGAGTATTCAGCGCACTTATTAGGACCAATTATAAAATGCACAGTCCAGTGATGACAAACCCTTTCTTGTTCTGTTTGTTGCTTTTAAATACAAAAATAGTTAAAAATATTTTTACAATACATTGTGTCATGAATGTAACTTGGTGGGGCATCTTGAGAAAAAAAAAAGAAGTTCTAGGAATGTATGAAGGGCAGCTGGAGATCGATTTAGCATAAATACAGAGTTTGCAGAAGGGTTGCTGGGAGAATTTTAAAAGCCTGGGTTCCAATGGGCAGAAGTGCTGCTTCAGACTCTGTGGACAGTTGGGAGTTTGGAATTATGCACCATTCATAACCTCAGTCATATGGACATCCCAGGAAGGATTGCCTTTTTTGGGTCTACTCAAGGTCAAGAAGCAAGTCAGTGATAGTTATGAAACTAAGCTAAACTACCATATATAGTTGTTTAACTTTACTAATTTTTATTTATGTATAGATGGTGCTGAGAATCAAACCCAGTTCCTTATACATACCAGGCAAGTGCACTACCAGTGAGCCACAGCCCAATCCTCTACCTTATATTTTATTACAAATAATTTCTCTTTCTTTTTAGATTTGATTTCAAAACAAAAGAGCCCGACTATGACCTAGGGAGAAAAAACGATTGCTTGTCACCAGAGAATGACAACCAGCCTGCTCTTCCCAATGGAGCCTGCTGGGGGAAGAGGGCTGGGCAGTGGTGCTGTTGAGAGATCGCATCTTGGAAATCTTGGTGGCTTACAATTGGATAACTTTGAAACAGGTGGCTTAAAACAGAAAGATGCAGCAGTATCAGGACCAGCAGGTCCCTTGTAAGTATCTACTGTATGAAGGACAATGGCAGAATGACTGAGGATATTATCTTCAGCAGCTTCAACAGCCCCAGAATTACCAAAAGAAACTGCCATTTCAGGACTATTTCTAGTGCTGAAGAAGCATGGGGACTTAGAGCAGCATGTGCCCTCCCTTCTACAACAGCAGGGTCCAGGTTATCAAAGGAATGGAGAGGTCCTGAGCTCTCAGATATACATGTCCTCCACAAATAGTAGTCAGTTCTCTGTCAGTGCCCATTGGGCCAGCTGGACAGCAAGGTGCTGCATAGCAGCCTATTTCCCCAACCCAGCAGCTTTGGGATGAGGGATCTGAAGAGGTCTATGACTGGGTCAAACTTATAACTGGAGAACAACATGGCATTACATTTTAGAGAGCTATAGACATAGGTTATTGTGTAACTATCCACAGGGGTTCAGGTCAAAGGACTCTCTTGAATCTGCATATAAGTTATTGAGTTCAGGAAGGCTCTGTGAAGAAAACAAGAAGAAAAAAATCAAAAAGCAAAAGCACACACACAAACAAATAACCAAGGAAAACCCCAAATCCTTCAAATAACCCCCTGCTCCCTAGCAAGCACACACACACACACACACACACACACACACACACACACAGAGAGAGAGAGAGAGAGAGAGAGAGAGAGAGAGAGAGAGAGAATATCCAGAATTGTGACTGTCTTCTGATGGGACAGCAGTCACCCCCGGGGTAGATCCCTGACTGTGCATCTTTTAGTGCTCTGGAGAAAGGTGGACTTATGCAGCCACTACCACAGCAACAGGCACAAAGACAGCAAGACCACCCCCAAATAACAGCAGTTGCCAAATTCAAACCAACATGTGCTTTAGGTAGACACTTCTTGCACAGCCCTTCCTCACAAATTATCTCCCCCTTGGAGGTAAGATACTCTAAGCTGCCTTTGTATGGAGGGGTCTGCAGGCTTCTGCTCTCCTCCCTGGCCCAGGACAGCATTTTCAGGACAAAGCATAGCCTGCCAGGACAGCCTGGACTCTCTGAAAGTTATCAGCATCATTGGTATCACAATGAATTTGCTTGTGTGCCAACCTTAAAAAAAAAAAGAATAAGAAAGAAAGAAATAAGTGAGAAGGTTACGAAAAAAGCCATCTCACCCATTATTTCTTGACAAGAATTCTGCTGGAATGAAGCCTTAAAGAGAACAGACTTCTGCAAGGGTATCTGCCCAGCAACTCTCTCTTTAACTTTGGACTCACATGTACCTTGTTATTGACCAATGTGGCCAAGACTTATTGTTTTGAAACATATGTTGTAATTCTTTTATTTTTGCCTTTAAAAATCCTCCCAAGCCATACTCTCCCACTGTGCTCATAGGGAGTGTGCCGGGGGTTTCCTGTGCCAGGCATCTGCCTATTGCAGTGTCATTCTATTTTTAATCCACATCCTTGGCAGACCCTTTCTCTGTTAGTTTGATTAATACCTCATCCACCTTAAAGACACATGCTACCTGAGTTCTCTCCACTAAAGGCAGTTCCAGCTTCTGCAATCTCAAGAACCCTAGGAGGCTCCTACACAGGCCTGAGAGCCCCTTCTTGGGAATCCAGAGTGTTCTGTCACCTGGGCATGTGGGTCAATGATATCTGAGGGGTGCTCAGGGAAGCATTTGGATAGAGTTGATCTTCATTTTTGAGACAAGTTCAAAGTGAGGCTATCTGGGAACTCCCACTTTGAACACATTTTCATAATTTTGAGCCTAAGATATAGAACTCTTTGAAGTATTCCAGACAATTTCCTGTCCCTGGGACAGCCCCTGCCAACACAGCTCTGCAAGCTACATCCCCCTAACCACTAGGGGGCACCATTTACACAGTGCCACTGGAAAAGTGGAGCAACTGCTGAATTCCCAGTGACTCCTGGAGTGTTTTGTGTAGAGGCAGGCCAAGACTAGAGCTCTCTTTGGTAGTTCTTTCCATTTTCCTCTGGCAACATCTGTTCATAAAACAGTGTGTACTGCTTATGATTGTTTAAAGAACAGCAGGAGTTGTGAAGAAAGCTTGCATTTGTGGTTCTTGCACTTTGCCCACCCTCTTGGACCATCATAATGAGTCCCAGATCCTGTTTGTGATATCTCATATTTGATGGTGAAATTATGAATTATCATACTTATTAAACTGCACAACCAAATGGTTTGAATTCCCAAGGCATGTAACATAGAAATCTTAGTTTTGTAAATATCTTCCTTCCTAAAGTGAGATAGAGAACTGGGGGAATTAGCAACTGCCCAACTGGGAAAATGTATTACCTGCACAATCACTTTGGATGGTTACATGGTATGTTGATTGAAGTTGCAGATGCCTAGTAATTCTGCTACTAGATGTTTTCTACAGAAAAATGCTTATACTTTCTTCCAGAACACAGAACCCTTAGGTACAAAGGCTCATATAAAGTAATCAAGTTAGGTATGTTAGTCAGTTTTCCACCACTATTATCCAATATCTGTGATGAGACTTATCTTGACTTTGTGTGTGTGGTCTGGGGACTGAATCCAGGGTTCCTCTGCATTGAGCTACTTTCCCAGCCATCTTTATTTTTTGAGACATGGTCTCACTCAATTGCTCAGGCTGGCCTTGAATTTGTGATCCTCCTGCCTCAGCCTGCCAAGTTGCAGGGGTTATGGGTGTTGTCCATCACATCAGGCTCATTTCATGGTTTTGGAGGTTTTAGTTCCTAGGCAGTTGTCCCCATTTTTTGGCCATTTTTTGGCACATTAGAGAAAAACTATCAACCACATGACCAGGAAGTCATAGGTTGAAAGAGAGAGGGGCTACATAATCCCCTTGAGAGCCTGCCTCCAATGACCTGAAGA
The DNA here is from genome assembly GCF_052094955.1 of Ictidomys tridecemlineatus. NCBI lineage: Eukaryota > Metazoa > Chordata > Mammalia > Rodentia > Sciuridae > Ictidomys > Ictidomys tridecemlineatus. Next base: position 1,062,564 of record NW_027523660.1, on the reverse strand, counting down.
TCTCCTGCTAGGAGATAAACACCTCATAAACATCCCACCATGTTGCCGTGTCACCATGCCCTGTGTAGTCTTATGGGATGTTTAAGATCTTAGCTATAAGCTCAGTGCAGTTAAAAATAATAGACTAGACTACGGACTTTGTGGAGGGCTACCGCAGCAGGTGCCTCGGTTCCGGAAATTTAAGGACCCAGAACCCCGGCCCATCATGAGGACTGCACAAACATGACAAAGCTGGATGGCGGGCTTAACATAGAAGATCGAAGGGAGCGGCCTGTCATAAGGTTGCATATTAGCAAAAGGATCACCAGCAGGTGAGTATTGGAGCCTGGAGCATTTGCCTTTTCAAAGATTTTGGAATGGAGGCCTGAAATACACGTTATAGACCTGGTGGAAGCACCTAAGCCCTTGTGGAGGCTTTATCTCCCAGAGGATGGTCAGTTCCAGGGATCAGTAACTGCCATTGATTTGGATTCTGAAAATCTAAACAGCTTCAACATTTGTAAACATGGTTACCTTTGTATCAGGCTGTTCACAAGAGATTATCCAGCAACTTCTCTAGGACAGGCCCATTTGGTATCATTACCCAACCCAACAGGAATTTCTACACCTTTTAATCATTTTATGTGTACACATTGTTTGCCCTTGTATTGGAAGGGTGAGATCGTTAAGCCAAAAAATTGTTTCTTTCTTGAATATAATGTCTGTAATTACCTTTAACAAATACCATAATAAACAGTGGCTTTGGTGTCAAAAAATAAATAAATAATTGACTAGTCCTATGTTATTTTGACAGTATTCAAAGGATACACTGTCCAGTGAAATATCAAGTTTCTAAATTAGTTTTACAGTATGTTGACTGAAAATAAAATAAGGAGTGAAACAATAATGATTTATCTTGGAATCATAGATATGTATTCATCCAGTGAAAACAAAAACATGAACTAGATTTATGCACAGTAAATTCGTGACAGTTGCATTTGGACATGGAGGAAAAGTTATATTTTATTCAATATTATAAGAATTTCTTCACTCAGTTTCTTTTTTATTAATTTTTTAAAAGTTTTGCTAATAATTGAACCCAATGCCTCATGTATGCTAGGTAAGTGCTTTGCCACAGAGTCACAACCCCCGCCCTTAACTGAGGTTTTTATTGCCTTCCCTCTTTGTAGATTTTGAATAGTAAATAGCTGTTTTCGTTGATTGCAAGATATAGCCTAGTCATATAGTGATTTGCATAGATTAAATTTTTAAAGATCACAGTGTTTTTGAGGAACCCAAGTAGATCATGACACACGTATCCTCTTTATGTGTTTCTTTCTGCATTAAGGTTGCTAATATCTCAATTAAAAATTTTGCACCTATTTTTCAGGAATTACCTTGTACTCAGGTAATATGTAACATGCTGTCAAAGCTTTGTTGAAAGTGATGAGTTCTCAAAGATCTGTGTTCAGAAAAGACCCAGGTGCTGCATAATGGCTCTAACTTGGGTTTAGTGAAACCTTCTTAATGAGCAGGGGCTGACACACCTCTCTTGGTGTGACAGCACTATCTTCAAGGGGTTGGGTCATCTTAAGTTAGCCTTAGTATATGAATCAGGTATTTTGTAACTCTTAGTATTCTCCAAAATCTTGTGAAAATTTACATGTACACCTTTATTGAATGCTTGGATTGTTTCCCAGTGACTGAGTCTGATTTTTCCTTTACAGGAAGATTTTTAATACATATTTGATATTTTTTAATGGTTCCAACTGGCTCTCCTTAAGCCATTTTAAGGAAGTTGAATTTTTCCATGAGTATATGTCAAATGGACTGTCATATAATTGCTCCCAATATCCTGGTAACGCTTATGCCTAGAGCATATGGAATGGTGTGTTATTTTCATCTGTTTTCTTTTTTTAACTTATATGTTCTATTGCACAGGTTAGTTTAACAGAGCAGGGTTAATGACAAGCTTTGAGGATCTGCTGGGCTGGGGTCCCTGGGATGGGGTGGTGCTAAGACTCATGGTGGGTTTTCACCAATAAATCTCTGAGTGTTCTGGTGGGGAACTGTCAAAAAATAGCTGGGAGCTCATATGAGGTGACTTGGTACACAGCATTATGTGTCCAAGCTGGAAGAAGTTGGAGGCCAGTGCATGCCCTGAGTTGGAGTCCAAGTCCTTTGGGGCCTCTGCAGAGTCATGTGCATGTAAGGGAATCTGTCCATTTGCATATCCATTATGCAATTGTTGAAAAGTCAAAGTGAATTTTATAAAGCCTAGACAGATACATAGAAATAGAGAACAGAGGAACAAACAAATTGGGTTTTTACAAAGTTTTTTTTTTCATTTCCTTAGATACATATGAAATAATCTGTCTATTCATCTATCATATCTCTTCTTTATCCATTCATCTGTCAAGTCATGAATGGTGTGGATAGGACTGACCCTCAGGACTATACTTGGTATCCTTAGAATGTGGTCTTTTTCATGGAAGATGGACTCAGCTGTAAAAAGAACATATCTGCTCTCAATAGAAGGTACTTGACAAAAAAATGATGTGCACAATGTGTGAGCCCTGTATGAGTTGGATAGGGTAAGCTTGGAATGGGAAAGCAAAATGGCCTGGCCTTTGCAGTGTGCCATGGTACCCATGATTGTGACTGACTCCCATGGAATTGTGGTTCACTTCCTAAGACTGACTGTGCAATATGTTGTCAAAGCTTTGTTGAAAGTGATGAGTTCTCAAAGATCTGTGTGTAGAAAAGACCCAGGTGCTGCATAATGGCTCTAACTTGGGTTTAGTGAAACCTTCTTAATGAGCAGGGGCCGACACACCTCTCTTGGTGTGTGTGCGGGAGCACTCTAGTTCATTATATTGACTTGTGGATTGTGAGTTCCTGCCTTCCCCTTCCTCATCAAGAAAAATTCCAACAAGTGATTTGGTATAAAATAGTGACATTCCCATTTTTCGAAAGGAAAATCTGAATAGCTGGGAAGACATCTTCCTATAATTTGTGTCATGCTCTTTTATGAGGAACAGCTGATAATTTATTTGGTTCTTTTAAAGGAAAAATTTAAGATAGGTTTAATTCAAACTGAGTTTGTTTAAGAAACACACAAAACCTCAGGTAGCCCTCAGAATCAGAAAAGGTTCTAAGATGTGTGGACAACAAAATTAGGTAGCATTTATAGACAATGGAAGTGCGGAATAGGGACAATTTAATTAGTTACAGCTTAAGTGGTTTAAAAGTTTCCCTTGTTAACTGACACTCAGTGTTAGCTTTCTGTCACTATGACAAAATACCTAAGTAAAGCAACTTCAAAGCAGTTTTAGAGGTTTAGTCCAGGATCACTTGGCCTCATCAATTTGGGCCTGTGTAAGGCTGCACATCATGGTGGGGAGCATAAGGTAGAACACAACTTTTCACATCATGGTGGCCAGGAAGCAAAAGGGGACCAGAGGAAAAAGGTCAGGATCCCAACATCCCCTTCAAGGACATGTGCCCAAAGATCTAACATACTCCAGTAAGGTCCTACCTTCTAAAATTCTACCAATTTCCAGTAGTAACATAGGCTTTCAACAGGCCTGCAGCAATGGTCATTAGGGCCATCTGAGATTCATAGCACTCAACTACTGAGATGGAACTCCATGTTGATTTGGGCTGTTGAATCTATGCAGGAGCTTAGGCCAAATCAATGGCTTCCCACACATTTTATTTAATAATCCCTAAATCAGATTCTGCACATCATGTGCAGAAAGCAAATGCTTTCCCATGATCCTTGATGTGGTAAGGATCTTGTCTATTATGTCTTTATTTTTGAGCCTGAGTGTGTTAAACTTAAAGCTTCATCCCAGGGTTTCATAAGCTGACTTCCAGACCACTCACATGTAATCAAATCAATCCTTTATTGAAGCACACCGCTGGTGGCTGACCAGAACATAAAGCTGTTCCCTGGGTCAGCCGCAACCAATTGCAAGGGCACTCCTTATAAGCCTGAAAACTGCAAAAGGGATGGATGTTTGGGGGTCCAGACAATGCAAGCAAGCCAGGTTACAGAAATGGGACAGTGCAGTCAAGCAGAGGGAAGCCTAACCAATCACAGATATCCCAGTCATCCCAGTTACAGAAACAGAGCCCGTTGTCCTAGTTACAGAAAACATACCCCATTAGGTAGTTTTGTGGGCTTAAAGGTTTCTATAACAAAAGGAAAAGAACATCTTGCCCCAGTCATGACTCTTCTACTTGGCATGGTCGTTTTACAGAATGAAGTCATAAAACAAAATGGAGTCACATTTGCTCCTACTATCACAAGAGAATGACAAGCCTCTTGGAACATTTCAGTTAGTTAATGGTTTATCTTGTACGTTTCAGAGAAATTTTACTTCAGTTGAGAAAAGAATTATACAATACAATTATAATGAATGTATTTTTGGAAATTTGAGAAGTACTTTCAAAAATTCAATTGTAAGATAGAGTTTGAAAATGCAACAGAAATTTGTAGATTTGTTATTTTTGTCTAATTAGTGCCATGGTAGTAACTGAACTCCAAACATTACGTTAGAGTTCACAAATTCAACACAATTGTTATTAGTAAATTAAACAGAAAGAAGGTCCCAAATAGATAGAAACTTTTTCTCATTATTTTACATAATACTATCTACTCATTTTTCTTTGGCTGATTGAAGTCACAGAACAAAGCTTGAATTCCAAGCTGTAAAGTCTACTATCCTTGAAAGACAAACCTGACCAGGCTGGTCCTCTGAAGATAGGGAAAATAAATTTTGCCATCATCAAAGTGATCATGGTCCAACTATTCAGTCAGTATTAATAGTTTTTATCCCTGTGTCTCTCAACTTCCTATTATTCTTTATTTACAATAGTTAAATATAAAGAGAAAGCATTACTTTGGCTCACAGTTTTGGAGGTTTTGCTCTGTGGTCAATTTTATCATTTCCCAATACCACCACACTGGGGAACAATCCATGAACACCTGGGCCTTTGGGGGGACTCTCAAAGTCCAAACTATGGCAGTCCTTAAGCACAAAAAATATTATTTTGCTTATGTGTCTGGAAGAGTAGAAAAAACTGTCCAAAATAGTTTGGGCTCAAATTTGTAAAACACTTTCAAGTTTCTAGCAAATTCATATAAAACTCTTTTTCTACTAGATATCCAGGAACAAAATGATCAGCAAAACACACTATTGTAATATAGTAGAAACAGAAACTGGGCCATTAAATTAATAACTATCTCTTATGGTACAAAGGAAGGGGCCAGATACAGAACTAATGTAATACCAAGATGATGTTGGGGAAAATTTTTCAGCATCCTTTAATTTTAAATATGTTTTCCCATGACTTTGTAAATTTCTGCTCCCTGAGTGAAGTACCCAGTCTAGTTCCTTGGTTTTCCTTTACCTTTCATAGTCTCATTTGTAGGGGTAATAGAGGCTATGGTTCTCTTGGTATTTTGTCATCTGGGTAGGATTCTGTAGGTCTAGATAGTATTGTTTCTTCATTCAGAAATATGGTTTCTTTTAGTTCAATTCTGTTGTTGTTGTTGTCATTGTTGTTGTTATTGTTAGGTACTAACACACAGGGGCTATAAACAGACACATGTAACACAGTCAGTAAGGGCTAGTGTAGCTAATTTTGTTTCACTATGTTGAGGTTGAGGGATAAGTTCTTTAGGTTCTTGTACTCTTTCTTGTTTCCTGTGAGATAAAGAATTAGCCAGGCATGGTGCTGTGTGCCTGTTATCCCAGCTGTTTAGGTTGCTGAGGCAGGAGGATCCTGACTTCATGGCCAGTCTGGACATTTTGAATGTTATTGGGGACAGAGGTGGTAAAGGGCCCAGAGTAAAGAGAATAAATAAAAATCAACAGAATAGGCTAGGGTATGGGTCAGTAGTAGAGTGCTTACCTACCAGGCAGGAGGCTCAAACATGGGAGACCCACATGCATGAGGCCTTGGCTTCCGTCTGGATACCTCCAGCACACCCAAAAAAGCAAACCTATTCATGGGAGTAGTTTAATTGTAGGGTACTTGCCTAGCATATCCCAGGTCCTGGGTTAGATCTCCAGAATCCAAATGTGGGAGAGAGGCTAGAAAATATACTGGAAGAATGTAATGAATGGTCCTGGGAATTTTTTTTAGTTCATATTATTTTGAATATTCTGTGCAATTCAGAAACAAATTCGAAAATTTTAAATTTAGGATAGTGGAAGAGATTTTGACACATCTGTTTTTTTAGGAGGTAGACATTCAAAAGTCTTTGTTGTAGCTCTGATTTCTTTTTTCTAATGAGCCCTGGCTCAGAGGAGGTCATGGGTTCAGCTCCAGCTGTCTTGCAACTTATACATGACCCTCCTCCCCAACTTTACATAGTGGACACAGGGGTCCACTGGGTACATGGTCTCAGAGGTAAAAATGTGTACGAGAGACTGCACCCCCTCACAGAAAAAAAAATGTGAGGACTTAACTGTAATCCCTTTGGTATGTGAAGTCTTCAACAAAGCCTCATGGATCTCAGGTGAGCAGGCTCCAGAGGCCCTGCTTTTAATCATGGGGCTAATCCACAGGACTGTCTCTTTGGTTTCTGTTTTTACTACAAAGATTTGTTTTAAAAACCTCAGGTCTTTCATACATTTCAAGCATGGACATTTGCTTTTCAGAAAACCTGAGACGGTTTTATATGAGTTATGGGGTAGGGAGTGGAATAAAAGAGACCAGAAGATGAACCTGGAATCGTGGTGGTGCTCATCTGGAATCCCCAAGTGTAATTTTGCTGTGAATGAAGTGTTTTATTTCATTTCTTAATTTTAAATTCCCATTTAGGTGTTGTTTTAAAATATTGGGTGAACTTGCAGTCTCATACTAGTACCTCATGTTGCACATCTTTGAAGATTCTCTAGGATAAGAGGTTTAAAAGTGATCCTGCATATGAAATGTTGGGGAAACTTTATATCTCCTAGGTACCATTATTAAAAGCACTGCTTCCTTTATTCTTCTCACCAGCCTCTCCTAGAGAGTAAAAAGTCTCAAATGTACTCTCCAGAGCTCACTCTGTGATTAAATACAATCTTCTTTTTTTTTTCCATAAAGGAAATTGTCATTTGCTCCATAAGTCAGAACTCACAATGCCTGTATTTAAGAGGAATTGTATTTATCATATTAAAAACATGTGAAAAGGTAAAATATCAATTCCAATCGGGTATTGCTTAATGGTGAGATTGGTTCTGAGAGATTCATGAGAAGATTTTTCTCGTGTGGACATCATAGAGTTCACTTACATAAACTAATACAACTCTGATGTCAATTTTAACTTGATGATATGCTCTGTGGCATCACCATCATATATCCAGTCCATCGTTGACCACAGCATCGTTACTTGATGCATGACTGAGAGGGAATAACTCTGGGTTCAGTCTGTCTGGAATGGAGTCAATGTTGAAACTTCTTAAGTTCCTGTGTGAAAACCTTAACCCTGATGGAACAATATTGAGAGGTGTGGTCTTTAAGGCCAGAGAGGCTCCACCCCCATAGTGAATTGAATATGTTTTGTGGCATATATTATCTTATAAGTGACTTTACTGTAAAAGTGAACTATAATTGTCTAACATGTATAGATTCAGGTCTTCTTTTTGGGTCTATTTCCCTGAGGGTTTTTTAAAATTATGATTATTTTATTAAAACATCATGTAAAATTTACTCTCTCTACCACTTTAAAATGTGTGCTTCAGTGGCTTCACCTACATTACCTTGCCTGGTAAGCACCACCAGCAACTGTCCACAGAGCTCTTTTTATCTTGTAAAACTGATGTCTTGTAACCATTAAAGCAAAACTCCCCAATGTCCCCTCCTCAGTCCCTGAGGACTACCATTGTATTTCTGTCTCTATGACTTTCACTACTCTAGGTACCTCATACAAATGATATTGCTCAATATGTTATTTTTATTTTTATTATTTATTTATCTATTTGTTTATTTATTTATTTGAGCAATGACCATATCTTTCCCCACAGTACCTACTCCATTTTTTCTTCCCACCAACAGTAAAGTTGACCATCTTTTTACATGCTTAATGAAAATTTGTTTATTCCAATGATTTGCCTACTTTAAATTACAGTTGTGGTTCTTTGTGTCTTGATATTAACACTATCAGATATGATTTTCAAAAGGATTGTTGTATTCCACAGATGGTCCTATCATTTTCTTCATTGTGTCCTTTGATTCACAGTTCTTTATTTAATTGTAGTCTAATATATTTTGTTTTTGTTTGTATTTTGGTGACATACTTATGAAATTGTTGCCAAATTCAACATTATTAAATCTTCACCCACGTTTTCTTGCAGCAGGTTTTATCCATATTTTTTTTTCCATTTTGAGATAATTTTTTGCCTATGGGGTAAAATATTCAACTTGATTCTTTGCACATGAATATCTAGTTTTCCTAGCACCATTTGTTAACTTCTGCCTAGTGTTTCTTTTGAATTCAAAATAAATGCTCCATTTTTGTTTTCTATGGAAGAATGGATGCCTTCCAAGTGGATTAGGTCACCCACAGAGGAGGAAAGGACAAAAAAAAGAAGGGAGTATCAATCAAACATGTCTTTAATAGATGGTTAAGTGTGTCATGCAGAATCCCATTATTTTGTCCAATTAACAATGGACTAGTAGCAAGGCCCAGGGGTCCATGCCTTTCATTGCAGTGACACTTTTAGCCTGAGGCAGGAAGATCTCAATTTTGATGCCACTTTGTAGGACACTGTCTCAAAAAAAAGGAGAGTGGCTGGATGAAGCTCTGTGATAAACCCAGTGAGACAGCTGCTGGGTTTATCCCCTATGCTATTGAAAAATACCAAAACAGAAAAACAAAAAACAAAACAAATACAAACAATCAAATAAAAAAAAGCCACTGGATGGAGAGAGAGGAAGGAGGAGGAGGGAGTAGGGCTATTCCTTCCCTTTTGCTTCTGTGGTATATCTTATATTCTACTGCTTCAACTTGTTGGTTTTTCTCTTTCTTTGTAGTGGCATGTTTTGACTCCATTTTCATTTCCTTGGGTGTCATATCTGTAGCTCTTTTTCTTATGGCAAAAAGAACTAAAGTTACAATATTTTATTTTCATGTTAATACTAACTTAGCTTTAATCTCATAAATACATTAATCCTTCAGAGTCCTATCCCTCACTTTGTGTTCTCATTTTTCTTTATTTATTTTTTGTGTCATTCTGGGATTAAAACCAGAGGTATTCTCCCACTGAGCTACATGCCTAGCTTTTTTGCTTTTTCTATTTTGGTGTGACCCAATGGTAGAGGGTTTGTCTAGTATGCCTGAGGCCTTGGCTTCAATCTGTACTACCATCAAACAAATGATCTCACCATACAATCCTTGACATTCTGTGTCCAGTGTTTTAACACTGCCATCCCACTGGAGAGGGGTTAGGAAAGGGTAATATAAACATGCTCCAAAACTTCAAGTATCATTTATTTGATTTGTATGTTGAGGGATAAGCTCACTTTGAATGGCATAGTATGAGCAAAACCCCAAAATGGTCAGAATCATCGATACTTGTCACATCCCAATGCTTATTCCCTATTTTGGTTTAATCTTATTCACTCCTACTCTTCCAACAATGATTTAAAGTGTTGGTTATCAGGTTGATGTGAACTGGTTTATTTGTACTTCCTCAAATACTGTTATGGCTGAGCATTTTTTATTGGTCTCTTTCTCTATATTTTGAAATTGTATTAGAATAAAATGTTTTCCAGCCATGCAGATCATAATCTCATGTTCTTCTCATATTTTTAAGGATCAGCCATTAATCCATTGTTGGTTTTATTATAAAGAATCAGTTGTGAAGAAGAGCTCCACCTTGCAAAAATCTGGTCGAACAAGTGTTCTTTTCTTTCTCTGGATGCCTCTAGCATTCCTAAGTTCTTTTCTTTCTGTTTTTGGTATTTTTTCTGCATCTTCACTTGAAGATAGTCACAAGGCAGTAAGAGGAACAAAACAAAAAAGATGAAAAAAAAATCATGGCACACATGTAGAAAACATGATTTAGAGATTCTTAATTGATCATTTGTACAGAATCCATCCCCATATTTCTGCATCAGGAAAGAGCTAGCCAAGCAAATGCATTGCCATATATGTGAAATCAATGTAATTCAAATCCAAAAATTTTCAAGAACATATTTTTTACATGATATAAGAAATATAAATTCTTCTTTGAAAATGTTTCATGTCACTTCTTCACATCAAATGTTGTTGACCCTTGTCAGATATTTATTTCAGTGTGGCTGTGAATGTATCATATTACTTTTATGAAAAAAATCAAGTAATTTGAGGCAGGTATTGGAGTAGGCACCAATTAAGATGCTCTGTAATTATCAAGAATAGGAATCCTGCCGGGTTTTTATCATGGTGCTGGCTGTGAAATTAAACAGAACTAGAAAAGTTGAATATTTTAAAGGTTTAATTGATAGTCTGCAGAGATGTTGGGTATTCTGTGAGAGAAGTTAAGGACAACTCTACAATTTGTCTTGATCAGTTTTTTGCTGGAGACATTAGAAGTTTGTACTTGAGATCTGTCAAATATGCCAATCAAACCTCCAACAGGTGATCCCCTAAGATACAAAAGAAAGGAATTGGTTCAATTATGTCCAACATGTGGCACCTTACAGTATTAGTAGGTACTTTGTAGCCATTTGTTACATGAGCCAATATTTTGTTTTGGGAATTTCTAATAAGATAATTTTTGTGAATCATTATTAAAGCTTCACAAAGTTTTACTGTATTGGGATTGCACTAATACACTATGAATCAGGTTTCCATATACCTCTCTTCTATCATTATTCATCGGTTATTGAAAGTATTGGTTGCTTGAGACTAGGATGACATTTTCTTTGAGAAAATAAGAAAAAAAATATAAAAACATTGTTGCAAAATAAAAGAATAGCAAATTCTCTGTAAGCTATGGTGTTATTGTGTTGTAAAAGTTCCACAAACTGGA